>NC_056734.1:801615516-801925516 GCF_019279795.1 Protopterus annectens
ATGAAACAGCAACACATATATTTCACTGGTTAAATGGTGTTACTCTGCTACAAAGGGACTCCAAAACAGCTGATGCACCTAACTGAACAAATGTCCGCACATACATTTCATATGAGATGGGATTAACGTGTTTCAAACCCTGTTTCAGGGCAAATTGTCACACTGTGATATGCGGAAGCATGTTAAGCAACATCCTTTTTTATTTAATAAAGTGGCATGACAACTAAATAAAAAAAATGCAAGAACTGAATATGAGAAATATTTAATGTGAATTAATTTTAGAATATATTCAATGTCTGAGGAAAATGTGTCACTGGAATATCCTAACAGCTTATTTTTATGACTTCATCAACAGTAGCAGCAGCAAACATCTACACTCTGATTTAATTTAACAATGTACTCCTTCTGTTCCATAAGAAAATAATAAAATTTAACTGCTCATGTTTGAATCCAACTACAAAATCAAAGACAAATGTTAGCAGATGAATGGCTTCAAATATTAGAAGAAAGAATAGTTCATAACATCTTCTAGTGCATAGACAAGACACTTGTGTAGTATGATTTATCAACAATAACTAAATGCAGATCATAAGGAAACTGATAGAAATGATTACAGTACAAATTTCAAAACACAATCTAGCTAAGATTATCTGCTTCTACTCTGCTTCTATGCAGGCACTCTCAGAACTTGAGAGTCAAACAGGAAGTCAAAAGATGTGCGTCAGCCATAGCTAAGAAATAAACATAAAATTAAGCACCAATTTCTGTCTTACTTATCAGTATCAATATACTATAGCATGTGGGCCAACCCTGATACTTAACTTTGAGCATTTTGTTGAAAACCAGCTTTGGTCTATAGAGTTTATGATCTGCAAACACATGAATCACATTAAACCTGTAATAAGGCACAACCTATTTGGGAGGTGGGAGTGGGATTTGAATCTGAGTTTGAATGGCAGCTTTCAGCCCGAGAGAAGGAAATAATAAAGGGTTCACACTCCATATCTTTTGCTACAAAAGTAGTTTCATGACTATAAATAAATATAATAAAGCATTTTAGTATAATATGATAAACTCTGTTTAAACATACTTTGACTACAGTAACTGTGAAAAGAAGTGTGCACACAATTTTCCTGTTAACAAGAAGATGGATTCTAAAGCAAATAAAATATATTGCATTTTTCAGGCTGCATTAGTAGATATTAAATTCATTCAGAACGTCACAATTCAGTAACCACTGTTTAAGCAGTCATAGGCCAAATCCAAAGCATAAATTATCAGATGTGCATAGATTCTCTAGCACTCCACAAAAATACTCATATGTCATTTCAGGAATATGTGCATCCAATCTGACAAGAGACTGACAAATGTTTTAAAGAAATAAAAAATATGCAATGGCAACTGAATGTCATTTTAAAACTTATCTGCATGCTTTACAACCATTACTATATACTGCTAACTGTATACACAATATGTGCATATTATTCACTAATTCAGAACCTGTGAATCCAGCTTTATATAAAAAAGTACACTCACCAGAGAAATGGGGAAATGAGTAGCATACTGCAAATGACGTGGAAGATCATAGGTTGAAGGGAAAATTAACTCTCTCCCCTTTTCCCTCTTACCAAAGTGCTCATCAGCTGAAATTCGTTGATGTGATGATGTGTTCACATTCCCAGAGGTCACAGCATCCCGAAGTATTGGAGAGACACTCTATAATTCATAGAAATAGTCACTATGTTATTTGGCTGCATACCTGAAATTTACAATTACTGCTGTGAAATCTCAACTCAAGATTGTAATGATTGGGTATCACACTGTTTAACTCCTGGCAGTCAAGAGGAGAACGAGAAGGTAAAAACTTGCACCACACCCCACTCATCACATAGTCCCACTAAACCTACACCACCAAAACCCACACAAAGAAACACAAAAACATTCGCAGAGGCTCTCAATAATAATCTGCTCAAGCAACAGAGACCTCCAAAGCAGACACGTAAACTTCCACCCCCCAAAACAACCCAAATGACATATAGCCCACAGACTCAGTGTGCCACTCAACCACAGCCTATAAGGCAAAACAACGTACCCAACACACTAGTCATAGGTGACTCTGTAGTCAGGCACACTGATGTCCCACTTACCAGGCTAAACAAGGAGAAGGTTACTGTCAGCTGCCTGTCGGGTGCCAGGATCTGCCACATATCCCACGCACTCAGGTCACTCCACAACAAATACAAATATGACTCTGTCATTGTCCATGTTGGTGTGAATGACCTGAGATGTACCTCCCTGGACTATATGAAAAGAGACATGGAAGAGCTCTCTGATCTTGTAGCCCAGGCAGGTATGACCCTAGCCCTGAGTAGCATCCTGCCATCGCCCAGAATGATATGGCAGTAAAAGGACAAAATGATTGACTTCAACAATTGGCTAAGCTTCTGGTGTCATTCTAAGGGGATCCAGTATCTGCCTGGGATGACATGGTTGACAGACCATGATGCCTTGCCAGACATAGCCTGTACCTGTCACCCCTGGGATTCTGGATACTGGCTAAGGCTCTTGCTGCCCCTATAGTGCCTTTTTTAAGCAAGGTTCAAATGACAAATTCACCACCGTAACAGGAACAGGCAAGCAAAAACTGAGGGTAATGCTACTCAGTGCTAGAAGTCTAAATCCCAAAATGCATTCCCCTCGAGGCACTCCTTAAAATGGAGAACATCGATATCTCTGCAGTGACTGAGACCTGGTTCAAGGCTCCAGAGAGCACCACTGCCTTACCAGGCCATAACTCATACCACACTTTCCAGCCATCTAACCTAGATGGGAACACCAAAGCTGGAGGTCTGTCCATATCATTAAGGAAATCCACACCTCCAGGCTACTTGCTCAGCATAATGTATCTGAGGTTATCCAAGTGCAACTAACTCTGGGCAAAACTGCAATCCAAATTGCAGTTTGCTACAGATCCCCCACCATGCTCCAGGATTCCCACTCCTCTTTTCTTGATATACTGGAAAAAAATTAGGGTTCAACCAAGCACCCTAATAATGGGTGATTTCAATGACCCCCACCATTAACTGGGAAAACTACTCATGTACCAACTCCTTCACTCAACGCTTTCTGGAATTCATACATTCCAATGCCCTGGATCAACTTATCCACACCCCCACAAGAGGCAATAATATCCTAGACCTAGTCATTACCAACATGGTGTTCCATAAAGGAAGTCAACTCCTCATTGATGAGATCCAACCATAAGCTAATCACCCGAGATATCCATATCGCGCCCCCACCCCCATTAAGGAAACCACTGCAAAAAAATTTCTCCAAAGCCAACTTCATGCTTCTTAAGACAGAAATGGCGAACTTCATGACACCCATGCAGATGGACAATACATTTACAACTGCTAACTCCTACACAAATGCACTCTATAAGCACTTACATGAGTGCATGGAACGTGCTATCCCAAACAGAACCAAAATGCTATCCTCCAAAAAAAGGTGGTCCTCTGCCATAAACAAACTCTATAACAGAAGGAAGAAACTGTTGCAAAACAGAGTAAAATCCCATGAGTGGAGGAGCTCCCTGGTCAGCCTCAGTAAGAAGCTGAGATCCCTTATAAGATCCTCCAAAGCTAGCTACAAAAACAAAATCGCCACTGATTCAAGGGACAACCACAATGCATTCTATAGCTATGTCAAGAATCTCAATGGCAACACCCCAATCTGCTCTGAGTTACAGCACAATGGTATGAAAATTACAGAACCAACTGATATTGCCGACATCCTGGCAGATAGGTTCAGTGCTAACTTTACCCCCCTCTCACCTCCTAAAGGGTCCATATCTATACAGGAAGAATGCAGAGTCCCTGTAATCACAACTATGCAGGTAAAAGCTGCACTCTCTAAAGCCAAAAACAAAGCATCCATGGGACTGGACAACATCCCAGGCTGAGTTTTACACGAACTTCAGAACAAACTGGCTCCCCACCTAAGCACCATGTTCAATCATAGCCTCACATCAGGCTTTGTGCCCACTGAATGGTGCACAGCAACAGTTATCCCGCTCCACAAAGGGGGAGCCACCACTGATCCTGGGAACTATCGCCCTATTAGCCTGACAAGCCTGATCTGTAAGGACATGGAATGTATCATCATGGAACTCATAAACAAAGACATTGATAGCCTCCAAACTCTGGATCCCACCCAGTTCAGGTTTGTGAAAGGCAGATCATGCCTCCTGAACCTGATCAACTTCTTTGAAGCAGTCACCAAAGCCATAGACGAGGGTAAGGTGGTTCACACAGCCTATCTTGATCTCACCAAGGCTTTCAACACCATTCCCCCATTCTGGAATTATAGTTAAACTCACTAAACTAGGTATAATTCCGTACATCACAAGATGGGTTGCCAACTGGCTCACTGACAGAACCCACACTGTAAAAGTTGCAGACTCCAAATCTGACTTCAAACCACTGATAAGCGGAGTACCACAGGGTTCAGTCCTGGAACCTCTCCTGTTTGGTATCTACTTCTTTGAAGTACTGGCTAACACAGAAGGCCTATGGCTAATGAAGTTCACAGATGACTGCAAACTAGGAGCCATAGTTGAGTCCCCAAATTATGTGGCCATCCTATAGAAGGGCCTCACTGAGACAGATGCCTGGTGTCAGAGCCATGATCTCAAGTGCAATGCCAAAAAGTGCATTGTCATCCCCTTTGGTAAAAACTCTGTACCCATGAACTACCACATAGGCGGCAGTCTAATTAACAATGAATGTGTGATAAGAGACCTTGGGACCCAGGTGGGCAGTAGTGTCTCCTTTGATAATCACATCACCACAGTAGTCAGGAAATACTTCTACATGGCATACCTTATCACAAAGGGGTTCTAATCCAGGAAAAAGAGGTCTTTGTTCCCTCTATGCAACACTCATTAGACCCATTATAGAGTACAACACCTCTTTTGGAATGTACCTCACAAGACATCTGCAGCAGCTGGAAAGGCCACAGAAGTACCCCACAAAGAGGATTACTGGCTTCAAACTGATGCCCTACACTGACCGTCTCAAAAAACTTCAGCTTTACTCTGTAGTGTATCACCTACTCCAAGGTGATCACTGCCTAACATATAAAGCTAAATCAAGCCCAGAGCTGTTGGACATGCTACAACTAAAGGAATCCCAACCCCTCCGAGCTACATACTTCTAGGGACCTAAACCTTGTCACCACAATAAACAGGACATGCTGGAGGGATAGATTCCTGTCCCAGAGAATTCCCATACTTTGGAACAAGCTACCCATTTATGTCAAGCAAAGTTCCTCATTAACACTCTTCAAGAAAAATCTTGATGAGTGGATGGGAAATAGGAAATACACCCCGGGGATCACTTCTGTGGCTCTGCTCAACAGGGGCACAGGAAAATAACTTTTGTGGGTGGCGTAAGCCAGGGAACCTTGTTGGCTAAGCTTACTTAGGCCCTTGGGCCGATAGCTTGGTACCTGCCTATGAACCTATAAATTAACTGACTTTTGAAAAGAATGTCACTGATACTCCAAATACACACTAAAAAAATATTTTGTATTAATGGGTTAGTGGTTAAACTAAATAAAAAACTTAAAATTATATGCATGTTTTTCTGACAGATAATACAGAGCACCATAAGACAAGATAACTCAAGTGACACTGACATCCTACAGAAAGGCCTCAATGAGACCAACAACTGGTGTCAGAACCATGGCCTTAAGCTCAACACCAAAAAATGCGTCTTCATCCCCTTTGGGAAAAACCCAGTTCCCTTGAATTAACACATTGATGGTAGTCCACTGAACATAGAAGGCATTATAAGAAATCTGGGAACACAGGTTGACAGCAACCTCTCTTTTGACCACCACGTTGCCACTGTGATCAGAACATCCTTCTATGTGGCACATCTTATTACTAAGGGTTTTGCATCCAGGAAGAAAGAGGTCATTGTCTCCCTCTACTCTTCCCTCATTAGGCCAATCATTGAGTACAACGCCTCATTTGGCATGTACCTAACTAGACACCTGCAGCAATTGGAAAGGCCACAAAAGTACCTCACAAATAGGATTCTAGGCCTTAAACACTTATCCTATATGGACAGACTCAAAAAAACTCAACTATTCTCTGCCTCATATTGCCTACTTAGAGGCGATCTCTGCTTGACTTACAAAGCCATGTCTGACCCAGCTCTGTTGGAAATGCTACATCTAAAGAAATCACAATCCCTCCACACCACATGCTCCAGAGACCTCAACCTCACTACCACAAACAACAGAACATGCTGGAGGGACAGGTTCATAACCCAGAGACTGCCCATGCTATGGAATAGACTTTCCATACATGTCAAGCCGAGCATGTTACTGGTCTTCTTCAAGAGAAATCTTGATGAGTGGATGGGAAATAGAAAATTCACCCTGGAAATCACTCCAGTGGCTCTACTTGAGAGAGGCACTAGGAACTAAGGTTGGGTGGCCTGATAACAGGGTAATTCTATGGGCTAGGCTTGTAAAGGCTCCAGGGCCATTAGCCTAGCACACACCTATAAACCTATGAACCTATAAGAAGATACATAAAGAACTCCTTTCCCAAGTAGCCAGCAAACTGGTCGTATGTAAAAATCCAATGTGTATTTAAATGGAAATAAGTAAATTCAAAACACCTCTTCATGTTTCACCTAGTGCATCATAATCTGCTCCTCTGACTATAGCTACCTGTCATAGGACTCATGACAGCTGACAGATGCTCATTGTAATAAAGAACAAACCTTAGGACCTACTGTCTTCACCCTCTACAGTCACCCCACAAGATCCACATTTATTCTAAATTCTGATTCTCTACATGTGATCAAGACCATAACATGAAGTTGTCAAGTCTTCATAAAACAGAAGTTTTTTTTTCTTCAAAGGCCCATTAATTCTATCATATTCATGAGATGTGCTGTGTGGAAATAAAATACCATGCTAATATTCCCAAAAAAGGAATTCAATCATAAATCAGATAGAGCCTTTTCAGTCGCAATCCACCATAAAGTATAGTGGTATTAAATGTTTTATGATAGCCATGAGATAATTTGTTGTATATCTTGAGCCACCATGCAATAGCAAACTATAATACAATGTTCAATTGACTTAGTTTATTTATTTATTCTCTGCCTTAATGTATGTGCTTTTGTTGACCAAGACAATCTGACTGGGTATATTACCCATTTTCAAGTGGAGATCTAGAGAGAACAGCAACACAAAATATTAGATGTACAATATTACAAAATTTAAGCAAGCTCTAAAGAAAGATGTACAAAAATAGTGGAATTAACAGGAAATACTACATGAAGTTATAAATTGTAGTAAATTTCACAAAATGAGATTAGAACATCAATGGAACATGAAATTATCAATAAAGGTGTAACAGCATCCCTAAGCAGTAAAAAGTATCCCCGTAATGTGATGCGCACTATATTCATGATGACAAAAGAACAATGAAACATCTATTATTTCAGTAAGATATAAAAAGAAAATTGTCAAGAAATGGTTTAATAAGTAAGAGGAGGAAATCTTGAGTAGTTTGCTATTTTAACCTTGAGATTTAGAACATTTGCAGATTCCAGTATGATTTTGATATAGTTTCAGTTGATCTAAACAGTGAGGATGTTTTTGTCTGATGGTAAAGGAAATGTTGTCCCATAGTTTAGCTTTGCTTACTCAGTATAAGAAGCACTCATGTGAATTAATAGATTTTTGGAATTCTGATAGGTGTTCATCATTTGATCAAAGGATCATCTTCATTTTGTAATAGTCAGTGGGATGTTACTAGAAGTAAATGTGATTCTTCTTTCTTCTTCTTCTTTTGACTTTTCCCGGTTAGGGGTCACCACAGTGGATCACCTGTCCGCTCATGATTGGCAGTGGAGTTTTATGGTGTCGAGTTGCCAGCCCAGCGCCCAACCTTCCACAGAAGGCACACACACACACACACACACACACACACACACACACACACACACACACACACACACACACACACACAAGCACTCAAGCCTAGGGCCAATTTAGAGTGTCCAATCCACCTACAGCATGTCTTTGGGATGTGGGAGGAAACCGGAGCACCCGGCAGAAACCCACAAGTAAATGTGATTAATTTTATTTATTTTTTTGGGAGGGAATCAAGAGTAGTTAGGATTGTCCTAGCCAGGCCTCAGTAGGTATATTGGAGCTCAGATAATGTTGAGGCTGAGCAGACAAAAGTTGAGATATCAGCATATTATGTGATTGTTGCATATTTGGCCTACTTGTAATGTCATTATGAATATTTTAAGCAGAGGTCCTAATATTGACCCCTTTCTTACTCTTGTGTGTACTAGCACGTAAGTAGAGTAGGAGGCCTGCCATTTGCCAGCCTGAATATGGCTGTTGAGGAAACTTAAAAAAACATTCAAAGGCATTGCTGGTTAGTTGTATTGATGAGAGCTTGTTGAGCAAAAGAGGGTTAGATACAGTATCAAATGCATTTGAGATGTCCTGAAAGAGTGTGGAGATACGGTTAACACTACTTCTGTTTTTGTTGACTGTGTTTAGAAACTGTAGTAAGGTAGTTTTAATGCTATGACAGGACTGAAAGCCATGTTGTAAGGGGTCCATAACATAGCAGAAAGTTGTGGATTTGCTGATGGATACATCATTCTATTAATTTATAGAGTGGAGGGAGTATTGTAGTAGGTTAGTAATTTGAAAGCTTAGTGGAACTACCTCTTTTATGTATTAATATAATGTAAGAGGTTTTTCATATTTTGGGAACATAACATTCTTCTAAGGATCTATTTGATCTACTCATCCCCATCTTTCCTTGGTCAGTTCCTGTATCACCTGGACACAAGTAAAAACTTGGTCTGGAGCATGCTATAGGTCAAACCCCCTCTGCCATGCATCCAGCTATGATCACCAACAGAAATTATTTTACAAATGAGAGAAAATTCTGCAAACATTCCTTTAAATATACTTATAATGTGAACATTCAGATGTATACTACTCACATCAATACTAAAAATTACTGTAGATGATGATGATACTAAAACAAATTATGAGAATTGTGGGGCAACTTTACTTTTAATGGTAATGCTGAATCAGAAAATGGGAAATGATATTGTTGCAAGTAAGACTGTAAATAAAAGAAAGCTTAAGCAAACCTTGTTGGTATGGTTGTATGGTTGACTATTTTGTGTAGGTATGAGCTGTAAATAAAAATGTTAATACAGAAGAATAATTCCTCTGAAAACAAAGCCGAGCACAGGTGAGCCATCTCTGATCCCAGTCACCTAGATTTTATTTTACCACGCAACTTTTAATATATTCAAATGATGAACATCCTCATAAAGAGGCAGTTTGAGAATTTTAGTTTATAGAAGTTCTAGTCAATATTTCTCTATTTGTACAACCTGAAGTTTAATGAGGTCTTCTGTTAGGATTTACTCAACACCTGCATGTTGATGCAGTTCCTGAAATGTTTTTCTCTTACATCTCTAGTAGTTTAAAGACAATTAGTCATTATGCTTTTCCTAGCTTAGAAGTAGGTAAATCTAAGCTGGCTGGATGGGGTGTGAATGAACAACCCAAGCAGATGGCTTAACCCTGGACCCTTCTGCATTACTGACAGACACTGGAAACAGGAACTGCAGCATGCATTATTCTGGGCTAACACATACACAGTCACCAAGGTGTGTGTGTGTGTGTGTGTGTGTGTGTGTGTGTGTGTGTGTGTGTGTGTGTGTGTGTGTGTGTGTGTGTGTGTGTGTGTGTGTGTGTTCATTCAGTAACTGAAATTAAACCCAGGGATGCATACACTAGGTAAGCAATGTATGCTTCTCATGAATATCAAGCTGCCCTACAGAGTAAGGGATGTTAGCGTCAAATAAAAGGCTGCTATATATTTTACACAATTAAAATTATAATCCTAAATGGAAACCGTTGCAGCTTTCTAGAGGAAGTGAGGGGTGAGAAGTGACCAGTACAGACCCATGGGAATTCATATCTTTATCAGCAGTCTGACTGTCCTTTATCCTATATTATCCTATATTAGGGCCTATTTTAAGATGATATTAGCACCTAGAGGGGTGAGAAGGTAGGTCAGGTTTTTAACTCCAATTAGTTACTCATCATTACTGAAAGTGAGTGAGGAAGTCATAGAGCCTCATAGATATGGATGTGTAAAAATAAGATGTCTAGCTTTGGATTCAGCTCTTGGAAGAAGCTAAGTACATATTTAATTAGCTGATAATGTGAGATTAAATTACTGGGAGCTATCAGATGAACTCAGACATAATGCATACAGATGACCCCCATTCAAAACAAACTAGCCATAGTACTTTTTCTGACTGAAGCTAGATTTGATGAACTCCTCAAACAAAAGAATTATAAGTAGATCCTACAAGGCATCAGTAGAACTGAAAGAACAGTATACAAAAAAAATCAGCTAGTATGGGAAAACAGGTTAGGGAGGCAGTTTATAAGGAACAGTGGATGGAAATACTCCAGACTCCTAGACATATGTCTCAACCTGCAGACATTGCAAACAGGTACAAAAGTCCTTCATAAGTAGGTGCGTCGAGACAAAAATCTGGTTATGTAATTAGCATAAAACATGAATATCATACACTTCCCACTTCAAGCAGATTCTACTCATTAACACGTTTAAAAAACAAGAGTGACAAAAAAGATGTTAAAATATAAGCACATCATCAAACAGACTGTGTAAAATCTCTAGACTTAAATAAACTGTATTGCAAAACCCTGCCATACAAGGTCATTCATTTTTACTTCTGTAAAAGAGACATGTAAGATATGTATCCTCTTGCTTTAAATTATTGGTGTGACTGGTATGTTGGTCACATTGTGTATTTTTTGTGTGTGTGTATATACTAGACAGCTTCAAAAATCATGTACTTTAAAGAGTAATGCAGAAAATTTTGTGAAGGTGTAAATCAAGCCTGAAAATAGAAACAAAGCTCCAAAAACAGGCATATCATTTGTAGGGAAAGATCAGACCTGCAAATAGGAACATTCCTCCAAATTAAGAACAGATGAGAGGTTTGTTCCTAGATATACCAGAGGGTCATGGAAGTTTTTGACATTTGCCTGGAAATATCTCCACAGATACTTCTACACACCAAAGTCATTAGTGAAAATGGGTGAGGGACATACAGGACTATATTGTTGGTCTGATAGGAAGTGAAGAAGGACATGAGACCATATTCTTTACGGAATGTGAAAATGCACAAGAATTTAAAATAGATTCATATACAATTACTGGAGACTTAAGCAGTGGCAAGGCGGTTCTTATAAAGGAATTATTTTTGTCTAACTGGTTATTAGCAAAAATCGGTATCATTATTAGTAGCATTAGCAAAGAAAGTTATTGGTAAAAAAAGTGGAAATTACGAGAGAAATTATGGTAGCAGAGCTCAATGAAATGATGGCACAGATCCAAAACATATAACTTAATCGTAGATGTGGGAAAAGAGGTAAGTATCCCTTTTGTAAATGGATGACATGGGAGTTACTAATGGAGAAAGACTAGCATATTTAAAATACAATTATTTAGGATTATTGGTAGAAATAGCTGTTTGTAAGTATTTTTTTCTGTTGCTGTATGTACATTATCCTAGGGCTTGTATATAGTTTTTCATGAACAGGTTATCTGCTTGTTCTGTAGGTATATGTAAAGGCAGTTTATGGTAACATACAAATCTTAACATTCATTTTTAAATGTATAATGGAGTAATGTTATAGTTAAGCATAAACATACTTTCTATAATAAGCACCTGGACACTGTTTGGATAAAGCATTAGAATGTTATTGTCACACACTCTTGATGCCAGAGGACATGATTTCAAATACTTTTTTTTATCTTAGACATGTTGTTTTCATTACAGTATTTCTTAAAGGCTCATTGTCTATTTTTAATAAATCTAACTAATGAAATATGGAGGGTAAACATGGAAAAGAAATGTGACAATTGGATTGCAACTTTCAGTTTTGGGCTGCACCCATTGTAAAGCCTATTTAAGTTTGTGACAATGGGAGATCACATAGTGGTTTCAAGGGTCAATCACAGGAAGAAGTGTACCATGCATGAGGATAAGGATTGCTCATTCTGTATTATTAGTGGGGTGCCAATAAAAAATATGTTGCCTAAAAAAATGAAATTCTCCTGATGGCTGTCTGGATCAGACAGTCTCCCAAGTCGTCCACTGAAGAGAGGCCTGCAACCAGTAGATTTACCTGTTTAACAAATGAATAAAAATAAAATAAATACAAAAATAAAAATGGCAATATTCCCTGTAGCAGACTTGTACCCTCTTAGTAGAATGACTGGACAAGATCAACAGACTAACTAGAAAAACAACTCAGATAATTCCATGGGATAAAGAGATTAGGACAAAATTGTGACCCAGGTAACCTGGATTATCAAATAATACAGGAATGGAGCTACTAGCAGTAGTGGGTGACAGTTATCATATTATGCCAACTCTCACCCATCCTGGAGAGGGGGACTGTCCGGTCTACTTCAGTGCTGGCACCCTCTAAAACAGAGGTGTGTGGCATGCAGCATAAAGGCCTGAAATGTGCATTTGCTTCTGCCAAACTGATAATAGCAGCATTAATCTTACATAATAACTCATACACAGGCAAAGGTATATCAGGTCCTGTTTCAAGTAAATGTTTACATCAACCATAAATGGTTGGGATAAGGACAGAAAAAAAACTGATGAAAGCTTGGATGACTGCTATCCTCACAGTTGTCTGTCAATCTACTAAAAATGAACAGGCTTATGGACAGCAGGAACTTGGGGAGGGGATGCCTACTAAAAAAAAGAAAAATAACATCTTTCCCTTTAACTAAACTCCCAGATTATGTTAAAAAAGAGAAAACAACTCAGGTCAATTAATTACATGATGAAAACATATTTTAAGGGATAGCAGATTTACTAACCAAGTAGGGGCATTGGTTTAATGGCTTCTTTAGCCATGGTGTGAGACAATGCCTCCTAGATTATTTTTATTATATAAAATAGAAGTATAAATGAAACAGCAAAAAGTGCTAAACATTTATGTATATTCACAGAATATAAGTGACATACAAATCATAGACACAGTTTTATATGCATAATCATACACACAGTTTTACATGCATAACAGTTTGCACAGGTTGTAAGACAGGGTACCTATGTAGAGTATGGGATAACAGTCTTATAATGATCAAGGGAGAATATGCAGTTACGACAGCAAAATAAATAGACTAGTAACATAGCGAGCAGTCAACTGAAGGTGGATATGACTAGAATAAGATGGCAAGAGTGATCAAGGAAAAGTCAAAACTGGTTTGATGAAGCAGTGATAAAGTGGTGAGAAACAGTGAGGTTTTTCTGCTATTTAAAAAACACCCAAATTAACAATTAAAAACAGTTATTACAAGCGCTAATTATACTGCCCTGTACTTTTCTATACTATGGACAAGCATTTCAGTGCAGTTAAAGTTGAGATGTGGCCATGAGGGGGTGATATTATTAGATGTGAAAAGCTGGTTGAGAGGTACAGTAATTTAGCCTTAGAAGCTTATAAATTGTGGTTGAAAAGATGCAGCCCTAGGATTTACAAGAAGTGATTGGAGGGCAAGGGTAAAATGCAGATCTCTTTGGTCTAGTGGTTTAGTGCAGTAGGCTGTAGTTAACAGAGGCCCCAGTTTGAGACTTGGCAGGGGTGATTATTTAGAGCTGAGTGGCCTAGTGGGCTGATGCACTATGCAGCTGTGTGTTCTGCTTTGTCGTAGATTAGTGAACCTGCAGCTTTTGTTTCAGTTTCTTTCTAGGACACTACCACCTACAGGTTTCATACAGCAATTAGTAAGAGAAGGTATTATACTTTAGTAATTAGAATGTTCTATTCCGACACAATAATATATCTTGTGATAGGGATTAGTGGGGAAATAATTATGTATGACATTTTTAATTGCTGGAGGAATTTAGTGTAGATAAATTCTGTGTGAGAGCTGAATCTCAGTTTGGGATTTAGCAAGATCCCCAAGGTATTTGTAGAATGTACTTGTTCAGTGTAATTACTTAATATGTATGTAATGAATACAGTAAGGAAGCATAGTATTCTTTGACAGGTACTACAAAAAACATACGTTTCATCTTGAAGGACCTAGTAGTGAATTTATGATCCAATAATGAGAATTAATCCCTGTCAAAATCTTTTGAAGAGATTTTTGAACGGTGACCAAACTGACAGATGAGTTGAGGTCATCGTCTGTATCATTTTAATGTTGGGAAGGTCTACAGTGAGTGAGATAATAAAAATAAAAATGGACCAGAATAGAACTTTGGTGCCACGAAGGTGTCTGTGAGTGAAAGAGAACTGTTAACTTTTACTGAAGCAAACATCATGTGACTAGCTTCTATGCCACATTAAGAAGCTCTTATCAAAGTTCAGACTGAAGATTTATTTTTAGGTCTACAAAGATAGTACTCATAAGAAGACTTTTAAGATTATTAGATAACACAGGAGTGGTAGCTTGGAGAAAACCTGTTGAAATCTTAAAGCCTGGCTGAAAAACACATTATTTTGTCCGACAAAATATACCTGTCTTGAATAAACTAAATGATCTGTTTATAAAGCACATATTTTAAGATTTTACATATGGGAAATAAAAATGTGATAACATTCGACTGGTCTGCTGGGATAGGGTTATATGTTTATTGAAGGGGATGGCAACTTCACTTTTCCACATACTGGACATTATGCCACTAGTTCTTGTAATAGCAGAATATTACAAAACTATCAGTTAGAAAATTATAAAAATATAGCCATCATTTGGATGAGATGGCAAATGGAAGTTCCAGCTGCCTGAGTTGGTGGTAGCTCAGTTGAATGTAAAAGACCCTATGGAAATGACAAAAAAAAAAGTAGGGATTGTTTTATTAACATTTTTATTCATTTTATGCCATAACAAGAACATTAAATTATTTACACTGTCAATTTTTTACATTCATTTTTAAAAATATTTACAAATTATCAATACAAAATAAATTAATTAAACAATTACAGTGGATATAAAAAGTTTACACACCCCTGTTAAAATGCCAGGTTTTTGTGATAAAAAAATGAGACCACAATAACTCATTTCAAAACTTCTTCCCACATTTAATGCAACCTATAACCTGTACAATTCAATTGAAAAACAAATAAATCTGTTAGGGGAAAAAATATAAAAAAATTAAAAAAATGTACAATATGCTGTTTGCATAAATACGCATACCCTTAAACTAATACTTTGTTGTGTGTGCATACCCATAAACTAATACTTTGTTGAAGCATCTTTTGATTTAATTACAACATTCAATCTTCTTGGGTACACACCTGTCATCAATTAAAAGAGACTCTGAATAACGCCAAATAAAGTTCAGCTGTCCTAGTAGGATTTTCCTGACATTTACGCAGTTGCCTGCTATAGCAAAAGCCATGGTTCACAGAGAGCTTACAAAGCATCAAAGGGATCTCATTGTTGAAAGGTATCAGTCAGGAGAAGAGTATAAAAAAATTTCTATAGCATTGGATATACTATAGAACACAGTGAAGGCAGTCATCAAAAAGTGGAGAAAATATGGGACAGCAGTGATGTTGCAAAGAACTGGACGTCCCTCCAAAATTGATGAAAAGACAAGACAAAAACTGGTCAGGTTGGCTGCCAGGAGACCTACAGCAACACCGAAGGAGCTGCAGGAATTTCTGGCAAGTACTGGTTGTGTACTACATGTGACAACAATCTCCCGTACTCTCCCTGTGTCTGGACTATGAGGTAGGGTTGCAAGATGGAAGCCTTTTCTTACACAGAAAAACATCCAGGACCAGCTAAAATTTGCAAAACAATACATCAAGTCTCCCAAAAGCATGTACGAAAATGTGATATGATCTGATGAGACCAAGGTTGAACTTTTCTGGACACAATTCCAAAAGGTACATTTGACACAAAAACAACACTTCACATCACCAAAACAATACCATCCCCATAGTAAAGCATGGTGGTGGGACTATCATTCTTTGGTGTTACTTTTCTTCAGCTGGAACTGGGGCTTTAGTCAAGGTGGAGGGAATTATGAACAGTTCCAAATACCAGTCACTTTTGGCCCAAAACCTCCAGGCATCTGCTAGAAAGCTGAACATGAAGAGGAATTTCACCTTTCAACACGAAAATTAAAGTTTTGGAATGGCCCAGCCACAGCCCAGACCTAAATCCAATAGAAAATCTGTAGGGTGACTTGAAGAGGGCTGTGAACAAGAGATGCCCTCACAATCTGACAGATTTGGAGAGCTTTTGCAAAGAAGAGTGGGCAAATATTGCCAAGTCACAATGTGCCATGCTGATAGAATCCTACCCAAGAAGACTGAGTGTTGTAATTAAATCAAAAAGTGCTTCAACAAAGTATTGGTTTAAGGGTGTGCACACACAACAAAGTATTAGTTTAAGGGTGTGCCACTTATGCAACCAGCGTATTGTACGTTTTTTATTTTTTATATTTTTCCCCTAACAGATTTGTTTGTTTTCCAGTTGAATTGTACAGATTATAGGTCACATTAAAAGTGGGAAAAAAATTTGAAATGATTTATTGTGGTCTCATTTTTTTATATCACAAAATCTTGGCATTTTATCAGGGGTGTGTAAACTTTTTATATCCACTGTATATTTCTTTAATTCCTTTTTTTTAATATTTACCCGGTATTCCCCACTATTTCATCCACGCCCATCTTCTTATTTCATCTAATACATCATCTTCTTCCACTAGTTATATAACAAATCCTCACATCTTTATTCAACATCACCCATATTGCCACAAAAATATGTTACCCCATTTATCAATAGCACATTTCTTTACTGTATCATACTCCCTTATTGTATCATATTTATGTTTATAAATTTAAATTGTTCCCATCTACATGCATTTTCAAACTTTTCCCAATTGTTTGTATTCTGTTAACAATCCAAAAAATGTTTTGTTTCTTCTTCTTTATTATAAAACATAACATTTTCTGTCCTTTGGTAATAGCAACATATTTCATATTCCATTTATTTGGTTTCACTAGTAAATTATCTAAAAAATTATCTAGAAAAAATCATTGGTTCAAAAAAGATTTGACCCATTTTCTTCTGACTTTCATTGCCTTTTTTCATATTCTTTTAATTCCTTCCAAGGGTACACAAAAAAACCCAAAGTCATATTACATACCATTCTATTCTTTTCCCATACTTTTAATATAATATCTAATTTATTATTTATGTTTCTCTTTATTTTACCTCTCATTATCCAAAATAAATACATAGATGTTAACTATACCACATGATTTTCTTTTAAATTCAAATTATCCCTCTTCTCATCAGGTTCAGCCATTACCCCCAAATTAAACTAAAAATATCTCTAATATCTCATTTTCGCCTTGAGTATGGAACACATATGTGTCTTAGTTTTCCCAATACATAAGGACTCCACATAGGTCTTTTTCCGATATAATACAAACTTTTACAGCAAGGCAATAATTTTATGTGTTCTAGTATATCTCTCCATTGACCTACTAAACTTTCATACTCACAAAATTTTACTCCCAAATCTTTATTCCTTTCTTGTGATACAGGTTTATTTATTTTTATATTACCATATCCCTTACACATCATTTTATTGAATTACAAACCATTTTTATCAAGCCTTATCTCACTTATCCATTCCTTGTTTTTTTTGTATTAAAACTAAATTATCTATGTGTGTCATGTACTCTTACCTACCAACAAATTCATACTCATTGAGCATCCCTGTTTTACTCCTCTCTTAATATTATTTTCCCATCTATCCATCCACCATACCCTGTATACATTTTCATAACATATTATTACATTAATATGTTGATGAAGTACCATTGCTTCATGACTCACTTGGTCAAAGGCTTTAGCTTTTATCACATTATCAGTTTTACTTATTTTTTTTTCTTTCAATATAATTTCTATTAATCATTTCACAATAACTAACATTTTTTTCTACCTCTTCTTTTATACAATAGACCACTTTCCCTACTACCCCATCAAATATGTTTTCCATCCTTTTCTGTACTATTTTTGTAAATATTTTATATTCAGTAGCACCATGAGTTATAGGTCTCCATTTTTTTATATATTTTCTTTCTGCCATTTTCCATATAAATTTTATCTTTTCACCATGTCTTCTCTTATTATGCCTTCTTTCCTTCATCCATTCATTTAATGTTGAAAAAAGCTTAATTTCTTTATAATATTCACAGCTGGCAGTGATTCATTCTTTCCTTTTCATCACATTTTTTATTTCTTATTTTCTTATATTATTTCCTAAAGATTGTTTTACTTTTTTGGATATTTTTTCACTTCACATTCTTCTTGACTATCCATTTCCTCTTTTCATGCATTTTCTTAGAAATTTCTCTACCACCTCTATATCTTCATGTCTGTATTTTATGCTTCTTTTGCCATCTAAGCTACTGTTTATAAGTTTTTAGATTCATAGGTATATACATCTGAGGCTAATGACCACTATGGCCCTTATAAACCTAGCCATGCAACCCAAAATTGATCCACGAATGTGCATTATATAGAGGGTGATTTACTGACACTCTCTATCCTTCAGAGACTCAAGATCCAAACCAAGGATGAATTTCTGATTACCCATCCATTAGTTCAAATTGAATTTAAATAGGGTAAGGGATGAAATCTGCTTCACATGGGAGGGTAGCCTGCTCCAAAGAACAGGAATTCTCTGAGAAAAATATCTGTCTTTCCAACATGTTTTATTTATGTTGCTATCAAATTTTAGGTGTTTTAATCTAGTACTTCTGCTGCTGCTTGATTTGCGGATGTGCAAAAAGTTCATCAAAACATGGTCTAGAGATGTCTTGTATGCCAGGCAAAGATCACCTCTCAGAAGTCTGCATGATACTGAGAAAGAGATAGGGTTTTGAGACAGTCAATGTAGGACACTATTTACTCCCTGCATTCTTTTTATAATGAATCTTTGTGGACTTTCGAGTTGCTGCAACATACAAAAGGGAGCATTATACTCTATGATGGGTCGGACAAGTGCTGACTACAGTGGTATGATGACCTCACTGGACTTAGATATCATGGTCTTGCTTATAAAGTTAAGCAATATAGAAGGATTTTCTTACTACCTTGGACACATATTGGTCAAAGGCTAGGCTGTTATCTACATGAGCTCTTAGATCCCTAACTAGTGAATCAACTTTTAAGGGTGTTACATTGATGACGTTACCCAGGGTGGTAGATTTCCCAAACCATACTACAATGCATTTTTTGGTATTGAGTTTTAAGCCATGGCTTTGTCTCCAAGTATCTGTCTGTAGTAAAGCTTTCTGAAGGGTGTTCTCATCCAGGATGGATTCAATGACTGATCCCAGTTTACAATTATCCACAAACTTGGTTAGCCAGAGGCATTTGACAATGGTTTTGACATCTGAGAAGTAGATGCCAAAGAGGAGTGGACTAGCACAGAGCCCAGGGGGACTCCACTGGTGACCAGCCTCTTTGTGGAGGTGGCCTCCCTGATTCTAACGTCTTGGGTACTATCAGTGAGCCAGCTAGCTATCCAACATGTTATAAAGAGATTTATACCTAGTTCCGTAAGTCTGTTGACAATGCCCTAGTGGGGTATTATATCAAATGCTTTAGCCAGATCTTGGTATGCAGTATACACCATTTTTTCCTCATCCATTCAAAGAAGTCCACCAGATTCAGTAAGCATGACCTTCCTTTGACAAAACCAAACCAAGATGGATCTAGTGTCTGGAGGTCTCCTATGTCTTGTAGATAAATTCCATGATAATTATTTCCATGGCTTGCAAACAAGACTAATGGACCTATAGTTTCCAGGATCTTTTGAAGGTAGTCTCTTATGAAGGGGATGACAGCCTTCCATCCACATGGCACAAAGTCTGTTTTAAGACTATAGTTAAATCTAATAAGTTGTATTTTAGACTATTCAGGAAGCATTCTGGGATGTTATTAGGACCCATTGAGGCCAAATTTTTGACTTTAGTGAGTGCATCCAGTACACATTCCTTGGTTATAGTTTGAAAGGTTATGATAGAGTATATTTTGCGGGGGATGCTTGGAGGTGAGAAGGGGATAAAGTTGAAACTCAATTTGCCCACTTGGGGTGGTGGTGCTGCAGTAGTGTTGTCACCTCACAGTAAGACGTCGTCCTGTTCGATTCTCAGCTAGAGCGTATTCTGGGTGGAGACATGCATTAATGGGCGTACCCTCGTTGAAGGCTGTGCGTCAGGGCTGGTAACTCGGCACATAAAAATCTACTGTCAATCATTAACGGACCGGTGTTCAGCTGTGGCGACCCCTAACTGGAAAAAGCCGAAAGACACAAACAAACAGGTTGGTATATTGCTAGGCTTGGTGAAAGTGACACCATTAACCAGCAGTTCAGCACATTGCTGTGTGCTCCCTTGAGATTTCAGTTACAGATGTAGAAGGCCTTATGGTTATCTTTCATGTGGGAGGTTATCTTAACCTCAGAATTGGTTTTGATTGGCCTAATTAGGCCCTTTAGTGTCCATCCTTCATTCCATCTCTCATTTTCACTTCTTTTCCTAAGAAGGAAAAGGCTCCCATCTACTTTCAGAAAATTGCCTATATACATTATTTTTACTTTTTCTTTATTCTTTTCAAATAGCCATCTTTCTATTTCCCTCATTTTGCCACTTCCTTCTCTTAGCTCTTTTTCATAAAACTGTAAAATGTCATTATATTTCATCTTATTTCTTTTTTTACAAGTTATATAAGCATAAGCAATAGAGTTCAGTATGAGGGCTTAGTTAGACAAAAAAGTCAAGTTCAAAACAAATTCTTCTCTCCACTTCTAAATACAGATTTGTTATGCTTATGCTTACACGCTACCAACCACTGTGTACACTTTTATAAAGTGGTTTCATTGTTATATGATCTAACCATAATATCACTCTCTCTTATCATATCTTTCCCTGTTTTAAACTCTGCAGTTAATCTAACAAATCCTTCCCTCTTTTATTATTTGTCTTCCCCTGTCATAGCCTATACTGTTCTATGATCAGAAAACTCTGCCGTCTGTACTTCCTGTTATTTCTTTCATATCTTTAGAATGTTATCAATTTCAGTCTAATGTCCCTCTTATATGTCCATTCTTTCCTCTTTCCTACTTTTAAATCTCTACATTTTATTCTTTCTTCTAGCATTTTATTATCTTCCGTTATTTTTTCTTTTTCCTTTCCTCAAATTACAATTAAAAATATCCTACCATCACTACTGACATATTCACTTACACATTCTTTTGTTCATTTTTAAACAACTATTTTCGCTCTGTCGTACTAGTTTACACATAACTCACAGTTAATCTTATTAATTTTTGTCTTACTCTCATATCACATCACTATCATTTCTGGTACTGCAATTGTTACATATAGAATTCTCATGTCTTCATTTTTCATAAGAACTCATCTTCTAGAACATGACTCATTTCTTACTGTCCAGACACCCTACCCATACTGCCTGTATTCTGTTCCTTTTTTCTTCTTTGTTACATCTTGTATCTAGCAAGCAAAAAACATTCATTTTCATTTTAGTACACCATTCCACAACCATCAATCATCTTGTATAATTTTTGTTATTCATATTTAATGTTAAATTTACACTGGCATTCTTTTCCTTTTTAGTAAGAGTTTTACTTTTAGATCTTATTTTTATTTCCCTTGTCCAAAGTCTCCCTCCAACTGATTTTTCATTATCTTGTTTCTGTCCTTCTACTGTCTCCATTTTTCTCTCTTCTTCCTCTTCACTTTCTAAAACGTGAAAATCATTTTTTTATTCTGTAATTACTTCATCATTCTCTAACCTTTCTTTCCCAGACCCCTTCCCGATGCCGCATTCATTTTCAACATCTTCTATAACAATATGTATTTATTTGCATTTCTTTACCTGGATGGTCCACTGGGCCATAATGAGCCGATTTTCACTGGAGTCACAGAGAGAAAAGCTCCAAACTAAAATACACAATACCTACAATATACAACATGCAATACATACAATACATTGAATACAATAGAGAAACATGATCAATATATACAATGAATATGAAGCAGTTGCTAATAAAATGAGCATGTTGAAAATCTGGTAACAGAATGAGCATGACGAAAATCTGAGTACAGTGATAGATTACAATATTGAGACTAAAGTGATTTATACAATCAGAATATCACAAATTCAGATATAACAAGTTAGGATAATTAAGTTATCCATGAGTAGCTTGGAGTCTTGCTGAATAGTCTAAACAATTAACACTTATAAAGTCCTTGGCTTAAGTATAGGTGAGCAAATATAGCAGATAGTACAAGCATCGAAGTTAAATAGATGTTTTGAGATATAATGTGTAATAAGAAACAACATACTGGTCCAGTACTCACAAAACTGAGAAAACAAAAATAGTACCGTTTCTTTCTGGATAAAAATGGACTGACATGTAATAAAAAATTATTTATTGGTTAAACGTTTTCATTCACAAAAAGTAAACTTCATCATATAATGAGTAATAACAGAGTAGTGATTAGCGAAGGTGAAGGGTAGTAGCAGAAGAGGCATCAGGTTATGGGAAGTGCAGTTTTGGTGCATGTACACTGCCATATACAGGTGTTATCTCAGGGATTTCTTAAAGAGAGCTGCATTGCTGGTAGACCTGATTGTTGGTGGGAGAGTGTTCCATAGTTTTGCAATAGTAAAGAAGTACAGCATCTTTTCTTCATTCAGGATTAGTTGATTATTGGATTGGGGAGGTCTATTTGGATGATACTGAGTAAGTAGAGAAGAAAGGGCAGGGCAGTTTGATGGCTTAAATACAAAGTTGCACTCAATGGTTAATTGAATGTATGTAAGATGATGTAGGAGTTCCAACCAATTTAGTAGCTGTAATGAAGAACAATGCTGAGATGAGTATTTTGCATTGCTTACAAATTTGGCAATTTTATTGTAATATGAGTCAAGTTTAGATTTTAATGACAACTGGCTACTGGTCAGGAGAGGGACACCATAAAGAAGAGATGGTAGAGAAAAGAAAGAAGATAGGAATAGTTTTGCGGAGTGGTTGAGGAAGTATTTGTGTCTATACAGGATGCCCAGTTTTTGATGTGTTTTTTGATATTGGTATGACTATACAAGTCAAATGTCAGGTTTTCATCTATGATGACACCTAGTAGCTTTGCATTTGGTACAACCTCAATGATAGTGTTATTTTGAGTGTGAATAATGAACTCTTCCTTATTTAGGGAAATGTTTTTTTGTGGGGGTAAAAAGCATAAGTTTAGTTTTGTTGGGGTTTAGGGTGAGATGATTATTGGTCATCCATATTTTGGTAGAAGTGAGGGAACTTTGAGTGAGTTCCTATAGTTCAGATGAGGAACTGGCAGCACAGATGATGGTTGAGTCATCTGTGTATTAGATGACAGTACCTTGACTAAGAGTGGTGTGGAAGTTGTTGATAAAAATATTAAATAGAAGGGCCCTGGTATGGATCCTTGGGGAACACACGTGGTTGTGTTAAGGAATTGAGAGAACAAATGTTGCCCCTTGGTAGATTGTTGCCTATTTTATACTGTTTATTTTCCTTCTGAGCTTTTTTCTTCATCTGCCTTTTCCTTTTGTAATATGGGAAAGTCAAACCAGAAGTAACTAAATTCTATACATAATTTCTATAACGCAGCTTGCAGTTCTTTCTCTGTATGTCTTCTCTCCCCACACCAACCACAACATCATTTTGGTAGAGTTTTGATCGAAATGATTTTCATCCCTATAGTAATAGCTTTCATTAGATTGAATGTAATACCAAAACACATCCTCTCTGGGACCATTTAGAATTCTTACATTTGAAATATGTTAAATGTTTCCATCCTCAACATCCACTGTTACCCACACTTCCTAACCCCTAGTCCATCCATTTCTTTCATCACAATTCTTTTTTTTTTTTAACATCATGTGCTTTATTAAATGGTGAAACAAAACTGTTTAATTCATAATCATCCACATCTGATATAAAGTCCTAAATTGTATATTTTTTTTCTTTTCAGTGGTCGTCCAGTGCTCTGAAGTAAATAGTCTTTCCATGGTGATACGTATTTTATTTTTACAGCTTCATTCATAATTATTTCCAGCAAATTAAAACTTCCAAATGTCACTGTACAGAAATTTTCAGCTCCCAAATAAATTAATGCTTTTAAGTTTTTAATGTCAAATATTAGTGGAAAAAATAATGCTGTCCATAATATCATATATGTTCACACTGTCATATTGTTACTACTAGATGTCTTCTCTGTGACTGCTTAAAAGCTACAAATTTTTGTCTTCTCTCATTTACTTATTCTGCCCTTCCTTCCCTTGCTATATCTGTATAAGTTCTCTTTTTTTTTTAATAAAAAAAAAACTGCTGTAGAGGTGAACCCTTAAAATTGGTTACTACACAAGCCAAGAATACTTCCATGTTTTCCATTCACCAGCTGCTACTTCTGTTTGCAACCACTCACTTTTTTTTATCTTGGAATATGCTGTCCACCATGATACGCGATCATGCTTTATCTCCTACCCTTGGATCTGCATAATTCAACAAATTTACCAACACTAGTGTTTCCATTCCTCCAGTTTTCCAACTCCAGCAATTATCTCTTTGTCTACCTTCAGTATGTTTTGTCCGTCTCTTCTGCTCTCTCCTAGGATCAGAGGGGGTTACTAGTCTAACAGCACCAGAGCCTTTTTAAGCCTAGCTATTCATTCCCCACTTTTCCAGTTATCATTGCCCACAGACTTGAACAACTTTGAAATATGCCTAAGCCTTAGGGCATCTACAAGCTGCCCCTGCACTCGATTACTGGTCTAATGGGGACTAAGTATAGTGAGTTTATGATCCCCTTAGCTCTGGATGTCATGCTCTTGTAAATAATTAGGGCCACACAGAAGTATTTTCTCACCATATTGACACATTGAGCAACGTTCAGGTTACTGTTAACCTGAATTCTCAAGTCCCTTAACACTGTGCAATCTCTGTGGATCTTAGGGGAGTTTTATCATTGTAGTAACTTGCAGGAGTATTCATAATTCCAAAGGTTATAATTTTGCATGTTTTGCATTGAGATTTAGGCCATGGTTCTGACAACAGTTATTTGTCTGTGTCAGACTCTCCTGGAGGATATCTACATCTTTAGGGGATTCAACGAATCCACCCAGCTTACAGTCATCAGCAAATTTGATCAGTCAAAGCCACTTCAAATTTGCTTTGTCTTCAGAAAAGTATATTCCAAACAGGAGAAGTCACAATACCAAGCCCTGTGGGACATCACTAGTAACAGCCCATTGTTGGGGGTGGATTTCCCCACCCCAGCTTCATGTGTCCTATCCACAAGTAATTTGGCTATCTATCAGGTGACATAGGGATTTATGCCTAAATTTGTGAGTTTGCCTATAATACCCAAGTGAGGTATTGTGTGAAATGCATTTGCCAGATTAAGGTAGGCAGTATGAACCATTTTTCCATCTTTTATGGCTCTAGTGACCTTCTCAAAGAAGACCACCAGGTTTAGTAGACATGATATGCTACTGAACTGGGATCGGTCTAGTGTTTGGAGATTTCCTATGTCTTTGTTTATCAGGTCCATTATAGTTCTTTCCATGTCACTGCATATATGGCTAGTCAAACTTATGGGTCTGTAGTTCCCTGGGTCTGTTGATGTTCCACCTTTGTATACAGGGATGGCTGTTGCAGTCTTCCATTAAATAAGGATGATGTCTGTCTGGAGGCTGTGGTTGAATAGAAATTCTAGTGTAACTGAAATGTTGCATTTCACACTATTTAGGAGGCATCCTGGGAAATTATCAGGACCAAATGATGCACTGTTTTTAGTTCTGGAGAGTGCAGAGAGGACCTGTTCTTTAGTAACAATTGGGGAAGATATGGTAGAAGTTATTTCCTGGGGGGATGGGTAACAGGGGGTGATAGGTGGGTGAAATAGGAGCTAAATTTATAAGCCAGTAAATTTGCTATATATCTCCTGGTTCAGTACAGGAAGTCCTATTTACTATCAGTTCAAAATACTGTAGGGTGTTCCCATTAAGGTTGCTTACATAACTGAAAAAAATGCCTTATGGTTTTCCTTAGCTTGGGAGGCTATTTTTGCCTTAAAATTAGCTTTGGTGGACCTGATTATTAACATTAGTTGCTTGTTAAGACTGATCAGTTAGTTTTCTTTAGTCTTTTCGGTGTAGACCTTATTTCTGGACAGTATTTTTTTTCTCCAACCTATTTATACTGGGCCAAGGGGAGTTTGTCCTAAGTTTATTTCTTTTTGCTACTGCTGTTTCTATGCAGTTATTTACACACTTGTATAGGGGCACTGTAAACACATCTGCATAGGCTACAGTCTTCTCTAATTTTGGTGGAGCTTAGAATTTAGTTATGCCATCACTAAAAGGAAGTAGTTAGCCCTGAAAATGTTCTTAAAGGTTCTGGGGTTTTTCTGGGAGTTTTGGCTTTATAGTGACCTATTTATCATCTGATCTGACCAGTGAGGACATTGCAAAATGGGGGGAGGTGACATTCCTTCATATTTGTGTGTACTGTATCCAGGATATTTACACCTCTAGTAGCTGTGTAGACTAGCTGTTCCAGGGTGTTTGTATTCTTAAAATCCATGAATCTTTGAGCCTGCACATTAGTGGTTATGTCTGCATCCTAGTTTATAGAGAGATAGTTGAAATCACCCATGAATATGGCATTGGTCTAAACTGTAAGTAAAAACAGAACATTCAAGTACGTAGTATGGTTATACTGGTTCATAGATGGAGACCTACAGCTAGCAAGAATATGATATGGGGCTTTACCTACAGTTAGTTGGACATGAAATAGCTCAAGTATGCTATACTATTTGACTAATCTTATTTTATTTTATTTTTTTAGATTGATACACCTCCACCTCTTGTTCCTTCTTGTGCAGAAGCTGGTCTAAATGTGTGGAACTCATTATAGCCTTGCACTGCTGGGGTGAACATGGCACCACCTAGAAGCTCAAAGACTGTTTCTCTTCCTCTGCTCTACAAGAACAGGTAAGGTTCCCTGGTGCCCTGCCCAAATTTCACTTCATCAATATGAATATGTCCTTGACACTGGTCTAGAGGGACTAACCTGGTCAACAAAGAATAAACAAATGCAAATATAAATATAAGGAAACATAATGAAAAACATATTTTAAAATAATCAAATTTTAAGAGCAACATTTTCATCATACAGAGAGGAAAGCTGTGAGAAAATGTTGCTTTCTAAAGGTTACTGCTTCAGTAACCATGAACTGTGTCTGTAGGACCAGGTAAAGAATTCCTAGATTAAGGATTATATGTCATGCTGAACATGTGCCATTTATTTTTTTTTTCTTATAATAAAAACAAATATATTTGAATGTAATTGACCATTAGTGTACTTTACTACCACTGACCATACTGCCAAAAGATAATCCTACCCTGCTACCACAGACGTCAGATGAGCAGCTTAGAGAGGACCAGTTGAGAAGACAGGGTTGTTTGAAGTTCAGGACTGCTACACATATACCAGAGTAATATCAACTTTAAGATTAAAAGGAAAACATCAAGAGAATTAGGTGACCCTATGTCAATGTGATTTAGTATGTCACAAGAACCAACTCCAGTAACTTTGTCCTGAAAATAGCTAACATTATCACCTTGTGTTCTGCTAAATACCATCTTTGAGAAGAGGCTTGTGAAAATGTACTTGTATCTTTAAAGGCTAAAGATATGGTAGAACTCCATCTTCAAGAATTACATAAACCTACAGAATTCAGAACTAGAACACCACTATTACTGAGGCCCAGACATCATTTCAGTAAGAAAAGAAGATAATCTCAAAAGTACTTAAATGACTGATGAAAAAATACAGTGTCCCAAAATAATGGAGACATTTAAAGAAAATGAGGAACATGATGGCTAAAGAACTACCTCTCCTTTTATTTTAGAAGCTCCCTAAAGGACCTTTGTTTTTGACCTGAAGTTTAGCAATAACAGTAAATCAGTTATGTCTTTACCAGAAACTGTTATTACACTGTATTTGTAGTCTATGTGAGGTTTATATCTTTACAAATAAATCAAACTGAATAGTGCTTACTAGTGATTAAACCCTTTATAAAAGTTTAAGTAATGTTTTAATGAATTAGCAATAATTATACTAATAAGTTCATGTAAATAGAAATATAAACATAAGGAAACATACTGAACAAAAGTTATTTTAAAATAATCAAACTCCAAGAGCAACATTTTCAGCAGAGATTCAAACAGTGAGAAAAAAAGTTTTGTTCTAAAAGTTGCTATTAAACTGTGAAACGGATATGGTTTGGCTTTGGTGAAAGACAAAACCTGTCAAACAAAAGCCAGTCACTTCTGCCATAATGAATTAATGAGAAACAACAAGAGGTTCTCCCGTTCGATTCTCGGCTTGGCTTGGGAGTGCCTTTTGTGTGGAGTCTGCATGTCCTCCCCATGGTTGGGTAGTGTTCGAAAGACATGTGTGCGTAAATGGGCATGCTTTCGTTGAAGGATGGACATCAGCTGGCACCTCAACATTTCGTAAAAATCTACTGCCAATCATTAGTGGACCAGAGTACCGCTGTGGCGACCCCTTACCGGGAAAAAGCCGAAAGACAAACAACAACAACAACAACTCATGCTTTAAAGAAATTTATCATAATTAAGAAAAAATTATATGAATAACAGAAAAATATGTTGTGTAAGTCAAAACTATTTTTCATATAAAGTAATGACACTTACTGTACCATTAGAGAACCAGTAGTCCTGGACCTCCTGTATCTTCAGCAAGTCTAATAGCTCCATCAGTACTAGAACCAGGGACCTAAATCTCTACCAATAGATAAATATAATATGGTGGAGGGACACATTTATAATCCAGCACCTTCCAAGCCTCTGTGACAAACTTCACTACATGTTAAGCAATGAAACTCACTATCGTCCTTTACGTATTATCTAGAGGACTGGATAGGTTGGACAGGTACCCACAACTATACTCCAGAGTTGATTGGTATGATGACCTTCCCGGAGAAAAGACGTACAGCCTGAGACAGGCTACTGGCAAGGAGTCAATGGTCAAGAGACTCAGTGGCTTGGGAGTATCATAAAACTATGAAAAATGTAAATAACCGAGCTTCAGCATACCGCCATCCATCTGAATGTGAAGAAAATAATCTTAGATATCTCACTTTCAGGCCCTACCAAACCTGGGAAGATATTAAGAGCTGAGAAAGAAAATCATTTCAGCCTGATGCACAGTTGGATAGTCCACTAGCTTCAGGAAATCCTACAGATGCTACCCGCAGGAAGACATTGATTTGTTGCTTTATACTGCATTACTGAACACATTTATTAACACTTTTTGAGAAGATGATGCAGTGTGCTAGGGAAATTATTTATCTGGCATGCTTGATTCTCTGGTTCATTACCTGGATGATGTATCTTCTTTTTGAAGTTTGGATGTCCTCCCAGTGATCACATGGGATATTGCCATGGGTTCTATTTTTTTTCCTAAACACCATCCCAGAGACATGCATTAAAGTGAGTTGGCAATCCTCTATATAACCCACACACTGTGTGTGTGCATTGTGTAACTCTGTGAATATCCAACAGTACACTAGCATCCTGTCCACAACTGTTTTTGTGCCTCAGACCTCTTGCTTGCCAGGACACAATGGGGCTCTCCTACAACCTTAAGATATAGCAGCTGTCAGACAATGACTGAATGAATGAAAATGAAAACTAAATACAGTGATGGAGCACAGATTCTAAAGAAAATACTAGGACTGTGAAGCTGTGTTAATAACTAAAAATAGAGCAGATTCATTTAGGTTTAAGGAAGCTGACTTATAGGTTCATAGGTTCATAGGTGTGGCTAATGGCCCTGGAGCCTTTACAAGTCTAGCCCATAGGATTACCCTGGCATCGTGCCACCCGACCTTAGTTCCCAATGCCTCTGTCAAGTAGAGCCACTGGCGTGATCCCTGGGGTGAATTTTCTATTTCCCATGCACTCATCAAGATTTCTCTTGAAGAGGGCCAGTGAGATGCTCTGTTTGACATGTATGGGAAGTCTATTCCATAGCATGGGCAGTCTCTGGGTTATGAATCTGTTGATTGTGGTAATGAAGTTGAGGTCTCTGGAGCATGTGATGCGGAGAGATTGGGATTTCTTTAGCTGTAGCATTTCTAATAGAGCTGGGTCAGATATGGCTTTGTAAGTCAAACAGAGATTACCTCTAAGTAGGCGATATGAGACAGATAATAGTTGGAGTTTTTTTGAGTATGTCCATATAGGACAAGTTTTTAAGGCCTAGGATTCTCTTAGTGAGGTACTTTTGCGGCATCTCCAGTTTTTGCAGGTGTCTAGTGAGGTACATGCCAAATGGGGCATTGTACTCGATGATTGGCCTAATGAGGGAAGAGTAGAGGGAGACAATGACCTCGTCCTTCCTGGATGCAAAACTCTTAGTAATGAGATGTGCCACATAGAAGGACTTTCTGGCCACAGTGGCAATGTTGTGGGCAAAAGAGAGGTTGCTATCAACCTGTGTTCCCAAATCTCTTACAGCACCTTCTGTGTTCAGTGAACAACCATTGATGTGGTAATTCATGAGAACCGGGTTTTTTCCACAGGGGATGATGGCACATTTTTTGGCATTGAGCTTAAGGCCATGGTTCTGACACCAGTCGTTGGTCTCAGTGAGGCCGTTCTGTAGGATGTCAACATCACTTGGGGAGTAAATAATAGCTCCCAACTTGCAATTGTCTGTGAACCTTGTCACCCAGTGTCCCTTCGTGTTGGCCTGGACTTCAGAGAAGTAGATTCCTAACAGGACAGGACCCAGGACTGGACCCTGTGGGACTCCATTCATGACTGATCAGCAGTCTGACTTGGAGTCAGCTACTTTAACACTGTGAGTTCTATCTGTGAGCCAGTTTGCAACCCACCTAGTGATATAGGGGTTGATGCCTAGCTTAGTGAGTTTTTCTATGATTCCTGAGTGGGGAATGGTATCAAAGGCCTTGGCCAGACCAAGGTAGGCTGTATGAACTACCTTGCCTTCATCCACAGCTCTGGTGACAAACTCAAAGATCGTGACCAGGTTAAGCAGGCATGATCTACCCTTCACAAAACCAAACTGTGTGGGATCCAGAGTTTGGAGATTCCCTATATCCTTGTTTATTAGGTCCATGATGATCCGTTCCATAGCTTTGCATATCAGACTCATCAGGCTAATGGGACGATAGTTCCCAGGGTCTGTAGTCACTCCTCCTTTGTGGAGCGGAATGACTGTAGCAGTGCGCTATTCACTGGGGACAAAGCCTGAGGTGAGGCTGTGATTGAACAGGACACACAGGTAAGATGCAAGTTCACTCTGTAGTTCATGTAGAACACAGCCAGGGATATTTTCAGGTCCCATAGAAGCTGTATTCTTGGTCTTGGGCAGTGCTGTTTTAACCTGACGAGCAGTAATACTGGGTGTCTGGCAATCTATTGGTATTGTGTTTAATCTTTTGGGTGGGGGGTAAAGTTGGCACTGAATCTGTCGGCCAGTATATTGGCAATATCTGTTGGCTTGGTATAGGAGGTTCCATTGTGCAGTAGCTCAGAGAAAATATGAGTATTGCTGTGGAGATTCTTTACATAACTATAGAAGGCCTTGTGGTTGCCTTTACTATCTGCTGCAATTCTGTTTTCATAGCTAGCTTTAGAGGATTTGATGAGGGATCTCAACTTTTTGTTGAGGCTGATAAGGGAGTTTTTCCACTCCTGGGACTTCACCTTATTCTGCATCAGTTTCCTCCTTCTGTTGTAGAGTTTGTTTATGCAGGGGGCCACCAGATTGGCTTCCTTTTTTTGGAGCAGAGTGTCTTGGTTCTATTGAGTATGGCGAGATCCATGCATTTGTGAACGTGTTTGTACAGTGCATTGGTGTATGATTCAGTGGTTATGCAACTAGTCCCCATTTGCATGGGTGGCGTGACGTTAGCCACCTCTGTTTTTAGGAGCCCAAAGTTAACTTTGGAGAAGTTTTTCATGGTGGTTACCTTTGCGGGGGGAGGGATGGAGGGATGTGGATTTCCAAGGGGATTAGTTTGTGGTCGGATCTAACCAGGGAGGAATTGACTATCAGTGTAGAGTAACGGTTGCCCATGTTAGTAATGACCAGGTCAAGGATGTTGCTACCTCTAGTGGGGGTAAGAATGAGCTGGTCCAGGGCATTGGAATTAATGAAGTCAAGGAAACGTTGGGTAAGTGTATTGATACATGAGTAGTTTTCCCATTTAATGGAGGGGTAGTTGAAGTCACCCAGTATGAGCGTGTTAGGTTGGACCCTAATATTCTTCAGGGTGCTTAGGAACATGGAGCGTGAGGCTTGGGACATGGTTGGGGACCTATAGCAGGCTGCAACCTGAATTGCTTCACTTAATGAAAGCATAGAAAAGAAGAATTTAAGGGTAGTGTGCAAGAGTTTCCCGATAACACTACAGAACATTCTGCAGAAATTACTACCAAAGTAGGAGAAAGGCATGCTGCCATTATACAAGTTATTGTACTGAAATACACATTATGGCTATAGGTATTCCAAAGAAGAGGGGAATTAACTTTCTGTCAGTGGCTGGGTAGTACAGAGTATGATAAAAAAAAGTTTAAAATAAGTAAAGCGGGCCATGCACAGACACAATAAAACCACAAACTGTAAGTAAAAATATCTTCAAAAATTACTGCCACTATAGAATATAAGTGCAAAATGGAAATGCAGATAGCTACAACAGTGAGAGGGAACCCATCCTGATTTACAAAGCCATGCAGGACCGACAATTCCTAAACTTTGTTAATATCAACATCCTGGAGCAGTTGGTCCATTCTCCAACAGTTGGTCCATTCACCTAATATAATATCTTTGCTTGTCAGATTTGATCATAAAGCAGTATTACTTGAAATAAAAATAAAATTTAGGGATCCAGCAAAACCAAAAACCTATAGGAACTATTCCAAGGCTAACATCTCTCTAGTAAGCAACACCTTGGCTAAATTACAAACACCCCCAAACCCAGCAAACACCACAGAATACACTGACCTATTTACAAAATCTCTGTACAGCCATATTGATAGTTGTATAAAGCAAGCTGTGCCTACTGATATTAAGAATAACACAAACTCAAAAGACAAGCCACACACACTGGTGATATCACACTTATCAATTGGTCATACAACAAAAGAAAATAAATCTTGGCCAAGCATAGGAAGAACAAAGCCATATACTAAAAGCCACCTGATCAACCTGAACAGGCAGTGAGGGTTAATTCATACTTCAAAGGCTAAATTTGAAATAAAAATAGCTTCTCAGACAAAAGAGAACCACAAAGCTATGTCCGTAACCTCAGACAAAATGCACAACAATGCACTTTCGGCTCCCAGGTTGAGATCAAATGTTCTCCCAACTCCACCTCCCTGATAGTCCAAATGAAATACCACATATAATAATCCCCCCAGCTGTTACTAGAGAACTGGTCATTAATTCACTTTCCAAGGCCACAAACACTATATCAACTGGCACCAATAACAACCCAAAATGTTTAAATAGCTTGAAATATGACCTCTCTGGTCCACTTGAATCACTTTTCAACTGGAGCCTTCAGTCAGGTTTTGTGTCCAAGGAATGGAAGATAGCTGCAATAATTCCCCTGTACAAAGCAGGTCCACCAACAGATCGAAGTTACTACAGGCCCATAGGTCTTACCAGTCTCATATGTAAGGCCATGGAAAGAATCATCATAGACACGATAAATGAGGACATAGGTAACCTGCAAATGCTGGCATCCCAGTTTGACTTTGTTAAAGAAAGGTCATACCTATTAAATCTTGTGGACTTTGAGAGGACCATCAAAGCACTGGCTGAAGGTAAGACTGTGCACATAGCTTACCTCGACCTGGCCAAAGCTTTGGTACAATACCACACTCAGGTATTATAGACAAGCTCACTAATTTAGGTATAAACCATTTGATCACCCACTGGATAGCCAACTGGGTTAGTGATAGGACCCAGAAGAGCAAAATAGTTGGATAGCCAACTGGGTTAGTGATAGGACCCAGAAGAGCAAAAAAGGTGATGCCACCTCCACCAGGAGGCCAGTTACTAGTTGAGTCCCCGCAGGGCTCAGTACTGGGCCTGCTCCTTTTTGGCATCTTTTTCTCTGAAATGCTGAAGGTTTATGGCCAACAAAGTCTGCAAATGATTGCAAGCTGGGGTATCATCAACTCCCCTGCAGGCACTAACATTCTTCAAGAAGATGTATCTCTGTCTAATACATGGTGCCAAAGTCATGGTCTTAAACTCAGTGTTAAGAAATGTATAATTGTACTCTTTGGGAAATAAACCATCCTAGCTAATTACCATGTTGATAATACACCCCTAAGATTTGATTCAGTTGTCAGGGATCTGGGTACGCACATAGACAGTAGCCTTAACTTTGACCACCACATGGTCACATGGTGAGGAAATTGTTTTATGTTGTGCATCTTATAATTATGGGTATGGCATTGAGGTCCAAAGAGGTCATTATCTCACTGTACTCTGTCCTTATCAGACTAATCATAGAGTACAGTGCTCCCTTTGGTATGTACCTGACCAGGCATATGCAGCAACTAGAGTGACCTCAAAGGTTCCTTACAAAAATAATACAAGGCGTAACAACCCCATCTTATGCAGAGTGCCTTAAATTCCTTTCCCTCTACTCAGTCTCCTACAGATTGTTGAGGTGTGATCTATGACTGGCTTAAAAGACATCTGCACACCCCACACTTATGAATTTTCTACATATTCATAAGTCAAACAATACCAGAAATGCAAGGTCTAGGGACCTGAATTTTTTTCTGTGACATAAACAGAACCTGCAGAAAAAGGGGAGGAAAACCAGGTGCACCACAAAAACTAGAACCAACACAGCCAAAACACCTGGGAAGTCAGTGATCACAAAATGAATGATGCTCCGGTCAAATAATACACAAATTTATTAATGCCTAACAGCTTCACTGCATCTTCGTCCACCATACAGGACTTCATCAGATAAAACATATTGAGTACACCCCCACTATGGAGTTCTCCAACTCCTACTTGTATTATACCAGTGCACATCCGTATAGTCAGATGAAAAGTATAGTGAAAAGGCAATTCATTTGGGGGTCTAGGATGACGTCTAATGACCAAGATATCCTAGATGAATGTGTAAAGTTGAAAAATATGTTTTTAGAAAGAAGGAACCCCCCTGGAACTGATTGAGAAAGTTGGTCAAGAGGTTAGAATGAAAAGGAAAGGGAAATATGGTCCAGTATTGAGGACTGATCAGGAACACATCCCCATAGCCTCAACAGGGGAGGGGAACAGGTGACACAGAAGATGGGTTTAAAGGTACGTACATTATGACATTTAATTATGATTCACACAAGATTAGGGAAATAATTTTGGACACCAGAAACAGGTTTGCTTGATAATATTTAAGGAACCATTGAGGTTCGTATACCGAAAAGGTTTGAATATTAAGGATTTATTACAGAAAAGACCTAAGGAAGAGACAAGAAGTAGAAAAGGCACTTTTCAATGTTGGTCATGCAGTCAATCCCAATATATGAGTAATAGGGAATACATTTACATACAATCCAGGGATCAATTTATTGAAGCTAGTTCTTATTTTAATTGTTAACAGTGCAGGGGTGGTTTATGTTGTGATTTGTAAGAAATGTGGGGGGTTCTATGTAGGGAAGACCATTAAGAAATTGAAAAGAAGGGTTTATGAACATTTATATGATATTCAGAATAGGGATATTAATAATGCACTCTATAAATATACCTTAGTTTGTACAAATGCGAGTTATGATTTTTTTGGGCTAGACAAGGTTGAATGTGACCCAAGAGGTGGACCCTGGAAAACAAAGGTAGAATTTAAGGAGGTTTTCTGGCAACTGGTGCCGGAAGCAAATACATTTCCAGGGTAAAAAAAGAATATTTAATTGTCCCCGGTGTTAAAACATAGGGCAGCTAAATTGTGATAGTTATTTTATTTTTTTAATATTTATCAAAAGCTCTTTACTTATTGTAAAGTGAATTAAACTTTTTAAAAATTAACTAATTTGATATATGGTCATGGTGAATGTGGAAGAGAGGTGAAGAAGAGAGTACAGGCAGGGTGGAATGGGTGGAGAAGAGTGTCAGGAGTGATTTGTGACAGACAGGTATCAGTAAGAGTGAAAGGGAAGGTCTACAAGAGTGTAGTGAGACCAGCTATGTTATATGGGTTGGAGACAGTGGCATTGACAAAAAGGCAGGAGTCAGAGCTGGATGTGGCAGAGTTAAAGATGTTAAGATTTGCAATCGGTGTGACTAGGATGGATAGGATTAGGAATCAGTATATTAGAGGGTCAGCTCATGTTGGACAGTTTGGAGACAAAGCAAGAGAGACGAGATTGCGTTGGTTTGGACATGTGCTGAGGAGGGATGATGGGTATATTATGAAAAAGATGCTAAGGATGGAGCTGCCAGGTAAGAGGAATAGAGGAAGGCCTAAGATAAGGTTTATGGACGTGGTGAGAGAGGACATGCAGGTGGTTGGTGTGACAGAGCAAGATGCAGAGGATAGGAAGAAATGGAAAGAGATGATCCGCTGTGGCGACCCCTAACGGGAAAAGCCGAAAGAGAATGATGAATGATGATGATATATGGTCATTATTTTTTAATATATATATATATATATATATATATATATATATATATATATATATACGGTTCCCATTCAGAAGCCTGAAACATCAAAAGCCTGAAAATCAAAATCCTGAAACCAAAAGCCTGAAAATTCAGAATCCTGAAAACTCAAAATCCTGAAAGACCAAAATCCTGAAAGACCAAAATCCTGAAACTCAAAATCCTGAAAACACAAATAATGCTAATATGTCACTATAAAGACACTAATATCTACCAACTGACCCTGACCCTAACCCTAACCCTAAGGTCCGTCACTATCGCACACTCACCTGACCTGCTCCCTAAACCTAACTCACTTAAACCGCCCCTAACCCCAATATTTGTCACTATTGCATACATGCCTAACCTGCGCCCTAACCCTAACTCACTTAAACCGCCCCAACCCTAAAATAAAACCAACCGCACACTTACCTGACCCAACGCATGACCTAACACCACAGGGCTAACAATAGCAAAGCCACAATGACATCAGTATGTCTATTTTGTGTTTTCAAGATTTTGAGTTTCAGGATTTTGGTCTTTCAGGATTTTGGGCTTTCAGGATTTTGAGTTTTCAGGATTCTGAATTTTCAGGCTTTTGGTTTCAGGATTTTGATTTTCAGGCTTATGATGTTTCAGGCTTCTGAATGGGAACCATATATACATATATATATATATATATATATATATATACATATATATATATATATATATGGATCTACTTCATTTGATTGAAAGACCATTTGACCTAAGTTCATTTAATCGAAAGTTCATTTGATCGAAAACCAGTATTCAAGGCATAAAACTGGGATTTGTCCCCCTCCCCAATGTTTTGCAACCCTGGAGTTTGTATATATAGTTAGGGGGGTGTGGGGGGGGGGTTATTTTCTTTTTTTAAAGGAAACTGGGAGGGGGGCTTATATATATATATATATATATATATATATATATATATATATATATATATACACACAAAAACACACACACACACACACACACATTTATTTATTTATTTATTTATTTTTACCTTTCGGTTATGACCACTGGATGGCAATGTTAGTATTCCCTTGGTCTCATGTTTACAATACTGGTTTAGAAGGCAAGAACATTTTTTGTAGGCATTGTATTCATTTGTATTTTTACAGGTCTTTACTTTTAAACATCACACTTAATTATTAAGGATTGTCCATGGTTATTGGAGAATGGGGATTTAATGTCTGTTTTATGAATTGCACATATGTATATTTTACATCATATGTCTTTAAGATTGAAGATTGGGATAATTAAATAATTAGAGGCTCATTTGATAGGTAGGGATGATATATATAGTGGGGTAGACTCAATGTGTTTTATCTGATGAAGTCCTGTATGGTGATTAAAAACGCTGTGAAACTGTTAAGCATTAATAAAGTTGTGTTTTATTTGACCGGAGCATCGTTCATTTTGTGGCCACTGACTTCCCAGGTATTTTGGCTGTGTTGGTATAAACCGAGCATGCTGGAGAGATAGATATGTGTCCTAGAGACTGGGCCTCCTATGGAACAGTCTTCCAATCCATGTGAAGCTAAGTTTGTCTATTACCCACTTTAAGGAGAACCTAGACAAGTGGATGGGGAATTGGAAAATTACACTAGACTTGGCATTCATGTCTTTTATTGGCAGAGGTAGCTTATAACTGTCTGGACCTCAATGTCCTATTTGGATGTACGACATCATGATTCTTTCAGGAAAACTTGGCTAGGCTTAGAAAGGCCCCTTGGATCATTATCCTAGTAACAGTCTATGAATCTATGAATAATAATGAACTGGTTTTCAGAAAGAGTGGTTAATGAAAGGAATTCATCACTAAGTTTGATAAGGAGTGGGGAACGTCTTACCAGGTTCAAGAATGCAAGTGATGCTTTTTGTAGTGCTAAAAGATAAAAGGATCTAGAGAAGCTAATATGATCAGATTGCCCATGCCAGAGATCCCTACTGTATTGCATTTTATTGAACTGCATTGTATTATACGAGAGGAAAAATTACTCAGACTTCCAGGTCTTTACGGTCACTATTTCAACTGGTTGGGGGTGGGGGTCTGGTGATGTTTCTTTGCAGACAAGATAGCTGAAAAATACTAGTTGTAATACTGAGTAGAAATAGAGAAAGCTTCTAAGGAAATCTCAGTGTAAATAGTAGAGGTAGATTCAAAAGGGCAGAATGCATATCTTTAGCAAGATAAAGTAGAACCATAAAACATTGCATGTATCACACAGAACAGTACTGCACACTGCCACTGTATACATAAAATGGGCCTTCTTTTTATACATCTTTATATATTTTGTGTCTACACTGCTTTAACATAGGTTGCCATGAAGTGATCCAAAATATTTCAAATAGAACTGATGGCTGCAATGTAATTCCTTATAATTAGAATGCAACCTGGTGATACCCAAACCCTCTGAGAAGAATGAATTCAAGGAGCAAAAAGCACTGCAACTTTCAGCAGTGACATAAACATCTTGTAAAGAGTTTGTATTATCAAATATGTAGGCAAGTTATACTCAGCAGTAACTGACTCTATCAGTATCAGTGTAAAAATGCAATACAAAACATTTTTAAAACAGCATTCAGCTAGAACTATGTCTCGTTCTGCTCTGTTCATTTAATCTCTTTTGCCTCACCTACCTCACGCTTTGCTTCCTGTTCCTTGGAGTAGTGGTCATCTGTGCTTTCTCCAGTGGGTGACGTTAAAACAGCAACTTGGTTCCCCAGAGATAAGTCTCCACGTGATATTAATGCACACATGTACGAATCATGTGAGAATACATCATGGCGAATTAACTCGCAGAACAGGAGCACCAGATTGATAAACTCTGTCTTCTCATTTTCATTGCTTGGGTCACCTGTCGCAAAACAAGATCTCATTAGTCAGACTTGCTAAAAATAATATAATTTATCAACGTTCATGCTGTCTTACTAATATTTCCTTCAATAAATGATCCCCTGTCCTTTCATATTTTTTATCAAGGTTGAGGTCTGAACAGTTTTATGTACAGTAAACTTCTTATAACCACTAATTCAAAATATGTTATAGCACCTCAATCATCAAGAGCTGGAATCGAGAATCCCATTTTCCTTTCTATCCAACCTATCAGCATCTTCTCAATATCTATCAACAACTGGCAGGTATCAGGCAAATAAACTCTCAAGAAATGTACTCTACAGTGACCAAATAAGCTGTTCTGTACAACTTGGAAACTGACATTCTTCTGGGAACATTTTCGCTTCTGAAACATCCCTCACACAATGGCATGTTAGGAATTATCTAGTAAGTTCAGTCCCATCCATTGTACAGCTTGGTCTGTTTTCATTCCCCAATGTAAGGCAAAAGAGGTCAGCTACAGTTCTGTTGCAATACCTCTCTGCTCAAGTCATTAAAGTGTAGTCCATTGATACTTAAACAATCCTGTTATAGTAACCCCACAAGTTTTGGGTTCTTTGTAACTTAAGTGAAACAAAAGAAGAGGCTGCTGCCTCTTGCTTTTGCCTACATTTTTAATAAAAAGATGCTGATACGAGTACCTAAATTATAGGTTTGACTTTTGTTCATTTAATATTCAGTAAGGTACTCAGATACAGAATGGAACAATTTCAGTTCTGACACTAAACAAAAGTACAAAAAAATAAAACTAAAAAATACAAATTTGTGCATTAAAATTCTAATGCAATTTGCAAGTCTGTACACTTACATCAGTTTATTTATTTGTCTTTGTTGACTGGGAAAGTCTGACTGGGCAGAGCCCATTTTCAGCAGAGGCCAGGGGGAAGCTACATCACAGTACATTTATATTAGCAGGTGAATCTCAGACAGTTCTCAGAAAGCAAGAGTTACATTCATCAGAAATAAACATAATTACAAGACAGGTCTGTACAGTAAAGTATTTACAGCAAAATTGAAAATTTAATCTGGGTTACAGTTCTTTAATATCATATTATTGTCTTTTCTCTGTTTTCCTCTAGTTCGAGCAAACACAATTACAGCTGTATGTGTAAATCTTACCATAAAAGTAGATTTTAAATGATCAGTGCTGCAGCAGCCTTAGCTATATGGGTTATACCCTGCCAAAGTTATAACAGCCGGCCAGCCTCCAAAGCTTCAGGGCACCTTCCACACGCCCAGACTGTCAAGTGGCTCTAGCTGAGCTGGCTAAAAAAGTTTGGGCACAAAGCCCTTCAGAGCTTTCCTACCAACAGATACACAAAGGCTGAGCCTTGAAAGGACAATCCTAGGAATACAATAATTAAATTAATTAATTAATAAATGTCCATGGCATAAAAACACACCAAAACAAGGGGTGAGGATGTGGAAGGAGGGAGTGCCTACTGCAGCAGTGATTATTTGAACATCTACTGTTATGTAAGTTTTACTTACACATCTGTACTTTGTTCAACATGTTGATCACTGCTGCAGTAGCCTTAGCTATATGGTAGATTACCATAGCTTACTACATTGGAGGGTGAAAGGTCTCCCTGGAGAAAGGTGCTAAGCAAAGCTTGATCTAGACCTAGAGATGAAAAGTGTGTCTAGGGGACCAAATATCAGCCTCTAGAATACTTCTAGTATCCAACCCCTTCTAAAAAGCCATAGATGAAGCCAAGGTCCTAGTACAGTGGGCCTTGACCTTGCTTGAAATAGTTTTGTAATGGCGGGTATAACAAAAGGTAATAGCCTTAGACAACCATTTGGATATAATCTGTTTTGACACAGGTTGTCCCCTCTTTTTACTTTCACAGGAAATAAACAACTGATCCAAAGATCCATAAGATTTAGGTCTAAGATAGCACCTGAGTTGTCTGAGGACATCCAAGGTATGCAGTATCCTTTCTCCCTCATTTTTAGGTTCAGGAAAGTAAACAGGGAGATGGATAATTTGGCTTAATGTAATCTCAGATACCACTACAGGCATAAAAAAAGAATTAGGTCTCAAGGAAATTCCATCCCTTTGGAAAGTGAGATAAGGATGACTAACAATAACAACTTGCAATTCAGATACACTTCTATCAGAGGTCAGAGCAATCAGTAATACTGATCTCCATGTTAAGAGCCTCAAGTCAGCACATTAGTTTGTTCAAATGGAGCAAATGTTAGCTTCTCTAACACAAAATTAAGATCCCAAGGACAAGATACCATTTTTGGAGGCCTCTTATGCAAAACCCCTTTCAAGAACATTTTACATGACACTGTACTGAAAGAGCAGGACCCATGGCAGACAATCTGAAATGGCCAATAAATGAACCTACAGGACAGTAATTCACACACATATTGTAGAACCAGAGAACAACTAGCCCTGAATGGGTGCTGGTTATTTTGCTGGCATCAACTAGAAAAACTTTTCCATTTGCTAATATATGATTTCCTAATGGGAGGCTTTCTTGTCTCCATTAGTATCTGCTGCATATCCTCGTAAACAGGTGCCTAAAAGGAATTAAGACTCTATTATCCAAGCATCCAGTTAAAGTTGATTGATGCTAGGGTATTTCAAACACTCCTGTTCTTGTGTAGGTAAATCCAGTCTTTGAGGAAGCTTGTAGTAATTGGCATTGGCTATTTCCAAAAGAAGGGATGGCCACGGTTGCCTAGGCCAGAAGGGAGTCGTCATAATGATTTTGGGAGATTCTTTCTAAATCTTCAGAAGTACACTGGATATTAGTGGAAAGGGTGGAAGAGCATACAAGAACACTCCTGGCCAAGGAAAAGAAAAGGTATCTATCTTTGAGGCCTTCTTGCATAAATTCCTGAAGCAAAATCTTGCCAGTTGATTGTTCAGAGAGAAGACAAAGAGGTCTACATGAGGAACTTCCCACAGATGTACCAACTTTTGAAAGACCCCCTGATCTTGTTTCCATTTGTGTGAGTCTGCTCTGATCCCGTTCAGCTTGTCTGCCACACAGTTTTGCTCTAACAGAGTATAGGATGCCTGGATAGTGAGGCTGTGTAGTGAAGCTATATCCCAAGGTAATTGGGCTAGTCTGCAAAAGGGGTATGACCTGGTCCCCCCTTGCTTGTTAATGTACCACAAGATTGTGATATTGTCTGTAACCACTTGAAGAGGTCCTGGGGAGCAAAGATGGTTCAGAGAGTTGAGTGTCTTGATCAGGTCAAGCATCTCCTTGATATTTATGTGCTTGCATCTGTCCTTGTTGTCCCACACCCCCTGCACTTTTATCTTTCCTGAAATTGCTCTCCAAGCAAAGTCCAAAAAGTCTGTGATGACAAACTGCTTTGGAGCATGACAGGAGAAAGGGAGACCTGGATGTAAGGATATCTATTGCCTCCGTCAAAAGATTTATCTTCTGACAAACCTCAGCACTGAGACTTGAAATAATAAATAGTGTTGATGCTTGGACCAAGGTAAATTCATATACTATTGTGGCGTTCTCATGTGGAGTCTTGCCAAGGGTATCATGATAATCATAGATGCCAGGAGACGCAAAGTTCATAAGTATTCATTGCAGTAAATGAAGTCTAATAAGAAAACCATAGATACAGAACTAGATAAAGACTTTTTTTCCTGTGGAAGAAATGCTCTTTGAACTGAGGTATTTAGTTGACATCCCAGGAACATAATCTTGTGTGAAGGAGTCAAGAATGATGTTTGAAAGTCCTCTTGGAATCGCAACTTGTGTAAGAGATCTTCCATCCAAGAAAGAGATTTCTGACACTTTCAAAAAGATTCTGCAAAGATAAGCAAATCATATAAATATGGAAAAATGTGGATACCCTGTAGACTGCAATGAGCTATAACTGGACACTTTGTGAACTCTTGGTGCACTGGCAGTCCAAAGAGCAAGGCAGAGAACAGATAATGTAGTCCAGACGCACCAAGCCTTAAGGAATATCTGAAGTCTGGATGAATAAGTATGTGATAATAAGTTTTAAGTCTAATTTTGACAGGAAACTTGAAAGCGGAAGGAGAGATTGATAGTTAAGTAATATTTTGAATTTGGGCACTGTCACAGACAGATTTAGGAAAGAAAGATCCAGAACTGATCTCTAACTGTTTTCTTTCTTTCACACTAGGAACGTCATTGAATAAAAATTCGTCCTTACTTAGGAAGGAGGAACTGTTTTGATCAGTCTTTGGGATACCATGTGATGAAGAACCATTAGAAATAAAACAGTCTGTTCTGGAGGATAAGGACTGACCCCCTGGAAAGGAGGAATTAACTCCCACTGCCATATCTTACCTTGATGAATGATCTTCAGAGCCCATTTGTCTGAAAAGATTTGTTGCCAAAGAGAAAAACAGAGATTCAGACTTTCTGGAAGAAAAAAGGGGCCAGGTTGGGAGGGGTTCACATGGTCTCTTGAACTGTCATTCACACTTGTTGGATTGACCTTGGTTTTAGGAGGTTCAAGACTTCTTTTGGGAACCCCCTTGCCATTTATTCTTAAATATTTACCTGCATTTTGTTGAGACTTTTTATTCTATCTTTGGCCAAAATTGGATGTTGAGAGAGAAAATCCCTTGGACATGTTGAAAGAGAACGGCTGAAAAATCTTATTATATTGCTTTTTAGCAGCAGACTGCCTTTTGATGCCCTAGAGCTTATTTTATGTTTATTTACATTTATTATAGTATTTAGACAGAAAATATTTTTCTGTGGGAAAAAATAGTTCCTTATATGAACTGAATATGTGACTATTTTGACTGAAGAATTTTGTGTAACTTTTTTTGGTGACATTATATTTTTGGAAGGGATCTGTGATATTTGTGTGACAAGTTACCTTCTGGCTGACTTTAACAGTCACAGCATACTGGCAATCCGGCTCCTTCCCTGACTTCAGCATGGGTACTTACCACAGTCATGCTGGTCTTTTCCAAACATACCTAAAAAGAAACAATCAATTAAAGCAAGAGTCCTTGCCTTAAGTGCAGAATCTTCTAATACATCAGTGAATAGTTGAGACTGCATTGGCCGCATCTCATTCCTCAGACCCCTTACCTGTTTCCTTGAATCCCTCTGATGTATTTTTGCCAGCCACTATGAGCCAGAGGATCAAACATAGGTTCATAGGTTCATACTAGGCTATCTGCTCTGGGGCAATTATAAGCCTAGCCCGATTTTGTTTGGCTTACACCACCCCTTGATTTGAGTATACTGTGCCCTTTTTAAGGTTTAGTTTGCTGTGCCTCTGTCTAATAGTGACACAGAAGTAATCCCTGGGACAAACCTACGATCCCCCATCCACTCATCAAGATTCTTCTTGAAGAGATTCAGTGAGGTGCTCTGCCTAACATGAATTGGAATTCTGTTCCAGAGCGAAGGGAGCCTCTGGGTTATGAATCTGTCCCTCCAGCAAGTTCTATTAATTTCAGTGCTGAGGTTCAAGTCCCTCGAGCATGTGGCTCTAAGGGATTTAGATTTACTGAGGTGGAGCATGTCCATTAATTCTGGATTGGACATAGCTTTATATGTCAGGCATAGATCACCTCGAAGTAGGCGGTATGCAACTGAGTAGAGCTGGAGTTTTTTTAGCCGAGCAGCATATGGCATCTGTTTGAGTCCCTTGATCCTCTTGGTGAGGTACTTTTGGGGTCTTTCTAATTGCTGCAGGTGTCGGGTAAGGTACATCCCAAAAGGGGCATTGTATTCTATGATAGGCCTGATGAGGGATGAATAAAGGGGCACGATTACCTCTCTTGATCTAGATGTGAATCCTTTCATGATGAGGTGGGCTATGTAAAAGGTCTTTCTAACCACTTTGGCAATGTGGTTGTCAAAGGAGAAATTGCTATCAACTTGGGTCCTCAGATCCCTAATTACTTTCTCTGTACTTAATGGGTTACCGCCTATGTGGCAATTTGTGGGCACATTGTTTTTGCCAAAGGGTATGACTATACACTTTTTGGCATTTAGCTTTAGACCATGGCTCTGGCACCAGTTATCCATCTCTGTGAGACCTTTTTGAAGGATGTTTGTGTCAGCTGGAGAGTTGATTATGGTGCCTAGTTTGCAGTCGTCTGCGAACTTGGTGAGCCATAGTCCTCCCACGTTGGCCTGTACCTCAGAAAAGTATATACCGAACAAGAGCGGTCCCAGGACAGAACCTTGTGGGATGCCACTTGTGACCGGTTTCGAGTCTGACATGGCTCCACCAACTCTCACTCTGTGGGTTCTGTCTTTGAGCCAGTTTGTGACACATCTTGTGACATAGGGGTTTATATTTAAGCTGGATAGCTTATCTATGAAGCCCGAGTGGGGTATTGTGTCAAATGCCTTTTCTAGGTCCAGATAGGCTGTGTGGACTACCTTCCTTTCATCTATGGTTTTGGTGACTGTTTCGAAGAAGTCAACCAGGTTCAAAAGGCAGGATCTGCCCTTGACGAAGCCGAACTGGGTAGGATCTAGTGTCTGTAGGTCCCCAATGTCTTTGTTTATGAGCTCCATGATGATCCTCTCCATAGCCTTGCAGACTAAGCTAGTCAGGCTTATGGGGCGATAGTTTCCAGGGTCCATGGAGGCTCCACCTTTGTGGAGTGGGACCACTGTTGCTGTACGCCATTCTGTGGGCACATATCCAGTAGTGAGGCTGAGATTGTACAGCTGTTTTATTTGAGGGATTAGTTCTTCTTGGAGTTCATGTAGGACGCAACCCGGGATGCCATCTGGTCCCATGGAAGCAGTGTTTTTTTGCTTTGGAGAGGGCAGCCTTCACCTGAGCATCAGAGATGTTTGGGAGGCAGCCCTCTGCCGGGATAGATACTTGTTCTTTTTTTGGGGGTGGGGTGTGGAGAAGTTTGCACTGAACCTGTCTGCCAGGATATTGGCGATGTCTGTGGGTTCAGTGTATTTTTTGTCATTTAGAATCAACTCAGAACAAGTCTGGGAGTTGCATCCCAGGTTCCTAACATAACTGAAAAAAGCCTTATGATTGTCTTTAGTGTCCTGAGCAATTTTTCTCTCGAAGCTTGCCTTGGAGGATTTTATGAGGGATCGTAATTTTTTGCTAGTACTGATCAGGGATGCCTTCCCTAGTAGGGATTATGCTCTATCATGTAGTATCTTCCTCCTTCTGTTGTATAGTTTATTTATGGCTGGGGTCCACCAGACTGGACGTCTGCCTTTGGATGTTTGAGTTTTGGTTTTGTTTGGGATAGCATGATCCATGCAATCCTGGAGATGTCCGTAGAATGCGTTTATATAGGATTCTGCAGTTTGGGCCGTAGTTTCCACTGGCCCTGAAATAATCAGCCCTGCCAAGTCTCGAACCCAGGACCCTGCACACCATAGTCAGAGAAATATACCACTACACAATCTGAGCTTTGTCTTCTGTGGTTCTCCCAGTCCCCAGCTTTGGCATGGGAAAGCCATTCATTTTGGGTATGAGAGATCTTTCGGGAGGATCACTCTCTTGGCAAGTAATGCTATCCCCTAATCACTCTCATGAGGGTTATTGCTAGGAAAAAGGCAAAACGTTAATCACATAGAAAACATGGAGATGGCTTTTGTTTATAAAAATGATGTCACTAGCTTGGCCAGGAGTTTATTGCAGTCAATCAGTTCTGGGTGTCATATACCTCCACTTAGTATGTTACCTGTTCTGATTCTGATGCTGACAGAGACAGGATTTTGTCACTTGAGGTTTCTTGACCCAGGACTTCTTTAGAAAGTGAGCTTGAGGTTGTAAATATGGAGGCTTTCTCGGTTTCTGAAACTTATTCTAGATTAAGTGATTTTTTTTTTTAGAAAACAGAGAGTTGTTACTCCTGAGCTGGGCAGATGTTCTGATTTATTTGAATAAGAAGCCTCTAATACTACACCTATACCTCCCATTTTGCCAGAAGGTGAGGATACCTTAAAACCTGAATTTAATACTCTTGATTCTTTCTCATTTCCCAAAATAGCATTTAAAATATGTAGCTTTTTCCAATCTCTGTTATCATCCTATTGCTTACATGGCTGCCACTATGCCTACAGCTCTAGCAGCAATAAAGCTCTTTTCTACCTACATCCCTTTTTGTGGGGAAAAGGAAGGTAAGTGGTTGGTCATACAGTGTAAGTGTCTTTTTTTTCTTCTTATACTCTAACCATCAGAATCTTTAACCATTGTGCTATACATGGATGTTTATTTTTAAATCTGCCATAATTTAGGGGAATTTTCTGAACCTCTAACCCCTGAGGGGAGGTCTTATGTGAATCAGATTGTGTCTAATCTATAAACATGCAATAAAAAGTGCATATGATTGTGCTGATACTATTTTCACGGCTTCTGCTTCATCAAGTGTTTTGAGAAGACCTGTATGCATATGCAACCAAAACTTTTCAGATGAGTTAGTCAGAAATTTTGAGTTCTGCTCTACACTCAGAGCTTTTATTTGCACCTTTTGCTGCACAAGTTCTCAAACAATGTAATGAGAAAGTTAAATTAGGATTTTTCAGGTCCTCAGATTAATCCCTTCCAAAACTCTCTATCCCTTTCAAAGGTCAAAGCAAGTGAACAGCATGTGCTAATAGCATGCACACTCCTAAGAAGAAATGTCAGGAGGGAACAAACCCAAAACCTCAAAAACAAGGAAATTTCCCAAAAAATTAGTCAAATACCAGCCTCTAAATAACAATGCTAGAGACCTGGTCACCTTCCCTCCTCTTCCTTCACCTATTATCCTTCTACCTTCTCAATATCTGACCCCCAGTGCCCCAGCTTAGTGTCAGATAGTTTTGGACAAATCAGTTTTGAAGGTAATTTGGTAGCATTACTGCTGGCAATGGATCAAATATCACCTTCCTTCCTTTCTGGGGGAACTCCCACCACACCCCCACCCTTCAAACCAAGCAAAATTGTTTCCCCAAGATCTCAAACACAATGTTAAATTCAGGGATCATAGAATAAATTCCTGCAGAAAACATAAGAAAAGGCTGTTTTTGGTCCCATAGAAGAAATCAGTTTTAAATCTCTCCCTTATATCGTTTTTTTGTAAAAGTCCCAAATTCAGGGTGTTAGCCCTTCATTCTGTGTTAACACCTCTTCCAGGCCATTGCATTATCATAACTTTCAACCTTAAAGATACTTCCCATCATTTCCTGTTGCACACAACCTCAGGTAATACTAAAGATTCTGTGTATTTGGGTGACATTGTAATTTCTCTGCATTATCCTTTGGGCTGTCTACTGCACCAACAGCATTTGCAGAGTGTTTAGCCCTAGTGTTGGCCCATTGCAGAAAGCAAGATCCACAGTTTTCCTAATTTAGATTACTTTCTTATCTGTACAGTCTTTAAACAGATGCCAGGAGTATTTAGTAAAGGTTTCTTCTCTCCTCACTCATCCAGGATTTTGGATGAAGTTGCAAAAATCTTCCATGACTCAATGACTCTGTCACACAGGATTGCTCATTTAGAGATCCTTATAGACACTCACATGTAAAAGGTCTTTTGATTTTGGGACAAGGTAGACATATCAGAAATTATTCCTGAACTTCTCTCTTCTTTCCCTAGTTCAGTTAGAGATTTCTTTAAGATTCTCTTATGGCTTCTATGATCCCCATGATACCACTTACCAAACTGCACATGATAACGATTCAGCACTATCTCAAAAACATATGGACCCAGCATATTCAGGCCTTAAAGTTTCAAATCCCAGTACTGAGCTTTATAAAGTTGAAATACAGTGGTGGCGCGATCAGGTGGCCCTTAAATCAGGATTACCTTATGTCTCTTTGTAACCCAACACAATCTGTCCCCAGATTTTACTTGAGGTGCATTTTCTATGGCAGTAAACATACAGGGTCTATGGAACAATTCCTAATGATGATCACTGTTGATGCAACACCCTGACCCCGTGTGCAAAAATTGGAAAAATGGCCCATGTCAAAGAAATGCTAGCTGTAACCCATGTTATAAAGGCTCTACTTAATCTATGGGAACCAGGCCCTCTTCAGTTGATTATAGGCAACACCAGAGTTATGTGGTGCTTAAGCAAATAAGAATTACAAGATCATACATCCTATGTCAACTAGCAATGATAGCTTGAGAATTAGCTGTTCAGCACTCTCTAACTCTTCAAGCTTCCTACATACCTTCACAGCAAACCATAGTGGCAGACAGGCTCCACAGATCCTGTACACATCCTCAGAAATGGGTGCTCAGTTTCAGAGGTATTCCAGGAAGTGATCATGTGGGAACACTTCCATTAGATCTGTTTATCTCCTTTCAAAACAGACTAGACAAATTCTGTTCAAGGAATCCTTCCAACCAAGTCTGGATAATAGATGCTCTTTTATTCCCATGTTTGGGGAATTACTATATGGTTTTCCACTCTTTCCAATGATTGCCATGGTGCTTGTGAAGATCCAAAAAGATTTATCAAAGATTATTGTGCGGACTCCCTTCTTGCTCAGGCAAAACTGGTTCGACCATCTTATGGAATTGGCCATGGGCAACTGCTACAAACTTCCTCACAGACTCAATCTACTCACATAGATCAAGGGGAGTTTGATACACTGTAACATCAAACAAATTCAACTGCCTACCTGGATGGTTAAGTTTTGATACTTTTCAGGCACATTTGTTATGAGGACGTGCAGCAGCACTAAAATAGTAAAAAAAAATCTTGCTCCTAGAAAGTTACACATTTGATAAATGGAAAAGATTTTCCAGTTGATACCTAGTCAATAACCAGAGTCCCATCAAGGATATTGAAACCCTGCTTTAAATATTTGTGAGAATTACTAAAAATCTAACCTTTCTTACACTTCTATGAAGGTACATCTTGCTGCCATTTCAGCTTGTCTGCCAATGGATTCTCCTCTTTCTTCTGTATTCATGGTTAAGAAGCAGTTTCTGTAGGGTATGTTGCACATTAGACCCCCTCACAAAAAAATCACTCCATGACAGAAAATTAATTTTCTGATGGAAAAACTATGTCACCTTTCAAACCTACCTTTCTGGCTGACTTGAGGTTCATTAATTGGAAAACTCCCCTACTTATTACTCTGACATGTGCAAGAAGTGTATCTGAGTTAAAAGGTCTTACGAAGGGGGAACCCTGCCTGGTTTTCCATAGGAATAGGGTCACTCTGTGGACAAATTCTACATTCATAGCAGAGGTTGACTCAGAGTTCACTTTGAATCAAGCCATCAGTCTCCACTTTCTATCTAGCCCTACAAAACAAAGGAGAAAAGATTTTTCATACCTTGGATGTACATAGACAACTTAGGTCCTATCTTGAAAAAAAAACACGTTCTTTAGGAAAGCTGACTAGCTATTTGTTTCCTGTTCTGGGATTAAGAAAGGTCAACCCATGTCTAAACAACTCTTTCAATATGATTGTTCTCAGCTATTGTGTTTTGTTATACCCATCATGACAGAACTATTTTAGGGAGAGTTAAAGCCCATTCCACCAAGGTCTTATCTTCGTCTTTGATGGCATACTGGAATGGGATGGACTCTAGAAGCATTCTAGAGGTAGCAACTTGCATGCATTTATACAGTACTACAAACTAGATTGGTTTTCCAGGTCCATAGCAAGCTTTGTTCGGATATCCTCCAAGGACTCCTGGACCCTTATCTGTCCTCCTTCCTATTTGGATAAGCTATGGTAGTCTACCCATAGGCTGCTGCAGCTGCAAGAATGATGAGCATAGTACAGATGTGTAAGCTGCACTTACCTATAGCAGTAGATGTTCAAATTCCTCACAGCTGCAGTAGCCATACCTACTCTCCATCCCCCTTGTTGTACTTAGTTGGGATGGGTTACAACTATTGTTATTATTGTTATTTCTAGTTGGTGTTATTGTTACTAGTGTTGTTATTTACTTCAGGATGAATTTCCCTTTTTTACACTTGGGGGCAAGAAAGTCCTGAAGGTTTTTGGTCACTCTGGTTGCTTTTATAGTTCCTGACAAATGGGACTTGCCTATGAGCAGTCACTGTGACTGCATAGGAGAGAGTTAGAACTTTAGGTGTAGGAGGGGGTTACAGCTTTGGGAAGAACTCAAACACTGAAGAACTCAAACATCTACTGTTATGAGTAAGTGCAATTAACACATCTGTACTACTTTTCTCACATATTCTGCCATTATGAATCAATGACAGATTCCAAAATGGCTTTGCATTTCTCTGCAACTGGAAGTGTTTGACTAAACGTTCTAAACCAGTATGTGTTAGTACACATTCTTAAACTGACATGGAAATACATAGCTGCTGAAAGCAATATTCTGCTGTTGATCTTAATTTGTGAATCTATACTGTATCTTTCTATTGCAAATTATTCTCACTTCTTAGTCAGAAATGTAAAAGTGAGGAAATAATGGATGCAAGGGTGTCTTCCCACCATACCAGTACATATTAGCATCTGAATGCAATATAAATATTCGGGTTCGTATTTTGTGTTAATTGTTCCCTTCTCTGAAAATTTGGTAAATTTTGAAAATGCTTTGCTGTCCATGTTAAACCATTTGGCTTTTCTATTTTCACAATTTAGCAGTTCAGCCATCTACTACCAGCTTCATTGCTGTTTAAATCTGGTACATCAGTTCTCTCTCTAACAGCTTACAAGCTTCACAGGTGCATAGCACTGTTAAGCCTATAACCATGAACTATGCGGCCACTGGATGGACTAAACAAGTTGTAGGTATGCTTTTTTTCATTCTAGGCAAAATATCCCATCTTGTTTGCTTTCGAGTGGATGCAGCTGAATCATGAACTGAATTTTTCTGTCAGGACCTTATATTTTTATGCTACAGAATCCATCCATTTGATTTATAATAAACAGAGCTTGGGCATCAACGATTAATTTTAACTGGGCTGTAATACATAATACATCAGTTGTTCAAAGCAAATTTTAGTAATGCAAAACCTACCAAAAGAAAGTGTTTTTATGTGTTCTGAATAGCATCAGAAGCAACACTGATAATTTCATGGTCTGCAGTAACATTGCTGCAGATAAAATGTAGATGCAGACTGAAAAACCAAAGGATTTTTGATAATATATAATTGTGTGTTATAAAGTCTCACATTATTTGACTATCGAATTCTGTTTAAAGACCGCAACAGACAGATGTTCATCATACTGATCACTGCTGCAGTAGCCTTGGCTATATATGTTATATCATGCCAAGAATATATCAGCCAGCCAGATTCCAAAGCTTCAGGCTCTTTCCATGCACTCAAACTATCAGGCAGCTCAAGCTGAGCTAACTAAAAGACAAGTGCAGGCGAGAAACTCCTCAGAGCCTTACTGCCACCTAACAGTACGTTCCTCTGAGGCTTTCAGGGATCGGCACTTAGCTTGTGCTTTCCTTCACTGGACAGATTAGTTCCATTTGGAGGAAAAACTTCCACTTTCTTAAATTTGTTGATATTTTATTACTTTTCCCTTCAGGAAAGTTATTTTAAAGGTAGGAATGTTGTGTTTTAATGGACTGTCTGAAGACTATAACTTTATTTTTAATGGAGAGCTTGTTTTTTCTGTCAGTTTAAAAGTGGTGCAAAGTAACTGAAGACATGTTTTCTGTGAAAAAAATGTGTTTATTTTACTTTTGTGGGGCTGACATAGTGCTTTAAAGTTCTTTTTCTTGTACTTTTCTGTCAAAAAGGTAACTTTTGTGGGCTGGTAGTGTATACTGGCAATTGCTGCTTGTCTTCGGCAGGAAACAGACACCAATTGCAGTTTGACTACAGACCATTCTGCGAGTCTTTCCAGCCTCAAAGAGAAAAATATAAGCAAATAGCCTTTGCCACCACAGCAGGCTAGCAATTTGCCTCAATCACAGGTGCCTGACTCTCCTGTGGCCAGATGTTGTACCTCAGACCACTCATCTTTTATCCAGGAAACCTCTGATGTAGCACCTACAGCCACTATGGACTGAGGATTAGCTACATACTCTTCAGCTGTTGGGGTCCACATAATGGACATCGAATTAACAAGTATATTATGATTCTAGTTAACAAAATGACATGAACTTACTGTTTTTTTTTTTAATTCTGGATAGTCTATCCCCAGTTTAAATCCATCAGACATAACTTATCTGTTTAGTATGTTCATAGATTAGTACTAGGCTAACTGCCCTTGTGAGCCATTGTAAGCCTAGCCAATTATCTCTTGTGAGACTCAAACTCTGCACCTTGTGTTTGTAAGGCAAACACCTTAACCATTAGGCCACCCTCCTCACTTCTAAGGTTCTACTTTGAGCTTAGTGCTGTACACAATACTGTATCATCAAACAGCTAGATGAAATCACTCATGCCATCTCTGTAAAGGTACACATTTCCATCTGACTTCTGGTTCTTTTTCCATTTATCTTCCACTTCTGCTGAGCAAGAATAATCACACAGATTTGGAGAGCCTATTTATTTCATCTCCATTACCTTTGGGAATCACCAGAGCAACAAGTCCTTTAATTTTTACAATGATTTTTTGACATTTGCAAATTTCAAAACTCTCTCTGTCAAATAAACATTCAAAGTAGCTGAAATGCCAACCTATATGTTATCCAAAATCTTCTATACTTTCAGATATGATCCCTGAACTGTCACCTCTGCATAAAAATTTTACCCAGATAGCAATGAGCCACATACACTATTCAATCAACTATCGTGAATGCCTTTTTATGTTGACTACTACAATTTTTACAGTACCTGTACCTTTCCATATGCAGACAAAAAAATGCACCAAAATCACCCTGATGTTACCTTATAATCTTTTTATGATATTTCTGGTGCAGTTAATGGAAACCTAGACACCTTGCCAATTCCTACTGACAATTTTGTAAAACTAGCACATTGTGCCTTCTTAGTTCTCCAGAAATCTATTAAATATAGTTCTTTTCCTCTGATACTCTACTCAGTCTCTCAGGTTTCCATTGACCCTTATTGTCCATTTCAAGCAACTTTTGCTGCATGTGCTCCGCTTGACCTCCCGAAGTTTAAATTTTATCTCACACTTCAACTACCTGCTGTTGAATTGGTATCAGTGTGAACTGTTGGACATGCAAAAACTCAGTGTCATCAACTTCAATTAATTTCAGTCTTATGTATCCTTTCAACAGACAAAATATGTCCTACAAACTAACTTCTTTCCTACTTCCTCGACATTCACTCATCTTAGTTAAATCATCAACAAACGGCCACTATGGTGGCCACAACTCCTCTCAGTTCCTATCAACTCCTACTTCTGATTCCACATTCACTATTTTAAGTAATAATTCTGTTTTTCCAATCATTCTTAGTGTGAGGATGTGTACAGGATCTGTGGAGCCTGTCTGCCACTATGGTTTGCTGTGAAGGTATGTAGGAAGCTTGAAGAGTTAGAGAGTGCTGAACAGCTAATTCTCAAGCTGTCATGTTCAAACTCCATCACTAACATCAACTATCTCAAAACATTATATAACTTTAATTAACATACAACATGGAATTTAGGAGATGTCCTATCATGGGACTATGTCAGAAGATCAAAAGTTTAAAAGACTGAAAACCAAAATATTTAAAGCTCAAAATATTGCAAATATTTTTAATGCGAGGGAAAGCAGCTCCTGCACTCCTCATGTGGGGGGCTGCTAATTATATATACCTTCTCTAAGATCACACAACAATGGAGAATGGGCAAATTCTGTTTCTGATATTTTCAGTTTTAAATATTTTGATTTTCACTCTTTTGAGCCTTCAGTCTTATGAGGGGGATCCCCTATCACAATACATTTAAGCCCACTTCAATGATCCAGCCATTTATCACTTTAGTTTGGCAAGGGTGTAATGCACCTTTGCTAGAAAAATTTTAAAGACATCTGCTAAAGCCTAGTCCAAATGCTCAGTTGTGAAGGCACAGAATGAATGTACAAATTTTGTTAAATAATATGGCAACATTATAAGAATTTGCAGAGTCTCCACTTTCAAAACCAGAAACCACAATGGACATATGTTTCTTCTCTGATTTTGTCCCATTTCTTTGAGGTGATTGCTAACATTAATGTAGTTGTCTTTTCTCTTAAAATACTAATTATTTTGGTTTATTTGTATCTCAAATGTTTTTGCTATAGTCTTGGCTTATCGGTAACATCTATTCTGAAGAAAGGCAAAGAGAAACCCTTTGCAACTGAAGAAAACACACGAGAAGAATGTATACTTTCAAAGGTTAGATCATGAAAAGGGAAGCCATGACCTGGAAATGCTGCTTGAGAAACAGAAAAGTCATTGCTGTTTGTTATAATTCAGTGCACAGCTTTGAACCATAACAAGAATGTGTAAGTGTATTTCAGGAAGCATCATTAATGGTCTGCTGTGGTTTCTCCAAAGGTCATAGTTTCAAGGACTGGGTTACTGTAAGTAAGCCTCATAGCACAGAATATTCTTTGGCCTCCCCTAGATTAGGATACCACAAACAAGAATGATGCCACGGTGTACAGAAACAGGTCAACTCCCAACTTAGACACTACAGTACAGGGCAATATATTACTTTAGAGAATGGGCAAATCATACATCAGGACCCTGATTGGAGAACAAATGTCTTCCAGCAGGGTATTAACTTATAGGTAATACATGCTGAAAAATGAGTCCACTGCTTCATGGCAGCATATTAAGCTGCTGTGGAGCTTGGAATGAAAGAATGCTAATGGCTGCCACTATTGCATGCTCGCTAAGTAGCGCTTTTGCTATTTTGCTAGTTTAAATTTAAAAAAAAAAGAAAAGAAAAATTGTGTATGTGTAGGTGTCTATGAAAGTGAGTGTATGATCGACTGAGGCATTATTTTACAGTTGCTAAGCAGCACTTTTGCTGTTTAGTGTGTGTAAAATTAAAAATAACATAAGAAAGAAAGAAAAGTGTGTGTGCATGTGTATATGTGCGTTTATGTTTCTCTCTGCATGTGTGAGTGCATGCATGTTTGCATACATGAAAGCAGAAGTGTGTGTGTGTGTGTGTGTGTGTGTGTGTGTGTATGAGACAGAGACAATACAGAATGATTAAGCAGTGGTGGCAGCAGATAATAGTCTTGCATACTTCTCAACCTCTTAGCTCAAGAAATCTGGATAAAGCCTAAAATAAAGGGGGAGCAAAGATTCAAAAATAGTAACAAATTTTAAATATTACATATTTAATTTATTGCTCTTATAAAATGACAAAGTCGCATAACAAGATTTGTGTTAGCATGCATTTTCTGAAGGAAATACAGTCTGAAGCTCAAATGTATGTCATTACAAAGTGACTTCATTCTCCAATGATTGGCAACAAACCACAAATTTTAGGAGTAAGGAATCAAAAATTAAGTAAATACCTGGATTTTTTTTTGAAAATATTAAACTTTAGATGTAAAATACCTCCTCCAGCACCATTAACACATACTACAGCGATTTTGAACATTAGTAGAAAGAAATATTTTACACCAAAAATAAATAAAAAATGATATAGTAATAACAACAAAAAAAGTAAGTAAAAAACACAAATTTTACAGCTAGGTCATTCTCTAAGTGCAATAATGCTCTCCAGGGTGTGTGTTACTGTGTAAATAACACTCTTCAAGGGGTATAGAAGACCTCTGTCTTGAGCACTGGGCCTCTGGACATCCCTGGGTGGGTGTTTTTTACAAAGTAACACACATCCCATTGGGCATTATTGCTTGCTTAGAACTCACCAAGATATGCAGTATCAAGCGCCACCTCCATGTGGCATTGGTTGAGATTTTAATTATAATGCCATACCTCTTATTTTTTAAGAATTAAGTGCTTATGTAAAACAAGTTGCTCTTAAAAAGATGCTTTGGATAGCCTTTGCCCCCACCACAGTATTTCAAGGCATTTAAAACTGTGTATAGCAGAAGGGGTCAGGGGTGTGGCAGCCCCCTTGCTGTATTTGTCTAGCAGTCATTAAATCAGAAATGATCAATATTTCTTTTTTTTTTTATTTTAACTTAATGCAACCATTTAATATTCATAAAGAATAAATTTAGAATAACATTTTAAAAAAGTCCCAAATACCATACTTAACTAACAGCCCAAATGGCATGTCAATCAAATCAGAACCACCCCGTTAAGTTTTCTATCACTGTAGATTTACAATTAAATTAACTTATTAACTAATCACTCCTTCTTCATTAGCCTGATCCAACAGGAAATTAAAAAAATAACAGCTAAACATTTAACTACATAACATTTTGTTTGAGCAGAACTAACTTACTGAAACATTAAAGTTCTTTGCTTTACTTCACAGCAAAATTTACGAAAGTTTTTTTTTGTTTAGTTTTGTTCCACTTGAATGAATGCCCCATTATTTTTATGCACTGAGAAGAAAAAAATGGAGTCCTTCAGTAATTCAAAGTGCTGTGCTAAAATGTGCTTTCACATAGCGCAAAAGGAAAACCACGGCAAGACCAAGTAAAGCCACCGGCTTTCTAAAAGTACCTGTGAATTATTTCTGAGTTTCTGTTTTGTTTTTCTGTCACACTGCAATATAACATAATGTATCTGTCCAATATACAAAGTTTGATTTTAACATATACAGATACACGGACTGGGGTGGAATACATTTTATATAACCAAAGTGTGATGTCTTGTCTTGTCTAAGTTAAACATGTCATAAAATTGTGTTCACACACATAAATCGACAGACAAACATAGACATATACATGGACAGCATATTTCCAGGACTGGAAAAGTAACATATTTTGATTTAAACTAAAACTGCTACAATAACCATGAATAGTGCTAATCTCAGGAAGAATGTATCATACAAGAATAGTGTGTTAAGGTAATACTAAATGAATACCAGTGTTATGACTTTTACAGTGTTAAATCATTTCACTTTCAGGAGTTCAACATGCACTATATTGAACTTCCTCATAAGTAAGAATACAGAAATGTTTGCATACAGTATAAAAGATGCATTTACAAACTTGACTGAAATATTATTTTATGGTAAAAAAATATGTAGTCTCAGATGAATCAAAAATAATGGCTATAACACTGCAGAAGACATTTGAATAAATAGCTACATAATTTAATTTTTGGCAAAACGTCTCCTGCCTGCTTACATTTGCAGATTAAATGAAGTTATCTAATATGCTGACAGTTTGTAGTAGCTTTTGCACATATTATTTTTATATTCATGTTTTGATTAAAAGGTATACTTGCATTAAATGTGCTGTAGTACATGCAAAATAAACCATTTAGATAAAAGTATAGATATTGTCAGGTGACGATCTTTAGATGCAACACCGAATATTAAAAGCCAAACCACCAACAAATTGTGGTATTTAGATCATTTTTATCTGAAGTACATTAGATGTCATTCAAAACACCTTTTGTTTTAGCAATTACCCATGACTAGGTGCTGGTATCACAAGATTTATCCACAGTTGCTGTGGTTTGATCATGAGGGTGAAGCTCAAGTGATCAAAGAAAGGCAACTGTAGGTAAAGCCTGCAAATACCCGCACAAAAGAGTGCCTTAAGATGGTGGCGCCTAGTGTGGCAGAGGCCTCTCTGGCTCCTCTTGTACACTTTCTCTTTTTGTGGTGTATCTTGTGATTTCTTGAGGTGGTGATCCGTTTTGTCTGTCAAGTGTGCCAATGACTGTGGTGGTGGCATTCGTGGTGTCCATTCCTGTCCTTGTTGGAATTTTTTACCTGTCTTTTGGGAAACATTGGGTTGTGGAAATTTGGGTCTGCAGTGATTAGTTGAGCTGGGATGCGGAGTGCAGGAAGCAGAGGCCATGGGATTTAAAGGGACTGGATTTGTTTTTGTTGGATCTGTGGTAACAGGACGGGAATTGGGATGTGGTGGATGGTGTCACTGAATTGAACTGGCGAAGGTGACAGTCTGGATAGTGAAGACTGAGGTCGTTTATCTAAATGGTTGTGGCCATTTGGGTCCAGAGGTAGCAGCAGTTGTGAGTGTTAGTGGTGTCGTAATAAAGATAGGAAGGAAGGACTGGGGCTTGGATGTTGCAGGTGATGGTGTGGCCATTCAGGCGTGCAGGTAGCAGTGGTTGTGAGGTCTGTAGTGTGAAAAGGATGGTCGGAAGAAAGGATTGGGACTTGTATGTTGCTGCTGACAGAGTGGGAGATGGCAGCAGCATAGAGGAGTGATTGCTGTAGTCCATGGGATTGTGTTTTTGAAGCTTCTGTGCATTCTGGGCCTTCGGTTGGCTCATGTTTCACTGTTGTTGTATATGTGTATTTTTGTTGTTCTTGTTTCTGTGTTGATGTGTTCTGTTTTGTGCATAAGCTTGGAGGAACAAAATTTCACTGAGCTGTATACTTGTGTATGGTTGATTGACAATAAAGTTACTTTTGACTTGACTTTGACTTTGACAAAGGAATGGTTTATTATTATTATACAATGACATTATTTAACACTTAACTTTCCTAAATAATTTCACTGTATAAATGTGTTATAGTACTCGTTTCATATGCTGATAGTTTTACAGTAGGCTAACAACCATTAGGGCCTTTAAAAGCCTAGATGTACATCCCAAATGTAACTCATGAGTTATTGTATCCTAGACTTTATTATAAGGAGTGTATGTTACCTCTGTCCATCAAAGTCATAGGTGCTAGACCCAGGGTGAATTTCCAATTTCCCATACACTTGATCAGGTTACACTTAAACAGAGTTAGAGAAAGACTCTGCTTCACATTGATGGGGAGCCTGTTCTAGAGAATGTGAATTCTCTGAGATACATATCTGCCCTTCCAACATGTCCTATTTATGTTGTCAGCAAAGTATAAGTCATTACAGCTAAATAATTCTAATGTGCTCATTCTGTGGATATGCATCAGGTCCATCACAGTGCATCCAAGGATGCCTTGTAAATCAGGCACAGCTCACATCTAAGAAGTCTGTAGGAAACCATGTATATGGACTGGGCTTTGTGGTAATCCACACAGGACATTGTATTAATGCCTTGTATTATTTTTGTGAGGAAACTCTGCGGGCATTCTAGTTGACACATGTGCCTGGTCAGGCACATACCAAATGGGACATTATACTCAATGATGGATCTGATGAGGGCCAAATACAGTGGCACAATGACTTCTCTAGACCTAGGTGCTATGTCTTTACTTATAAGTTAAACAACATAGAATAATTATTTATTATATTACACCAGTGATGGTGAACCTATGACATGCGTGTCAAAGGTGACACGCCATGATGTTTTGTGTGACATGCCATTGTTCACCAACACCAGAGTTACCAAAGAAACTGCTTTTGCATTCATTGCTCATGTGAAGTGCACTGAATTATTTTGTGCTAGGTGCCAGTTCAACAACACCGCCGCAGAGGTAAAGTTGTTATAAAAATCAAAGACTATTTTGGTATACTAAAATCAAAAACTGGCCAGCACAAAAAAATTAAAGAAAATTTTTTTTTTATTAGAAAAACATACCGGTTTCGGCTTACACCTTCTTCAGTGTAAATCACATGCATCACAGTCTGACAGTTTATGAATATACATGCCACCAATCTCATCCTTTTCTCATGAATAATTAATACATAATATTTAAAGGCAACAGTATAAATGTACAGACATATTAGTTCCTAATCATCTCCTGGTACACAAAATGTAATCTAAATATATAAATGTGTAATTTAGTATATAAAGTGCACCTAACATTTAAAACAAATGCGATAGATCAATGGTGTGCATTAGGGTCAAATAGAAAAGACCCAGCAATGGACAATGCATATACATCTGATTAGTTAATCAAAATATCCAAATATAAACACTGCATATGTTAATATTTCATAAATAAAGTGCACCTAAAGAAAATACATTTATAAATGTTCATTAGAACCAGGTGAAAAAGACCCCCAGCTTAATAATCCATGTCCATTCCTTGGTATTAAGAATGTTATGCCAACCTACTTTCATATTATTATTCCCCATAATTTTATCTATAATAGTGAACCTAAAATTATCTGTTGGGTGCTGAACAGCATGCTTATAAAGAGCATTCAAAATATTCCTATTTCTAATGGCACTCATATGTTCAGAGATGCGCAGCTTCAATGGACGAGACGTTTGGCCAACGTAAAAGGCTGAACAGGTACAGGTTGCAAGATATATAACTCAATCAGAACTACAATTCGCTAGTATATTAATACGAAAAATCTTACATGTGTTTTTACTGGTAAACTCAATAGTTTTATTAATATATTTACAAAAAGTCTAATGATCACAAGGCATAGATCCCAGAAGTCTCCTACCCTTAAAGGTGCCTTGTTTAACTCTCAATGTTTTGGATCCATGTTTATGCTGGTTCAAAAAAAACCTATTCCCTTCCTAAAGGAAAATTTACACCTGTCTCCCAACATATTCGAAAGATGTCCATCTGCCAAGAGGATATTCCAGTGTTTATGTATCACGTTAATACATCTATTAGTATTACAGACATATGTGGTAACAAATCTAATCCCTCCATCATTATGATCATGTTGTTTATATTGTAGTAATCGACTACAATCATGGATACATGCAGATGTGCTCACCTTAATGAATTGATTATGATCATATCCTCTATTACAAAATCTATCAATATCTGATTCTCAAAATTAGCCATGTTCGAACAAATACAATGTATTCTAAGGAACTGAGATTTAGGAATGTCTGGGATGGCAACTAGAAGCAAGCAGCAAGTTATTAGAACTAAATTGTTTCCTATGGACATCAGTGGACAGAGTCCAAATGGGTTATTTGGACATCTAAAAAAGAGATGCATTTGGTATCAAAATGAACTGTACATTCTATACCCCACTTGTTTTCATTAAGATATTCAAGGAATTCCTGGAGATAGAAAGGGTCAGCTTTCCAGATAAGCCAACAATCATCAAGATATCTTCTCCAAATATCAGTTTCATCCAAATACAAATTGTGATTGTGATCATATATAATTTGTTGTTCCAAATACCCCATAAATAAATTGGCATATATGGTGGCAAAAGATGCCCCCATTGACATGCCCTGCCATGCCTCATAGTTGTAAGTAACATATCATCAAAAAGAACACATTTTTAGTTAACACATGCTCAGCTAAACAAACCAAAAAAGTATTAAATCCAGGACTGTACAAAAAAAATGTTTCAAGCCAATATTGAAGGGCCGCTAGACCTGCCCAATGAGGGATATTTGTATATAATGATTTGACATCAAGGGTACACATCAACCAGCTTGGCTCTAACTGAGAATCAGAAATAATGTTCAAAAACTGAGTAGTGTCTTGAATCCTGACTCTGACACGAGATAATAAAGGTTTTAGGTATATAGTTAAAAAGGCAGACAGTGGTTCAGTGAGGGATCCATGACCAGAAATTACTGGTCTACCTGGTGGTGTTTTTGGATTCTTGTGTATTTTTGCAAGTAAATATAAATGTTGTGGTAGCGGATCAGAAACCATTAAATGTTTAAGGGTTTGATTATTAATAATACCCTCACTTAAAGTTAAATTAAGGAACTGCTCTATTTCTTGCTTGAACTTGAATGTAGGATCAACAACCATATGGGTATAAAACCTACCATCACATAGTTGACTATGTGCTTCTGCCAAATACATAGAATGATCAAGGACAACCACTGAACCACTCTTGTCTGCTGGAATGATAACTATGTTGGTATTGTGACGAAGACTCTCAAGTGCATGTTTCTCATCTATTGTAAGATTGTGCCAACCCCGTGCTGTATATAAATCCGAAGAAAAGTGCAAATCTTTTAATACACATTTCTGAAAAATTTCAACATATTTATTGACAGGGGGTACAAATGTAAATTTATGAAATTTAAAGCCAGATATGGAGTCAGAGACAACTTCAGACTGGCCGAATTTATCACAAAACAGTTTCAAATTAAGATTCCTACAGAAGGATATGACATCTTGAATTAAATTCTGTTCAGCAACCACAAATCCTGGTACAAAATTTAAACCCTTATTAAGCAATTTCTCTTCCACCTCAGATAGTTTGGTGGAGGAAATATTATGTATATTGCCATCCCCCACTACCATGGAATCAAATGATGAAGTAATGTTTCTAAAGAGCCTGCTCGATCTGTGTTTCCTACCACCCCTCCGTCTGAACCTAAAGGGGTAGCATTATCTATGTTGCTGCAGACAAATGTAACATTACGTTTTTTTGTTTTTTTGGTGACCTATCATGTTGGTCAATTTCTATGTCAGTATATGAAGACGAATCATCCCCAGAAGTATCAGTAGTGGTTGTTTTACTTAATTTTTTAAGAGTGGATCTAGGTCGTTTTCTTTTGGTCCCCCCATTTTGATTTGCTGATTTTGAAAATGGCAACCTATTATGTTGCTCAAATGGTTTACCAGAATGATAATCATGTACATCTCTATTATATTTCTTGATTTTTCTGATTTTAAGTTCTATTTCAAAATCACTTAGGTCTTTAGTTAGTTTTTGAAATAGTGTATTGTATAGTGGGTGACTCTCTACTTGTTTAGCCTCCTCACAAGCCTGAGTTACTTCTGAGATGGAACTGGCTATTCTGCATTCATAAAAGGCATGTAAAATATAAACAAATCGGGAAGAGGCATATTGTTGAGCTACTAACCATTCAGTGGTCAATATATCATCAGCCTGTCCCACCAAAGGTTGTAATTTAATACATAACACCCGGGTCTATATCACGTTGTCAAAGTTTTACAACTTCGAACACTATATGGCCCAACCTATATGTTCAAAGTTGTAAAACTTTGAAAACTTAAAAAAATAATAATAATAATAATAAATAAATTACCTGGTGGTTGTAAGCAGGGGGGCAAACCCCCCCCTGCACCCCCACACACCCTGCTCTTTAAATATACCAACTCTAAGAGCACTACAATGCAGTACAGTGCAGAATGGGAAGCTTTGCCTTTACTACACTGTAGCGCAATCTCAGAGTTGGTATATTTAAAGAGCGGGGGATGTGGGGGTGCAGGGGGGGCTTGCCCCCTTCTTACAACTGTCAGGTACTTTTTTATTTTTTTTTTTAAGTTTTAGAAGTTTTACAACTTCAAACATATGGATTTGACCATATAGTGTTTGAAGTTGTAAAACTTTGACACCATGATATAGACCCGTAATACCCTGGGTGTGATACCTTGTAGTTTATATGCTTTGAACAATTTTAGATGGCAGACATTCCAGCTAAGATGTTTCATACAGTTAGTCAGTTTGGAAAAGACACTAGTACACTGAGTTGTAGAATTTAAATTCTCAGTCCTGCTACAGTCATTATCAAAACCAAACACTTGAAGATCATCTTTATCAGCTGATAAACCCTGTAATATCGTGAGTAGATCCATGTTAAACCCAAACTACTTGACAATAAGAATAATAAATGCGTATTGTTGCCACAGTCAAACCAAACTGGTTGGAAGAATTCACAAAAAAACAAATAACTGACCTCCACAATATCTAAATAACCATGTCAATTGCAGCTATAAACCAATTAGCATAAGCAGGGCACTATTTTTAACCATCAGCAAGCTGGGGGAGTCTTTTTTCACATGGTCATAATGAAAATTTATAAATGTATTTTCTTTAGGTGCACTTTATTTATGAAATATTAATATATGCATTGATTATATTGGATATTTTGATTAATTAATCTGATGTATATGCATTGTTCATTGCTGGGTCTTTTCTATCTGACCCTAATGGACACCTTTGATCTATTGCATTAGTTTTAAATGTTAGGGGCACTTTATATACTAAATTATACATTTATATATATATATATAGATTATTTTTTGTGTACCAGGCGATGATTAGGAACTAATATGTCTTTGTATATTTAGACTGTTGCCTTTAAATACTATGTATTAATTATTCATGAGAAAAGGATGTGATTGGTGACCTATATATTCATAAACTGTTGGATTATGATACATGTGATTTACACTGAAGAAGTTGTGAGTCGAAACCGGTATGTTTTTCTAACAGAAAAACTTTTCTGTCATTTTTTTGTGCTGGCCAGTTTTTGATTTTTGTATTTCTTTTGGCCATTGCACTTGCCCACTTGCAAAGTTAATGGTTGTCATACTTATTTTGGTATACTGTCATGAGAGAAACTGCAAAGTGCAATGCTGACATTGTTTTCTCTTCATGGTTACACTTTTGCAAAGGGAAAGTAGTCTGCATTTCTAAGCATGTGCTGTTTTACATTCCTCTCAACTGTCCTTCTTAATCTTTCCTAAAACTGGTGACTTTTTACATTTAATGACAATAATTAGATTTATACAGTCAACCCTCTCCATAAAGGGTGAGCGACTACAGACCCTGGGAATTATCATCCCATTAGCCTGATGAGTCTGATATATAAAACTATGGAGTGCATAATTATGGACCTGATTAACAAAGATATAGGAAATCTCCAAATTCTAGACCCCATGGAGTTTGACTTTGTGAAAGGGAGATCATGCCTGCTCAACCTGGTTGACTTCTTTGAGTCAGACACCAGGGCTGTGGATGAAGGTAAGGCAGTGCATACAGCCTACCTCAATCTGGCCAAGGCCTTTGATACCATTCCTCACTTAGGACTTATTGATAAACTCACCAAACTAGGCATCAACCCCTATGTCACTAGGTGGGTTGCAAATTGGCTCACAGATAGAATGCACAGTGTGAAGGTAGCCGACTCCACGTCAGACTGCCAACCAGTCATGAGTGGAGTTCCACAGGAATCGGTCCTTGGTCCTCTCCTGATCTGCATCTACTTCTCTGAAGACCAGGCCAACACAAAGGGACTCTGGCTGACCAACAGATGACTGCAAGCTGGGAGCCATTAATAACTTACCAAGTGATGCAGACATCCTACAGAAAGGCCTCACTGAGACCAATGACTGGTGTCAAAACCGTGGCCTTAAGCTTAATGCCAAAAAATGCATCGTCATCCCCTTTGGTGCAAACTCAGTTCCCACTAATTACTACATCAGTGGAAGCCCACTGAACACTGAAGGCATTATAAGAGATCTGGGGATGCAGGCTGACAGCAACCTCTCCTTCGACCACCATATTGCCACTGTGGTCAGAAAGTCCTTCTATGTGGCACATCTCATTACCAAGGGTTTTGCATCCAGGAAGAAAGAGGTCATCGTCTCTCTCTCTCTCTCTGCTCTTCCCTCATTAGACCAATCATCAAATATAATGCCTCAGTTGGCATGTACCTCACTAGACACCTGCAACAGCTAGAAAGGCCACAAAAGTACCTCATGAAGAGGATCCTAGGCATTAAACAGACTCAATAGACTCCAGCTATTTTCTGTCTCATATCGCCTTCTTAGAGGAGATCTTTCCTTGAGTTACAAAGCCTTGTCTGACCCAGCTCTGTTAGAAATGCTACATCTAAAGAAATCTCAGTCCCTCCACACCACATGCTCCAGAGACCTCAACCTCATTACCACAATCAACAGAACATGCTGGAGAGACAGGCTCCTCACCTAGAGACTGCCCATGCTCTGGAATAGACTTCCCATAAATGTCGAGTAGAGCACCCTGCTGTCCCTCTTCAAGAGAAATCTTGATGAGTAGCTGGGTAATAGAAAGTTCACCCCGGGGATCACTCCAGTAGCTCTACTTGATAGAGGCACTGGGAACTAACGTCGGGCAGCATGATGCCAGGGCACTTCTATGGGCTAGGCTTGTAAAGGCTCCAGAGCCATTAGCCTAGTACACACCTATGAACCTATGAACCTATGAATAACACTATATATTTATGAGATGAGCATAATGCAGAATGAAATTAACAATGTTGTAGTAAGTGATATCATATACTAGTATGATGGGGACTTTTTTACAAACATCCTACTCCATATAAGTCACTGTACTACATTAATCTTTTTATTTGGTACCTTATTCTTTTCTATAGATTATTGCTGTTATGCTGATCCAAACTATTTAACGTGTGTGTGTGTGTGTGTGTGTGTGTGTGTGTGTGTGTGTGTGTGTATGTGTATATATATATATATATATATATATGTATATATATATATATATATATATATATATATATATATATATATAGATAGATATATTGAAATATACATAGATATAGATATATATATATATATATATATATATATGTATAAAGAGAGAGAGATACGGATATAGAAATAGACGTGTGTGTGTGTGTGTGTGTGTGTGTGTGTGTGTGTGTGTGTGTGTGTGTGTGTGTGTGTGTGTGTGTGTGTGCTGGAGGTAATATGGGGAAAACAATCTTTAAATTTAATTAATAATACATTAGATAATGGGTGAAATAGCTGTTACTTAAGGCCTTCAAAAACAGCAACCACATGGCTGTTTTTAGTAGAAGCAACAGAGTTGCCTAAAATGGAAACGAAACGCTAATGAAATGAAAAGATCAAGGAAAATGACTTCATTTTTTTTAAAGACAACACCATAGTCTGTTTTTTAGTTCCTAAGCACATCAATAAACAAACATACAAATAAATACATAAATAAATAAACAAAAATAAAATAATTTCCATTTGAAATCTGTCTTGCACAAGTTACACACCGGGATCAATATTAATTCACACGTGATTATGGGTATGTTACTTTTAAGTGTGCCTTGCAGCTGAAAAATTTCCATGCTACAAAAGAAAGGTAACTGAACACAGTTCTATGAAATCAATTCTCAATTTTCTATTTGTATAAAAGGAAGTAATCTCAAAGGCTAGACTCAGGAGATAATTTCCTCATCAGTATGCGGTAAATGGGAAGCTTTACTCAAAGCCCGAAGCCTTGTAAAGTTCAAAAACCTAGTTGAGGCCTCTTAAGCATGTGGCCTGGGACTAAATCCAGGTGAAGATTTCTTCTGTTGTTAATTGAAGATGAGAAGAAAGTCTGGTAGGACCTGCACTACGCACATACTTGCAAATTTTATTGTAGGGACTGAATGAAAAATAATTTTATGATGAAGATAGTCAAGGTACTGTATCTCTTGCCTGCTGACAGCCAAGTAAGTTGCTAATTTTTGTCACTGTCTTCTGATGGCTCTAGACAATAAACCTGCATTTAAGTCAAATCTCCAGTGTCTTTTGCAGACTTGCATACTGTTTGTGTATGTATGGTTAATTTGGTCAAGGACTGTCAAATATACCATTCCTCAAAATGCTTCTGCTACCAAGTACATGAACTATTTTTGTTATTTCCCAAAGGACTGTAGGTTCCAAAAGAGCATAGGTAAAAGGATATTTTCTCATTTCTTTTCTCTTTAACTTGAAGGCCACTCTAGCCTAAAGTCATGTGGTGTGTGTAAGCTATTATGGACTATAACTGGGTTCTGGAAAGAAAAGAGCTTCCCGCTGGTTTGTGTATATAAGACACATACTTGTGAGTGTTCCCTTCCTTGTTTCAAATTACTGAAAAAGTTTTTTTTTTTCAATACCAAAACTATTTTATTTAACTTTTTATTGACAAACTTGGTACTCTAGGTCCCCTTTTGGGCCTTGATAAGTGCTTTTATAAACCTACACACTTGGTATTTTAGGTCCCAAATGATCAAGCTACTAAGCTATTTTCTCATTTCTTTTCTTTTTAACTTGAAGTTCACAATAGCCAAAGTCCTGCATCAGGGAATACAACTCTCTCCAAGAAAGAGAAGAACTTCTGCTGGTCTGTGTATAGAAGGCACATACGTGTGAGCACTTCCACAAGCAGAGCATTGGTGAAATGCTAAGACATGTGTCTTTGCATATGTTAACGTGTTGCTGTGATGGTGTGTTAAAGTATTCTAAGTGTATTTATGTTACCATGCAGTTGTGCAAAAAGTGAGTAACAGAATTTTAAGAACTGTGTCATACAGCTTGTTGAAGTCTGTTATGTGATGGAGTCACAAAGCATGAATGCTTTGGAAAATATGTAATCATTGTAAAAATTATTGCAGACAAGTAACTACTGGCAATTGTACATTTTGAAACTCTTTTAAAGGCACATGGAATACAGTGAATACAAAACTAGAAAACACCACTGATGAATGTGCCTGTCAGTATTAAAAAAAAAAGTTGTTACAAAACTATACATGAAATTGTAAATGAATGGGGAGAAGAACAGTTAACTAACCATGTTAATGAAATTATCTAAGTTATAGGCAACAAGACAAATAGCAGTAAATTAGGGATAATAAAGGTCTAAATGAAGAAACGTCCAGCTAAATGCAGGGCATTGTCAGATGAAGTTTCACTGGATAAAATGAATGTTAATCACATATTTCTAGATGTCTTGGTATTAAAAGGTACAGGTATGGCTAAAGCCAATGAGAACTCAAAAAATACAAACTTTGATGGAGACAAGTTAGTATTATTAATGGCAGGGACAGTAATTTATGTATTATTACTACAACAGATGGAAATATTAGCAATGGCAATGTCCTTGAAATGCATCCACTTTTAGTTAATAGTATAGCTTTGTAAACAGGTAGCAAACAAGTTAAACTAACTGCTAATAAACAAATGCTATAAGAAAGCATGATTAACAATTAAAATAACAATATGGAGGAACATGTTTTAATTTAGAATGAGAAAGATAACATAGATAAGGTAAAAGCAATTAAAGCTAGGCATACAGAAAAACATCTGCAAGTATCAGTTAAAACGGTTTCCTATTAGATGACTGAAGATGCATTCTTTCGAATGCATCTTGGTCGAACTTGAAAAGATGAAAAGGCAAAATGACGAAGTGGCATATAAGCAAATTCTTTCCCTGGGAAAGAAATCACTTGACTGCATCCATTCCTTTACCATTTTCGTCACTGTAGTGTGATCTCGGAGTTGGCAAAGCCCCCCCCACTTTATGTTATGTTTTAAGTGTTTTTTTTTTTTTTTTGGAAAAGCGTTTTTTCCCTAGGAAAAAAATCGCTGTTCTAAGCATTTGAGTTTGCAAGCTTTCACTTACGTGGGGTTGATAAATCATCGTTTACTTTTCTAAACGTTCGATGATTTAAAATAGACCCGTTAAAACATATGTTCAGCACAATATACTATGGTCAATGAAACAAAAATTAGAATAAAAATATAAAAATATATTTTTTTAATAAAGAATGCATCTGAAGTTGGTTTTGCTGATTCTGGTAATTAGGTACCAGAAGTAACAGGAATCAGCAAAACCAACCTCAAATGCTTTTCTGAAATCAGTGTATGTTTCTTTTGCAAAGTTTTCACTCTTCTTCCTTGTTTAAGTTTACACAGTATTCTTAACAGACTGGTCATATGGAAATTGTGTCTCGCCTTTAAAATAGTAACAGGCAATGATTTAAGAACGCATTCAGGATTGGATTTGGTCATACCACTACAAGGTGGAAGAGTATAAAAGGAAGGGGACTGACTAATAAAATGAAATACACTAAGACTCAAAGAACAGACAGATATGTTACGCAACAAACACCAAGACTGGGGAATAAGTTACCATTAAAAGTTAAGTAATAAAGCACAAACAATGTTTAAAAACAGACTTTATAACTATATGGGAAATAATAAATTCAAACACAGAATACAGGAATCTGCAGTACTGAACATCAGATAGGACCATCTGCAGGTATGATATGACTGCAGCTTCCTATTATGTTATCGAAGTTTTACAACTTCGAATGCCATATGGTTGAACCCATATGTTCGAAGTTGTAAAACTTTGAAAAAATAAAAAAAAAGAAAAATTAAAAACATATGTGATGGTTGTAAGCGGGGGGGCAAGCCCCTCGGCACCCCCCACACCCCCCGCTCTTCAAATATACCAACTCTGAGACTGCATTACAATGCAGTACAGTGCGGAAAGGGAAGAGTTTCCTTTAGTACACTGTAGTGCGATCTCAGAGTTGGTATATTTAAAGAGCGGGTGGTATGGGGGTGCAGGGGGGTTGCCCCCTGCTTACAACCATCAAGTAAGTTTTTTTCTTTTTATTTTTTATGTATTCAAAGTTTTACAACTTCGAACATATGGGTTCGAGCATATGAAATTCAAAGTTGTAAAACTTCGATAATGTAATAGGAACCCGACTGTGCAACTACGTGCATCACTATTCTTTCAAACGGGATTTCCATGATAAAAAAAGGTATTAAAGGATTCCAAAACACTTATTTGGGTGCTGTCATTTACCCTTCTGAGCAAGCTGCATTTTTTTTCTTTTTTTTTTCCTTGTCCTTAACAATACCAGGCTGTTAAAATATATGTAAATTCCTAGCTTTCATCTTATACATTACAAAATGGCCACAGAAGACCTTGACAAGCTATATGCAGTCTTCCTTCAGTTTCATGTTTTTTGTTTAAATTAGTCAAGTATTTGACAGAGTTAATGTATAGTGCAGTTGCATGGATAAAGAGAAAATATATTTTGCTCAACTTTAAAAACAAAGGATACAAACCTCATGAAGGACAAAATGTCTGCTGTTCTAATTTTTATTAAGTCAGTATCCCTTTACAACGAGAAACTCAGTACATCAATTACAAAAAAAAAATAAATGAAATTGGCATAAAATGAAATAGAAAGGAAACTCAAGTGACATAAATGCATGAATAAGAATAAAGTTCTATGTAAGATTTTAAAAGCCACTTTGATGCTGGATCTCTATTCAGTATACTGATGTGCACTCTAAAACTATGGTCTCTTCTAGTTCTTTTGTCCTCTGACAAACATGAGACAAACTTCCAATATATGTGTAAGCTTCTCTTTATGGCATTTTTAACAAAGAAATAATATGCACTTTTATGCTTATTTCTTAAATTGCTAGGCAGTGTTAATCTCATATAATATTACCTAGGCCATTTTCTACTCTTCTTATAATCATATACCCTATTTATGGTCATTATTTTGTTTTTCTTGGGGGGGCAGTTCTCAGATAAACTGCTATATTCTTCTGGTATAAGATCAGTTATTACTTTCATGTTATATCTATTTTTGCAGGTCTGTTTGCTGCTCCCTGAATGCTGTAACAGGTGCAAGTCTCTTTCCAGATCTTTGTCCAAGTTAGGTAGTAGGTAAGTGTTTCTTCTTGCTCAACTGCAGACCTCCCCAATGATAGAAAAGTGAAATTCAACTCAGTGATGAATGCTGCAGTCTCTTCAAAAGTAAATTTTATTTGTCTCAGAATATGCTGCATATATTATTTCTCTCTGCTCCCCATTTTCTTTCCTGAACCAACACCACTGTGTGATAAATTTAAAGCCAAATGTTTTAACTTGTGTTTGTGTGTGTGTGTGTGTGTGTGTGTGTGTGTGTGTGTGTGTGTGTGTGTGTGTGTGTGTGTGTATTTGTCTGTCTGTCTCTCTGTACTCATGCACTGTGTGCTATCATGGCTTACTGAAGTTTAACCAAATCTAAGGGTACCATTTTGACTTGTGATAATTAATGCAAATTAAAAGTTAAAAAACACCAGAAAGGAATGAAGAAAAATTTTCTAAATCAGTATAGCATTTATGTCTGGAACATATCCATAGATTTCTCAGAAAAAGCTTTCAGCACATATTTAAAAAAAAAAGAATTATGCTAATTATTACCATATCATTCAATCTAGAAGTACTTAATTTACAAATCCTATCAAAAAAATACCATGTAAAAAAACTATTTACATCGCTACAATATACAACTAAAATGGAACTGAAGACATTCACAATAAAACTTACATATGCTAAAGCTCTTGTCTTGAAAATGAATTTAATATTAACATATTTGCTTAATCCTGGTGCTTGATCTGGTCCACTGAAAGGCACATCTGCCATTCATATTTATTAATTTTAAGCCTTATATTGGAGACTCCCAGGGTCAACATCAGAAAGATCAACAACAATAAAGACAATAAATGTCTTAAAAACAGCAGGATTGTGAAAAATTAAACAAGCATGTTGTCATTCTTTGTACAGATAGCAGAAATATGATTGTATATCCTAGGTGACAGCTTTCTTGTGGTATTCCCACATTGCAACTCTCGCAGACAGTGCACCTCTCTATAAAAACAATGCAAAAGTAATACCCTGAATTCACACTAAATATCTTGTTCATGTGACTAACATTCAGCAGTAGCCCCACATCAATGCTTGCACCTCTCATATATCAATTCATCTGGTGTAAGAAGCTAATGATTGTCAATAAATTTGCAGCAGTTGTCACATTGCCTTGGGGTGCCTAGTGCCATCAGGTCAGCTACAGATAGCCTCATGGCTCTCAGTGTCTAATGTGTAAGGAGTGCACTTATGAGGTTTGTTGGTTAGCTTTATAACATTTTTAGTGGCAAAAGCAACCTTTTCATTCCACTTGATTTATTTGTATTAACTGTTTGGTAACTAGGGCAGTGGGCTGATCACCTTCAAATACCACTGGTTAGACAAAGACAAACAGGAGTGCTCTACCTGTCTTCTGTAGTGCCACACCTGTACAGTGGTACCACTTAGTGCACAGGCAGACATTTTAAGGTTTGTGTGATGTCACTGCAAATCATTTCAGACTGCAAGGATACTGAATTATTTATTTTTATTGTGATTTAATCAAACATTGAAAGTTAAAAATTGCCTGAATTAATGGAAAAGTCCAAGGCTTCACATTTTTTTCAAATAATCTGGTTTTATTTATCTTAGAGAAGCGTAGACTCCACAACCACAATGTCCAATATAGCTGGAACGGTCCCCCTTGACCCGAGAAGAAGAGGCAATTGTAGTTAATCCAAAACACTCTTTTATTTTCGAAAACACAGGCTGCTACACTGGTTGCTGCACAGATTCCAATACATTGAGGTTAAGCGCTTTCATCTGATATAGTCAGATTTCATCAGAACCTCTAACGGATGTTACAACACAGTTTAAATATCCATTTTGGCGCCTTTTGCCTTAAATTGATTCATTAACCACAACAATTAATTAAAATACCAACTCAAAACCTCTCATTTTGTTAAACGTTACATATTACTCCTACATAATAACTAACCCTAACGTATGTATGTTACAAAACATAAAAAACTTGTGTACAAGTGAAATAATTAATAAACACATAATAGATTGATATTTAAATATTAAAAACCAATAGTTAATATCACAAATAAATACCTACCTCAATACCATCAATTAATACATGTAAAATAGCAGATAAATAATGCATTACATAAAAAATCCTCCTGTATCCTAAAATCCAAGCTACCCTACAGTTATATATTCTGGTACAATAGTGTGTAATGTAACCACAACAAATGTTTGTAAAAATTGGATTTTAGGATACAGGAGGATTTTTTATGTAATGCATTATTTATCTGCTATTTTACATGTATTAATTGATGGTATTGAGGTAGGTATTTATTTGTGATATTAATTATTGGTTTTTAATATTTAAATATCAATCTATTATGTGTATATAATTATTTCACTTGTACACAAGTTTTTTATGTTTTGTAACATACATACGTTAGGGTTAGTTATTATGTAGGAGTAATATGTAACGTTTAACAAAATGAGAGGTTTTGAGTTGGTATTTTAATTAATTGTTGTGGTTAATGAATCAATTTAAGGCAAAAGGCGCCAAAATGGATATTTAAACTGTGTTGTAACATCCGTTAGAGGTTCTGATGAAATCTGACTATATCAGATGAAAGCGCTTAACCTCAATGTATTGGAATCTGTGCAGCAACCAGTGTAGCAGCCTGTGTTTTCGAAAATAAAAGAGTGTTTTGGATTAACTACAATTGCCTCTTCTTCTCGGGTCAAGGGGGACCGTTCCAGCTATATTGGACATTATCTTAGAGAAGCACTTTTGCCCAAAAGCTTCATCAGATGTAGCTTATCTTGTTTGTTTTGTTTCTGTATGGGGCTAAGTAATGGCGGATTATTTGCTTAGTTCCTCTGCATTTACTTGGTTTTGACTGCTGTGGTTTGGATTTACAGGGAGTGCACCTAAGAGTTGAAAAGGGGATTAATTTCAAACATTAAAGTCATAACAGAATGAGACCGATGTTAACACCAACTTGGAGATGCACCCTCTTGTTAATGAGACCAAAGTTAACACCAACATGGAGATGCATCTTTTTGTTAATATTTTAAGATAAGCACAGCAAAGCCTTTGAGCAGTGAGTGCTAGATAAATAGCATTTCACTGATTACTTAGCTAAAAGGAAAATAGACAGCCATGACTTGATAGAGTACAGTGCATTTTTGTTCTGTAATTGCTTGTAGTCAAGGCTTGATCGAACATAAAATTAAGCAAATAAAACTGCCATTATCAAAGCTGTATCCAGCACTAGGAAATATAGGCAGCTGCCCAGGATCCACTGGATGGGAGGGCCCCAGCCATAACATTAATTTAATTAAAATAAAAAAAAATAATAATTAATTAAAGTAAAATGTTTTCCTTTTTTTCTGGCTTGTTGTGTTGTTTTCCTGTGCATTCACTTCCAAAGCAGTAAGCAGATACATACAGAGAAAAGCACGCAAGATTTGATTTCCAATGTGGAACCTTTCTTCCTTTCAGCAAATAGATTTACTCAGGTATGGTCTATGTGTGTGTGGATAATTTGCAGATAGTGGAAGACTTGATTTCCTCAAAGTGGAGTTGCAGTCACAGACAAAAGGGTATGACCAGACTTTGAGGTGTGTATGCGTGTAATGTCCTTGTTACAGAAAACATTTTAATTAGCTTGCTCAGGCTCAAACCCTGTACCTTAGCTACAGGATACAAGAGACTTGATCCTCCACATTGACTACCAGTTGGTTGAAATGGGTACTTTTTGTCATTTATTGGTTCATCTTTAATGGGAAAATATGTTCAAAACAACAAATTTCAAAAACATTCTAATAAATGTTGCCATATTTAACAAGAAAGACATCTGGAAGGTGAATCAAATAACACATGCACTTATCTGTGGTCCTAAAAAAAATTCAGAGGCCGGTTTGAAAAAAGCCCAGGAACCACGGTAGACTTAATTTCACATTGACACATTTTCAATGAGTATGAGCTTCAATGCATTTTCAATGGGTGTGAGTTTGTAGGGAAAATAGGTTTACTGTTGCTCATGCTAAGTCTGTTTTCAACAAGCTGCTCTTTTGTTTAGCAAATGGCCATCAGTGTTTGTACTAGAGAATTTGAAAGCAGATGTAGTAGCACAGCATGTAGCAAACTTGCCAATTGTGCATAAGCTGTGGGTTCTATAGCTGTGGGTACCCTTATCTACCTATGAGGATTCTGATGCAGAGGATTCCATTCCATATCATAAAGGCAGATTCCTGACATTGCAGTGCACTATAAAGGGAGTGCTGCACTCCTGAGTATGTAGTCTTTCAGCCGAGATGTTAAACGTTGGCTCCATCTGTCTATGTTGGTGGTAGGTGCTCTGAGATCTTTTACATCTACCTAGGCTATCAAAAAGTGTACAGGAAGTTCCCCAATTCTCTGGTCATATTTTCCCTAGTAGTATAAATACAACCAAAGGTTTTCCCTGAAAACAGGCTACTAGTGTAGTGGAAATAACCCAGTCAACAAAGCATACTGACAGCTTTCAACAGTGTTCATGGTAATTGGAATGCGAAAGCTAAGTAATAGGACACCAGATGATGAGGGGGTGCTGGTCTATTACCCTGCCTAGGGCCCAATTTGGCCATGATCGGGCCCTGACTGATGGAAGTGCAGCAAATGCTGATAGGAATTCCATATTTTCTTTTAAGTGTCTTTACTGAAAAAATTATACCAGAGCTCATGAAAATGATTCTTTCCAAGCCCAAAATAAAGACCACTAGTTCAGTGATGAGGACCAGATCAATCAGTGTCCATCTGAGAAAAATGTACTTCTTCGACTAGAAAGCAATGAATGCAGTCAATACTATAAAACATTATTATTAATAATAATAATAATAATAATAATAATAATTAGTAAATGAACACCTTACAGAAATATGACATAATGCCTTCCACTATTATAGAATATGCTTCTCAATATAGTCTGAACAATTCATTCAACTTCTTTCAAAATAATTTTGATGCATATATGGGAAGCAGAAAATATTAACATTTTTTTTTTAACTGAGCTTCTTGTATGTCAGTAAGTAATACGCGTGACAACTACATATCTGACTACCTGCAAAAGTACTGTATGTATTCAAAGACAGGACTGTGGTCTGATTGTATAGACTGCAAGAATGGTGCTAATGATGGACTCCATAGATGCATTCATAAGAATATGGGGAAAGTGAAGAAAGGTAAAAGGGAAGTAAAATATTAAATGCATTTAAGGTCAGTAACATGCAAAACAGACAGGCAGTAGGAAAGGCAGCCTTATGCAAATTAGGGTCAGATGTCTGAAATGTGTAGTTGTTTAAATGGTCTTGGTGGCTTGTCATGGTTACTACATCTGTTGCATGGTTTGAAGTAGAAGCCTTGTCCATTTGAACCTGACTGACAGGATGTGGTAGCATTTTACATTTTAGTCTGCAAATGTGGTCTTGGTTCGGAGTACACTGCCGTCTGTATCCTGTGTACTATAGAAACACTTATCGCATCTTATGTCATGACCAGCTGACCAGCAGGGAGATAAATTTCACTATTTTCTAAACCATCATTATCACACTGAGCATGCAGCTGTTCTGCATACCTTTAAGGAAGTAACAAAAGCACTACTGTCAGGAAATAGGCAAATAGCTTTCTACCTGCAACTTTTGAAAAAAAAAATGTTCAGAGCATTCCACAGTTTGTTATTTTGGGCAACACTAATGTCAGCTGACCAAAACTGTGTGACAGTGAATTGCAAGCAGAACAGAAAAAGAAAAACTAGCAAAGTGTACTTGAGGCAGCAAACACTGCCTTTTAAAAGAGCTGGGGTTTGTTACATGTGCACTTTTAAGTTATTAAGTGGTATAAGGTATAAGAAACGTGCAGCTGTGTCACTCTTAACAATAATTGTAGATGTTCCAGGAGATTCATATTGCAGTACTGATACTTGGGTTTTTCTGCCATGCAAAAGCTTACACCTGTCCCAATTACCAGAACCTTTACACCATCTCTAGCCAATCTGAGGACTGACATCTAAATATTGGGGTATAAGAAGATTGTCCATCAGCACTATCTTCAGGTCTTTCTTAAGCAGTGTACAAATAGTCTGATGGCTCCGCAGATGTACAAGTTAGCATGGGCAACAATAGTCAAAATCAAAGTAATCTTTATTGTCATTTAGAACTACACAAATGTAGCCTAAAGGAAATGTTCATGCATCAGCTCAATTCTTGAGATTACAAAGGAAAGTGAAACAACACATACAAGTACAGGAATAAACATAACTAACACATAAAATGCTACTCCCAATACAAGCAAGAAAGAGCAGAGACATTTACCAACACTCATATGCGAAAAGAATAACCTCCTCTGAGTTAAATTACCTAACCTATTTAAAGTAATACAAAACACACTACAGATCAAAATGCCTAAGTTATTTGTCTAAGTATATTAAATGTTATATTGCATTTGAGTGAGTTAAATAATACTGACTATGGATATAATAAATAAATATTGCACTTACATGGAATATATGTAAGTATATATTTCACAAATAAATAGAAATTGACATATTATGTGTCCAGACCCGTGGGACTAGTGCCTGAGTTCAGAAGTCTAATCACTGTAGAGAAGAAACTGTTACTGAATCTTGTAGTCCTGCAGCAGGTGCTGCGACATCTTTTGCCCAATGCCAGATGCTTAAACAGTCCATGCGCAAGATACATATTGTTCTGTATTATTTTGGTGGCCTTTCAGATGCTTCTTGCAGAATAAAGATATTGTATCAGTGGAAGAATGGAACCGGTTACCTTCTCTGCAACCCTCACCACTCTGTCTAGCACCTTCATTTCTGTAATTGTGCAGCTTCCAAACCACACTGTGATGTTGCAGGTGAGGATGCTCACTAATGCACCTCTACAGAAGGTAGAGAGAATATGAGGAGAAAGCTTAGCTTTTTTACAGCCTTCTTAAAAAGTGGAGACATTGGTGCGCTTTCTTGACCAGTTGTCTTGTGTTTCCCAACCACAAGAGATCCACTGACATGTGTACACCCAGGAATTTCGTACTCTTAACCCTCCCCACAATCTCACCATTGATTCTGAGTACTGAGTGGTTTGTTCTCCTTTTCTTTAAGTTGATGACAATCTCTTTGGTCTTACTTACATTCAGGTCAGGGTTGTTCTCCTCGCACCAACTGATTGGAGATGCCACCTCTTCTCTGTACACACTTTCATCCTCCTTTGTGATGAGCCCCATGACTGTGGTGTCATCAGCAAACTTGATATGGTTGGACTTGTGCTTAGCATAGCAGTCATGGGTCAGGATGGTGAATAGCAGTGGGCTGTAAACACATCCCTGTGGAACCCCAGTGTTAATCGTGATGCACTTTGATGTGTTCTTACCTGAATACATCCTCTATGGTCTTCAGTCAGGAAGTCCAGGACCCAGTTACAGTGATGTTTACTGCTTCCTAAATGTGCCAGCTTTTCTGTCAGCTGCATTGGTGCCACAATATTAAATGCAGAGCTGAAGTCTATGAACAGCATCCTCACATAGTTGTCTTTGCCCTCTAAATGCTCAATGAAGATGTGTAGTGCTACTGATATGCACATCAACACATAGAGCTACATCTCATGGAGCCTTTACCTCTAAGCTCATAAGGCAAGTCACTACACACTCCAACATTCTAGTCATTGGAGACTCCAATGTGAGACGCACTGATGTCCCTCTCACCAGGCTGAGTAAGGAGAAAGTTATGGTTAGTTGCTTATCCGTGGCTAGGATCCACCAAATTACAGATATACTCAGGTCACTGGACCACAATTACCAATATGACTCAGTCATAGTCCATGTGGGATTAAATGACCTGAGACATATTTCCCTAGACTATTTGAAGAGAGACATCATAGAGCTCTTGGAATATGTGTCTCAGGCTGGTATGAGCCTAGCATTGAGCAGCATTTTACCTTCTCCAAGGATGATGGCACAATATGAACAAAAGATGTCTGACTTTAATAATTGGCTTAGTTTCTGGTGTCATTCTAAGGGGGTGCAATAATTGTGAACATGGAAGGAGATGGTCAACAGACCATGCTGCTTTGCCAGGGATGGTCTGCACCTATCTCCTATAGGCTTTCAAATATTAGCTAAAACATTGTATTCCCCCATAGTGCCATTTTTAGTCAATGCCAAACTGAAAGTACTTCTGACATAGCAAATAAAAACCAAAAAATCTAAAGGTATTACTGCTCAATTCCTCAGAGCCTAAACAAAACACTCCACTCCCTGGAAGCTCTCTTTACCCTAGAGAATGTGGATGTCTGTGCAGTCTCTGAGATGTGGTTTAAAACCATGGACAGCACACCAGTAGTGCAAGGTTATAATGCCCTCCACACATTTAGACCAGTTACTTCACAGGCAGGGACAAAGGTGTAGGTGTCTCTGTTTACATCAAAAATAAATATACTTCAAGGCTGGTCAAACAGGACAATGCACATGAGCTGCTCCATGTTTAAATCAGCATAGGTAAAATCCAGTACCACTTCCTTGCAAGCTATAGGTCCCCCTCTATGACCCAGTAAACCCATACCATATATTTAAACTTATTAGAAACACTAACCATCCAACCCAATACCATATCCATAGGTGACTTTAATTACCAAACTATTAACTGGGAATCCTATACAACATCAAACATACATGCACAAAGATTCTTGGATTTTGTAAACACTAACTCACTGGACCAGATAGTCAATACACCAACCAGGGGTGCAACCATACTAGATCTGGTCCTCACTAATATGGGAAGTGCTGCACAGCCCCTACTGTAATGCCCTCCCTGGTAAGGTCAGACCACAAAATAGTCTCATTTGAAGTAAAAATAAAACCTGGACCCCCAACTAAACCGGGAATATTCAGGAACTAATCTAAGGCTAACCTCCTGCTATTAAGTGAGAACCTGGCAAAATTTCAAGCCCCTATAACCCCTGAGAACACTGTGTATGCAGAACTATTCAGAGAAAACATGTACATGCATGTTAATAGCTGCATAGAGATAGTTGTACCCACTAGGAAGAAGTACAGAGCTAACTCAAAAAACAAGCCACCCTTGTGGAATCCCAAACTCAATTGGATGTATAACAGGAGGAAGAAAATCATGGCAAAAAATAGGAGGTGCAGCACCCAGCAGGATAAAAGCGCTCTCATTAAACTACACAAAAAACTCAGAGGACGAATAAAGTATGCCAAAGCCAAATTTGAGGTAAGTTTGGCCTCCCAGGCCAAGGACAACCACAAAGCTTTTTTTAGCTATGTCTGCAACCTTGCAAATTGAGCCACCTATACTGAGCCAGAACATATAGCAAACTTCCTGGCTGATAAATTCAGCTCCAAACATACTCCTCTCTCCCCATCAACCTTCCCTCAGGAAATATCATTAAATATAACTCCCCTTACTATCACTAGGGAACAGATCCTTAATGCTCTCTCTAAGACCAAGAACACTGCATCAGTGGGCCCAGACAATATCCCAGGATACCTTCTAAATTGCATGAAACATGACCTATCAGGGACTCTGGAATTACTATTTAACTGTAGCCTCCAAACAGACTTTGTGCCTCATGAATGGAGAAAGGCAACAGTCATCCCTCTGCACAAATGTGGGCCATCTACAGACCCTGGAAACTACAGACCCATAAGGCTCACTAGTCTTATATGTAAAGCCATGCAAAGAATTATCATGGAGATGATCAAATGAGATATAGTAAACCTTCAGACACTGGACCCAACCCAGTTTGGTTTTGTCAAGTGCAGATCATGCCTACTCAACCTGGTGGGCTTCTTTGAGAAGGTCACCAGAGCAATGGATGAGGGCAAAATCATTCACACTGACTACCTTGACCTGGACAAGGCATTTGACACAGTACCCCACTCGGGCATTGTTGACAGACTCAAGAAGTTAGGTACAAACCTGTATGTCACCCAGTGAATAGCCAACTGGCTCACAGACAGGACCCAGGAAGTTAGAAATGGGGAGTCCACCTCTACAAAGATGCCAGTCACAAGTGGAGTCCCTCAGGGATCAGTCCTTGTACTGTTCCTTTTAGGCATTTACTTCTCAGAAGTCAAGACCAATATCAGTGGTTTCTAGCTGACTAAATTTCCAGATGATTGCAAATTAGGAGCTGTTGTTGAATCTCATATTGACGCAAATGTTCTCCAGGAGGGGCTGAAACAGACAAACAACTGGTGTCAGAGCCATGGACTAAAACTAAATGCAAAGAAATGCATAATAGTATCCTTTTGGAAGTCATCCATCCCTGTTAACTGCTTCACTATTGACAACACACCCCTTAGAGTTGACCCAGTAGTCAGGGATGTAGGGACACACATAGATAGGAATCTAGCCTTTGATCATCAGGTGTCAACAGTGGTGAGGAAATCTTTCTATGCTGCACAACGTATGAACAAAGGTATGGCATCTAAGTCCAAGGAAGTCATTGTTCCACTGTATTCAGCATTCATCAGACCTATCATTGAGTACAATGCCCCCTTTGGTATGTACCTAACCAGGCATCTCCAACAGCTAGAACATCCACAGAGGTTCCTCACTAAGGAATACAGGGCATAAGTAATATGTCCTATGTTGGCCGCCTCAAGGCCCTATCCCTGTATTCTGTCTCCTACAGGCTTTTAAGGGAGATCTATGCCTGGGATACAGGGCATTGTCAGACCCCAGTCTGATGGACCTCCTGCATATCTGCAAAACAAACAGCACCAGAATTACTCATTCTAAAGATTTAAACCTTGCCTGTGATATAAACAGGACCTGCTGGAGAGATAGGTATGTATCCCAGAGACTACCCTGTCTATGGAACAGGCTCCCCATCCATGTGAAGCAGAGTTTCTCCCTAACCCAATTCAAATGCAACTTGGACTTGGATGGGAAACCAGAAATTCATCACTGGTTTGGCACCTAGGTCTCTAATGCAAACAGGTACCCTGTAAATGGTTCATCTCACAGGCACATGCTTAAACTTATCAAGGGTGTCAGAACTTGTCAGAGATTCAGGATGCATGGCTAGGCTTAAAAAGGCCCCTGTGGTCATTAGCCTAATAAACACCTATGAACCTATGATATGGCATCAGCCGTGGATTGGTTAGTGCTGTATGCAAACTGCAGAGGGTCAAAAGCAAGAGGTAGGCCTGATGAAAGATGCTTTTTGATCAGCTGCTCAAAATATTTCATAAAAGTGGATGTCAGAGTGACTGGTCTGTAGTCATTAGGGCTGGAAGGAGTGATTTTCTTAGGTAGTGGGATGATTTTAGTTTCCTTGTAGTATGAGGGTAGTTTTGCCATGGCAAGTGAGGTGTTAAATATTTCCTTGTGGATTGTGCATAGTTGATCAGCATAGCCTTTTAACACCTTGCCCAGTATGTTGTCAGGGCCAGCAGTCTTCCTGGGGTTAACTCTCCTCAGCTCTCTTCTTAGCTCCTCTGCGTTGAGGCTGAGTACTGCATCCTTCTCATCAGTGAATAGCTTTAGTGTAAAAAACACAAACGGCCAGCACAAAAGAGGAATCCAACCTTTTATTTAAACATAAGGCAGACCAGTTTCTGCCCTAAAAGACCTTTATCAATGCAAGAAAACAAATCCATGAAATGAAACACCCTTTTTAAATAAAGTCCTCATTTGTTCCACCAATCAGAAATTGATGACTGGCCGTTTGTGTTTTTTACTGTGTGGATATTTTGGCCTTTGCACTTGCCCTCCATGCGTGGCTCTCCTTGGATTGTTACTAGCTTTAGTGTAGACCTGTTGTTACTTTCCTCAAATCTACCAAAGAAGATGTTCAAACTGTCCAGGAATTCAATGCTGTCCTCACACTGTGCTGACCTGATTTTGTATTCAGTGATCTCCTGTATGCCTTGCCATAGTCTCCTTGCATCCTTCATGTCTTCAAAGTGGTTCTGTACCTTTCTGCCATACTACCTCTTAGCCTCCTTTAAACCCCTCCTCAGATGACCTCTTGCTACACTTATGGCTCCTTTGTCCTTAGCTCTGTAAGCTGTGCTTCTCTTCTTCAAAAGCTCATATACCTTATGGGTGAGCCACGGCTTCTGGTTAGCTCTAATAGTGATACTCTTGGTATTTCCTACCCCATCAACACAGTTTGAAATGTATGCAATCACAACCTCAGTGTATTCATCAATGTTCAGATGCTGATTCACCGTGGCTGCCTCCTTGAACATATCCTAGTTGATTCTTTCAAAGCAGCCTTGGAGGGCCTCCATAGCCCCCTAGGGCCATACCCTGATTTATACCAATAAACCAAATAAACCAGACCAATAAACAAATAAGGAGGATAGGGGATGATGAAGAATCTATCCGCAGGAGTGTCCTCTCAGTGGTCAGCAGATAGAAGGACTGGAGGATGGGAGATTGTATTTCAACAATGACCTACTAGAAAATCTGCAATTAAGTGTGATGCAAGGGAGCTATGTTCATTGTAGTCAATGTTGCAGTACTGAATCTTGGGAGGGTTCCCACAGGTAGAGGAAGGGTGGTAGGGGAAGCTGTTAGCCTTTAGGAAATAAGGTTTTGCAGGAGGGCTATAGAAAACCGTACTTGGGCTCTTGAGGTGATCCCTAAATGTATTTATTTATTTTATTTTATTTACATTTGTTTACCAGGAAAGTCCGACTGGACACAGGTCCATTTTCAACAGAGGCCCGGGGAGAAAAGCTCCACAGTACAGTAGAATGCAGTACATGAGAGAACAAAATATAGAATATACAACTGATTTTAATATATAATAGGTTAGACGTTAACAGTTTTAGTTAGACAGTACAGCAGACAGTCACTGAGGTACATAGTCAAAAACTTAAAAAAATAAAGTTTTTATTTATTTATTTATTTGTTTGTTTGTTTTTTTACCAGTATCTGGGTTTACAAGCTTTTTAGGGCAAATCTGTTTATACTAATCTGAACATGTGACACAATTAGATTTAACCTGGAGTGTAAAATGAGCATAGCTAGTTAGTTAAGTAGAGGGTTTTAAGGAGTTTTTTGAAATGATTGAAGGAGGTGCTAGAAGTTATATGGATTGGTAGTGTGTTCCAGGTTTTGGCAATGGTGCTGGCAAAGAGTGATTTACCAGTGTTGTTTTTATGTTGGATGACAGTTATTAGGTTCTGACTGTTAGATCGTAGGGCTCTAGTGGGAATGTGGAGCTGTATTAAATGCTGAAGTGCTGGGATTAACTCTGGGAGGTAGCAGAGCTTGTGAGCTATAGAGAGTTGATTGAGCATGAGTATATGAGGCAGCTCATGCCAGTTAAGCTGTTTTAGGGATAGACAGTGGTGGGACCTGTAAGAAGCATCAGATGCAAACGTGGCAATCTTATTATAGCAAGATTTCATTTTATTTAGTTCGGTTTGGTGTAGATTAATCAAGATGGGAGAGGAGTAGAGGAGGGTGGATAGGAGATGAGTCTTAGCAATGGTGACTTTGGTATGTTTAGTCATAAACTGTTAGTTCCTGTAGAGGAGGCCTAGCTTTTTATTAACTTTCTTGATGGTGGTTTGTGCTATGTAGATGTCGAATTTCAGGTTATTGTCTATCTCTATACCTAGCAGTTTAGTGTGTGTGGTTGGACTAATTTGAATGTTTTCTTTGGAGTTGATGATGAAGTTGTTGCTCAGGGGAGGAGATCTACCTGGGCCAAAGAGAATTAGTTTGGATTTTTTGGGGTTAAGAAGAAGTTTGATGTTAGTGAACCAGGTTTCAGCTAGGGTGAAGGTGTTTTGGATTAGGGTTTGTAGTTCACTTAGGGTGGGGGCAGCACATATAAGGGTGGTGTCATCAACATATTGTACTACTGAGGCAGTTGGTAAGGATGAAGGTATCTGATTAGTAAATAGGGAAAACAACCGAGGGCCAAGGATAGTCCCTTAAGAAACTCCCATAGTTACTGGTAGCAGGGGGAACAATTGGTCTTGCCATAGGACATCTTGCTGTCGATCTGACAAATTGCTGTTAAACCATGATACAGAGGAGGGACTTATATTTAGGGTAGATAGAGTTGCAAGAAGCATGCTGTGGTTTACCATGTCAAAGGCTTTTGATAAGTCTAAGAATATGGAAGAAGTAAATAGACCCTTGTTTTTATGGTGGTTAACTATGTTGGTAAATGATAATAATGCTGTTGCGGTGCTGTGGGAAGGTCTAAAGCCATGCTGGGATATGGAGAGTAGGTTGTTATTCTGGAGGTATTGCATAAGTTGAGTATGAACTACTCTTTCTAATATTTTGGATATCGGTGGTAAGATAGCTATAGGGCGATAGCTGATAAGTTCTAAGGAGTTACCTCCTTTGTGCAGTGGGATGATATGGGAGGTTTTCCAAGAGGCTGGTACTTTGCATTTTGACAGAGATCTATTAATGAAAATGGAGACTAGATAGGCTATAGCTTCAGCTGGTATTTGAAGGAAGTCTGCTGGTAGCTTATCAGCTGCTAGAGTGGTTGGTTTAAGTTTCTTAAGGAGTTTAGAAATTGCCTTGGTGGACACTGGGTGAAGTTGAAAACTGGGGGTATTGTTCTGTGTATTGGGATGGGTTGTGGTAGTTATTGGTGTGGGGTGGTTAGTACTACTACTTTGGTTATTGGCAAAGGTCTGGACTGCTTCAATGAAGAATTTATTAAATTGTGTGGGTATGTTTTCATGACTATTTGGTAGCACAGGGGTTGGCGTAGTGGACTTTTCTGGGTGCAGTATACAATTTATTGTGTTCCAGAATTGTTGGGGGTTATGAGCATATTTGTCTTGTAGGTTTTGATAGTAGTTAGATTTGTCTAGTTTGATATGTTTTTTGGCTTTGTTCCAGAGCTGTAGGTAATTTTGTCTTAAGGTAGTGGTATTGTTTTTTTTTATATTGAGACCAGGTGTTGTCCCTTTCTTTCATTATAGTTTTAGTGGGATTTACTAGCCATGGGGCATAATTAGTTTTTATTCTAATGGTTTGGGAGGGTGCATATTGGTCCAGGATTTTTAGGAAGGTTGTGTTGAAGTATTCAACTGCTTTGTCTAGAGATAATTGCTTTAGGGCAGTCCAGTTGCAGTTTTTTAGTGTATTGATGAATTTAGTAGGTATGAAGGTGTTTTTGTTATGAACTACTCTGAGGATAGGTTGGCTGATCGTTTGGGATTTGTTCCTAATTAAGTAGGTAGGATGATGGTCACTTAGGGTATCTGGAAGACAGCCAGATTGCTGTGTAAGACTGGGGTCAGATACCAGGATCCAGTCCAAGATGGACTGGTGACTGGATGTTTTGTCAATTCTAGTGGGGTTGGTTATAGTTTGGGTAAACCCATGGAGGTTTATAAAAGCAGTGGGATTATGGCTGGAGCAATCGAGTCAGTCAATATTAAAGTCTCCTAATAGTATGGTTTCATGTGGAATGGAGTTGGACATCCAATTAAGCAGGTTTTCCATTTGAGTGATATTATTGCCTGGTGGGATGTAGCCACCTGCAATAACTATGTGTTTATTGGAGTTTATTTTTAATTTGGTAAGGATTAGTTCCACATATTTGACATCTTGGGTGTTGTAATCTAGTTGTTCTATGGTGAGGTGGTTTTGGAATATTATTGCAACACCACCTCCCTTTTTCTCTACTCTGTCTTTATGGATAATATTGTAGCCAGGGGTGGTAATCTCATTGTCATGATGTTTTGGTTTGAGCCATGTTTCAGTTAACACAACAATATCTGGTTTGATTAGTGCCAATAGGGCATGTAGGTCCTGGATTATCTTAAGTATGCTTCTAGCATTAATGTTTAGGAAGCAGAGAGATGAGGATGGTCTGTGCTGTAGGGGATTTAGCTGATTTGAGTTAGGGTTGACTAGTGTTTTGGGTCCTGGATTGAGGTGGACATCTCCACTGCAAGTGAGTTTTTGGAGTAGGTGAAGAGAGAGGGTTAGATTTTATGGTTGGTTTGTTGCATGAGTAAGGGAAAGGTTGGGGTGTGCTAAGCTCGGATGGTGATATAGGGAAGTTTTTAGTTTAATGAGATTAGCTGTGAATTGTGTTTGCCATGGGGATGGGGTATGGTTATCAAGTTGAGTGTGATAGGAGGACAGACTGGAAAGAAGGAAGACTATTAGTGTGTAGATTGATGCTTTTAGTAGTTGGGTTGAATGTGTGCAGTACATTAGTTTAAGAAAAGGTGGGATGTATACAAGGGTGATATTTGTAGGCGTGTGTGATTGGAGTTGTAATAGGAGAGGGGAAGGTGAGAGGGATTTTCTGATAGAGGCAGGAAGTAAGGTGCAGTGTTGTGGGGGAACTGGAAGGGGAGGAGGTGACAAGTGGTTAGGTATAAAAGAAATTATATGGGGGTGGGTGGGAATAGGGGTAGGAGGTGAGTGCAGCGAGTCTGAGGATAGCGAGGGTGAATGGAGTGGGTCGACACCAACAGTGAATGACTACAAGAAGTGACAAAATTCCCTAAGAAAACAATCAGTGAGCTATGGAGGTGATTCAGGATACAGAGAGTCAGACGAGTATGGATTTAAGGCAAAAGGAGAAAATCTGAGGTATAGGAAGGTATAACAGCACAGCAGGATAGGGTAGAGAAGGAGAGCAGGCTAGGGAAAGAATAACCAGTGGTGGGAAGTACAGAAAGTAGATAAACTGGATGTTATTAAAGGGAAAGAACATATATGGAAGGCAGGAGACAGGAAGGGCAGAGTATCCAGACAAAGCAATAAAAAAGTCTACAAAAGCAATCAGAGACCTGGGAACAGGAGGATAGGTAAGTAAAATATGAGTGAGCCCTACAGTCAAAAGAAACAGGCAGAAATTAGGAGAAATACAAAAGTCAAAAGAAGCAGGCAGAAATCAGGGGAATTTAGACTAGGGAGATACTCTACTAGATAGACATTTAACAAGGAAGGTGTGTAACTAACACAATGGGGAGGGGGAGTTACAATAAGTTTACATGCAGCTTAATTTAAACATTATGGAAGGGGAGGAGAGAAAAAAGGTAAGAATAACTTGGAAGTCATGGGGGGGTACAGTGTAGCTGCCAGTACCGATGCAGAGCTCAACCAATGGCATTACAAATACTCATTTGCTTAACAAAGCAATAGCTAGTGCTACTGAAAGGATTATAGGGCAAAATACTGTGGTGTGTAGCTGAAAATAGCAGTTGTAAGCACCTGGATAGAAGCAGAGAGGCTGTGGAGGTGATCAATTAGCAGTCAAGTTTTCTGAAGTTTCTAAGTTTTGGAGTATCCGTGTTCTCAAGTATGGGGAGGGGAACAATCTGGGCCCACTATGTAGTTGCAATGCACAGACACTAAAGGAAAATAGATAAGGAAGAAATTGTAGTAACGGAGTTAGACAACCTCAGTGAAACAAACTTAATATCAATGACTTTCAGGTCATTGAGTAAATGGTAGTGGTTTGTAATGATGTGTACTGAGTTCCAGGTGGGAGCTTCTAGGATGGCCTATGGAAGACCTCATTTGGGGAAGGTAGTGGTAGCTGCCCTGTACCTGGTGGAATGGGCTTTGACATAACCAGGAAATGATTTTCCAAGGTGAGTGTAACATAACCTAATGCAACTGGCTATCCATGTGGATATGGTTTGTTTGGAGGCAGGTTTGCCCTATTTCCTCTTTGTGAAGCCAGCAACAGTTGCTCTACTCTATTTGGGTGTTTTGTCCTAAGTAGCACCTGATTTTTCTGTGTACGTTTAGGGAATGAAGGATTTTCTTCACTTTGTTCTGAAGGTTTGGAAAGAAAGCTGTCAGGTAGATAGCCTGCTTTAAAGAAAGTTCTGATACCACTTTAGGCATGAATGATGGATTAGATCTAAGGGTTACCCTATCCCTGTGAAACACCATGAAAGGCTCTTTGCACATAAGAGCTTGTAGCTCAGGGAACCTCCTTGCTGAAGTAATGACAATTAGTAAGGTGGTCTTTCAATTGTATATCTTTAAAAGAGTAGATGCTGCTGGTTCAAAGGAAGGCAGGGTGAGTTTTTAGTATATAATTGAGATCCCAGGTAGGAACTGGGTTCCTTCTGGGTGGTCTCAAGTGAATGTCACCTTTTAGAAATAGCTTCATGTGGGGGTTATAGTAAACAGGAGGGGAATGGAGTAGGCAAGCTGAGATTACAGAACCATGTACCTTAATGTTAGAATAAGAAAGGCCCTATCTGAACAGACCTGAAAGGTATTGCAGAACTGAACTTGATGTCTGCCTGAGGCCATTTTACTAGGTTTGATTTTCTGGTGGTGGGTTTCCTTGCCTCCTTAAGGATGTTTAAGACTTTAGAGGGGAAGCTGACATCCGTTAGTGTAAAAATCCAATCCTCCAGACTAAGTTTGAGTCAGGACAGGTGAGGATGGAATACTGCTTCTTTGACATAGCTGAGGATAATTTCCTGTGGGAGAAGGTGGAAGCTTCTGCCACAGAGGGTCAAGAGGACAGAAAACCAGTGTTGTCTTGACCAGTGTGGTGTTATGAGTGTCACTGCCCCATACAGGGCAAGGGAACACTGACCGGTATGGGCCAGTATGGGGCAATGAAAAAATGCTTGGTCTCTCTGCCCTGACCTTTATCATTACCTTGGGAATCTGAGGTAAGGGTGGAAAGGTGTACAGAAACAGGGTGGTCCATTTGAACAAGAATGCATCTATTTTCCATGGTCCTGAATGGTGGCTTCTGGACCAGAACCTCTGAATTCTCAGTTTTGCTGGGAGACAAAAAAATCTATTGAGATCTATTGAAGGTCTCTGTCTTCAGCATCCATTCATTGAGGACAAGAAAAACCCTTCTTAAGGAGTCTGCCAGGGTACTGTTCTGTCCTGCAATGCAGGATGCTATAAGAGTCAGTTTCAGGCCTTGTGCTAACAGCCAAATATTGATAGCAAGGCTGAACAAGGGGTTAGAAAGGATGCCCTTTGTTTATGTACCACATGACTGTGGTGTTGTCTATCTAAATCTGTAAGTTTCCTGGTATAGACTCAGTTGAAAGGCTTTCACAACTAGGTAGACAGCTACCAACTCTTTTTGGTTGATATGTAGCTTCCTCTAATCTGGGGTCTGCCTCTGACAGAGAAACATTTTCACCTGGATTCTATAAAATGCTGTTTTTCCACCACAGCAGCTCCTTTTTAGGCATGAAAGAAGAGACAAGTGGGTTTCCTCGGTCTGAGAATGCTGTTCCCATTTTTTAGGAACCACTGCAGCTTTCTTAAGTGTAGCCTTGCAAGGAGGATAATAAGCATGCAAGAAGCCATGTACCCCAAGATCCTGAGAAACTCTCCTGCTGAGATCTGTTGCTTTGGCAGTAAGCTGATCGTGTAGCTTGTCAGTAAAGATAAGTTTATCTGTGGAAGAAAGGCCTTTTGCTGCACAGAGTCTGTGAGGGATCTGACAAAGAGAATCTTTGTGAACAGTTTGAGACTTGCAAATGTTTTGGTTAAGGCCTACCTTCTCAAAGCAATCCATTGTGATGAATTTATTTATTTTATTTATTTACATTTATTGACCAGGAGAGTCCAAATGGATTAATGTCCATTTTCACCGGAGGCCCGTGGAGAAAAGCTCCAGCATACAATTAGTCATACAAACAAAAGATACAGTTAGTCATACCAGCAAAGATACACTGCTTTTAAGACATATTACTTGTCATATACAATAGAGAATTGTGACATGTAAAGCATTTAGAGTCTGTTCTGTGGATTTTCCCTGGATGTAAATATCAACCCATGTGGTTCAGCAGTAGGCTATCAGTGGAGTTAAGCACTTGGTGATAACACTTGCAGCAGTAGACAGACCAAAGGGTACAGCACAGGATTGATAGTGCAAGCCTGCTGCTAAGTAGGGCAGGTACTTTCTGTGGTAGTGTGCAACATGGAAGTGAAGTTGTGTCCTTTAGGTCTAGGGTAACCATGCATGAATCCTGGAAGATCATGGGAAGTAGCTTTTCTAAGGTTAGCATTTTAAATTTTGGAACATAAAGTTATCTGCTTAGCCTTGACACATCAAAGACAGGCCTCCAAGTGCCTTCTTTTCTTCGGACTAGAAATATCCTTGAATAAAAACCTTTTCCTTCCTGACCTGGTGAACAGGTTGCAAGGATGCTTGATGTAGCAAGTGTAAAAGGATAGGTGGTAAGAGATTCATCTTCTCTTTTAGTGGTTTGGTATGCCTAGGAAGGGTTCCTATTATGTTATCGAAAGATAACGTAATCAAACGGCCAAAACATCGAAACAGCATTTTGAAGTTCGCATTGTGGGATCATAGTACAGTGAAGATTGGGATATTTACCCTTTCCTCACTGTAGTGTGATCTCGGAGTTGGAATATATATTTAGCGGGGGTGCAGCCCGCCACAATAAAAGTTTCGAAATGTATCCATTTCGATGTTTTGGCAGTTTGATTACATTATCTTTCGATAACGTAATATGAACCCACCTAGGAAGGGGGAGGGGGTCCCTGTGCTGAAAGCAATAGCCTCTTTTTATGGTTTTAAGGACCCACTGGTCCTTGGTAAATGTTTTCCATTCCTGTAGGAAGGAGGATAGTCTTTATCCCAGGGGGGTGGGGATTAGGGTAGAGGGATCAGGGGCTGAGGATAGTCACAGTTGGTCTCTGTGCTGTGCGGGCTCTTTTGAGATCCCTGGTCTCTGTATTTGTTCAGATTGCCACCTTCTGGATGGTCTGGCTTTCTTAGCATACGAAGGGCTCCTCTTGTCCTGTCTGAGTGGAAAGGCCACAACTTGGAACAGTAGTTCCTATTATACCCAGGTGTGGGTGACAGGTAAAACTCTTTCAATGATATAATTTGTTTTCCTTTGTTGTCCAGCTTTTTGAACACCTTTTCAGGTCTGAACAGGAACTCCTTGTTTAAAGCAGCATCCAATGGCTCTGCCTTGATCTGGTCTGAAAGTGACCAAGTCTTGAGCCATGCATGTTTGTGAATGACTGACTCAGTGGCACCTGCTCTGCATAATGCATCTTGTGCATCATACTCACATTCTAAGGAGTGTCTGAAAACCTCTAAGACTGCTATGGCTATCTCCTCAATATTCTCTGACAACTCTTTTTGCAGAAACAATTTCAACCATAGCAATAATTTGGTCCTGAAGGGATTCTAAGTAATTCAGCATGTGGAATTGGTAACTACATGTCCTCACCAAAGGGGAGCTGAGATAAATGCCTTCTTGCCAAACCTGTCTAAACATCTGCTTTCCCTGTCACTAGCCATTTGGCATCTCTTTAGTTGATTCAGTAGAAACTACTGAGGGATCTGCTTTAGAGTTTTTGTAAAGGTGCTTGTCTGAGTGAAGCACTCTGTAAAACCGGTCAGGCTTTCTTGGCGCAGGTGTCAGGGAATTGGGGTATAAAGAGATGAATTCAAAAACATCATCAAGCACCATATGCACTGGGAGGATAGCTAGTGTTGTGGTGAAGGTAAACTCAATAATTCCCTATAGTGAGCCTGAGCTTGTGATAAGTGTTTGCTTTTCCAACTGAAAGCCTCCTTCATTTTATGAACAGTATTCCTGAAATAGAGGTTCTCTGAGGGAGAAGTAAATGACAGGGTATCATCTAAGTCTGAGTCAAGATAAGGTTGGGTTGGAAGGTGTTCAGAGTAGGATAATTCCTCTTTGTCCACAGAGTTTGAAGATTGTGGATCTTCTTGAGAGGTCATCTCACTAGGCCTCTTGGATGGGGTGGCTTTAGGGGTAGGGGTTTGACTGTCTGGGTTCTCTAGGATTCATGTCTATGAACTCCTGGATGATTTTCAAGAGGGCTTGGGGTTTGGTTTGAACTGAAGTGAGAGAGCTGTGGGGATGAAAGAGGAAGGCTGAGAGTTCTTTTCAGTTTATGCATCCATTTTGTCAAAGTAACCAGAGAACATGGTTGATTGACCAGGTCATTGGTCTGTTTTTTCAAGGCTGAGGAAGGTAAGGCATCCCTAAGTACCTGCAACATGAACGTCAGAAGCTGGGACCTGCATAGTGACCTCAGGCCTGACTGTTGTTGATATTGTGGACAATGTGAGCAGTAGGCCTAGAATTATGGTGGCCTTCCAATGGGTTGCACCAGAGGGTGAGAGTCCAAAGTCATCGGATCAAGGGGCTGTGAAGGCGCCTCACCTGAGTCATCAGTAGATACTTGGTAGCATGGGCTGAGACATCAGCCGATTCTTCAGTGTTTTTTTTTTTTTTTATATTTTTTGTCTGTGTTTTTTCAGAATAATGCTGGTAGAAGCTGGGGATTGCATAGATGTGAAGGTAACTGAAAATAATGACTCCATATGAGTGGCTTGAATTTTGGCCCTGCATTTAAGGGTCTTCACATGAAATTTAGTACAATCAGGACAGTCAGAGTCATTGTGCTGAGGCCACAAACAGAACATACCCAACAAGTGAAAATCTTTATGCAGGATTTGCTTCCCACAATTCCAGCAATTTTTAACTTTTTTATACATTAATTTAGAAGAGAAACATTACCAATAGTGTACTTATATGACTGGAGGAGAGAAGAAACTAGAAAAAAGAGCTGACAGATGGACTGTGACCATATTGTATACATGGAGAAGTGCAACGGACTGCATGGCTTGAAGGAATTGAAGGCGGTACCAATGGACAACAGTCTTATACTCTGACATCTAAATGTCAGTCCTCGGATGTCTGTCAGCTAGGTATGATGTAAAGGTTCTGGAAATAAGGCCAGATGTGGGCTTCTACTTGGTAGGAAGACCTAAAAATCAATACTGTGACACTGACTACAAAGAACATCATGAATCCCATCAGAGCATTTTCTTATCTATATAAATTTTTGTTTGAAAGAAATCACTGCAGATATATTGTGCCCATCATGATAACTTTCATAATGGAAGCTAATCATATGTACATTTCTTGTCTGAGTCACTACTTAAAGTGTTCCATTGCAGTTTTATTACTTGCCATAAGCCCCACCACATGTGATGCCTTCAGTGACGTGCTACATTTCCTTCCCTGTCATTCCAGCTATATGTGACCATATTTCAAATAAAATGCCTCATGAAATACTGTTTTTTTCTTTATAATAACATCAAGGTTTAGTGAAATTTACCCTTGATGGTGTCAATGTAAAGTTATCATGGTACTGTCTCCATAAGAACTGCATCATGGGGCACATGTGAACCTAGTCCATTAAAGGTTATGGCTGTACCTCTACACTATCCCTATACAGATATCACAAAGGAATATATCTTTAATAAAATGTTTATCAAGCCTTTTATTAAGAAACTGCCCACCTAATCTTGTTATGATGGAGTGGAAGTTACAAAGCACTGCATTGTATATATGCAGTGCAGTGAAACACTTCAATATGAGTACATATCTGCATCATTTCATACCAGCTGAAGCCACCTCACCATTATGAGGCAGTGAGAGAGTTCATGCACAGTTTTAAGTTTAGTATAAAACAATTCTGATGGTAAATATTGGTCGTACATCCTCCAAAGCTATTGCCTAACTCACACGCCAATAACTACTGCAAATTTTAAATAGATTGTTATTTTATGTCCTGGAAGAACAAGCTCATCCCGAGATCAGTCTTATTAGAATGCCTAGGATCATTCATTAGCACAGTCATATCAACAAAGTGCTGTATCTTAATCAGTGTGGGCCAGATTCAACAAAGCCTACAATAAAAGTGTATACAATATATATTCAAGAACATTCTTATTACATTTTTTGTGCTTTCTAGTTACTCACAATGATTACACTAAGTGTACATGCAGTCTACACTTTGTAGTAACCTTTATGAATCCCTGTCAATATTTAAAAGTACAAGAATATCACTAGGAAAACTAAAATTAGGAGGAAGAAGTTTTGAGTTATGTCTGTGCTGTCTGCTCACTCATAATGGTGTACACTTAGTTTAGACATTATTCACAAAGCAAAATGTTGTCTTCACACATCAGCATAGCAACACAGGACTTTAAGAGATCTCTGAAATTAATAATGCTGGAGGAAAAAAGACTTTTAATATACTAAATACCCAGTAGAAACAGCCGCAGACACCTATCTCAGTGACATTTCAAGGAAGCAAACCTACAGCAGAATTTGCAATGCTAAATATTGTCGATTCAGTGACACAGAGAGGCAGGGCATCCATCTGTCACTCAAGCAGTCCAAGTTTTTAAATAGACTTGGACCTCTGGTAAAGATAGCTGGGGGAGGGGGAGCTGATATTGGCCAACTCCCTGATCATTGTGGAAGAGTTTGGAGACCTCATCCTTGTACAGTCTTTGGTGGTCATCCTAGGTTAAACAGGGAGTGGTGGCAACATCCTTACATCACAGTACTAACTACATCCATATCTAAGATAACAGGATAATGTTCCATGACTCCTCACTAGTAACTTTCCATAGGACCCCTTATTGTCCAGAACTACAATATTACGTAACTCCAAGCCTGACTTATTAAGACAGCAAAAAAAGGAGGTTTGTTTGGTCAAGAGTCATATCTGAGGGTATTTGAAAAGGAACCACTGAGGAATATGGTTGCAGAGAGCAAAGAACTATAGGAATTAGTTGGAAGCAGCACAGTCAGGTGGTGTGAAGCAAAAACAGATAAATAAATAAATGAAGATTGTCCAGAATACAAGGTAAACTAAAGAGTAATGAACTACCTTTGTGACAGTGAGGGATTTTTCAGAAGATTAAATCAGAGTTGTCATATAATCTGCAAATTCAGTAATAAAATACAGTTGTATAAGTAAACTTACCATAACAGTACATGTTTGAAAGATCACTGCTGCAGCGTTCTTAGCTATATGGGTTATATCTTCCTAAGGATATAACATCTGGCCAGCTTCTGATGCTTCAGGGCACCTCCTATGTGACCAAACCTTCAGGCACATCAATCTGAGCTGACCTAAAGGCAAATTTGGGCACAAAGCACTTCAGAGTTTTCCTGTCAACAGAGAAAATGTGCCTGTGCTCTGAAAGGAAAAATCTAAGAGCAATGAAATAAATTTCCACACACTGGAATAAAAAGCTCACCAAAACCAAGGGAGATGGAAGGAGGAAGTGGCTGCAAAGCCATTTCATGGAGATAAGCTTAGAATAGCTAGATTGCACATTAAATAGCACTATATTAAATCTTACCACAATTTAACCCAGTCTAGTGGCAAACCCCAGAGACTACCAAGGAGACCTCTGTATAACCCAGTCCATGACTTACAGTAGTCCACCCAAATACAGGTCCAGACAACATGGATATGCAACTTCCAAAGTCACCACAGCCAGCTTAGTAGATATGGGCATCCTGAGACAATGTAGCAATTGTCTACTGTTCACAGACGACCATTTAATCCTTAAAAAAGCAAACACAGTATGTGAGAGATGTACATACACAACTTCACTGGAGGGAAAAAAGGTTGTCAAGAACACACATAGTACATCCACTATAAATAGTGTCCACCACACACACACACACACACACACACACACACACACACACACACACAAATGGACTAACCCATGCTGAGGCACTAAAAAGCAATCTTCCCAAACCTCAAAGGCATCTTACACCTATAAATGGCAATACCTATCCAAGAGTAATACTACACACCACACATACGTTTACACCCAATGGATTCCCAAGAGCAAAGTCAATAAGGCAAGTGAACATATTACCCACGACTCTTGTCATAGGCAATCCATTTTGAAACACACAGATGCTCCACTCACCAGACTAAACAAGGAGAAGATAATGATTACTTGCTTATATGGAGTCAGGATCTGTCAAGTTTCACATGCACTTAAGTCACTACACAACAGGCACCAGTATGATTCTGTCATAGTCCATGTGGGCATTAATGACCTGAGATGTACTTCACTGGACTATATGAATAGTGGCATTGTTGATCTCTCTGAGTATGTGTCTCAAGCTATGATACATAGGGGCACAATTGGGTTGAATTCCATGGCAAGGCTTATAAAGGCTCTGGTGGTAGTATATTACCTATGAATACAAGAACCTATGAGCCTGAATCAGAAATCTAAGGGAGAAACTGTATCTGTCCTTGCATCTTTGTGTGTGAATCCAGAATTTTTAATTCTGCAAGAAAACTGTTTTATCAGAAATTTCTTTACAAAAAGGATCAATAGCCTGAATTAAATCCTGTTCCAGACCCAGGAAACTAATCCTATCCAAAGAAATTTGAGGAGGGCTAGATACATGCTTAGTTTTTTTGTTTCTTTTTGAACAAATGTATACAGTAATCTGTCCTTTGAATATTTGTGACAGGAAAAATGAGGCCAACTGTGTTATTAATGGCAGCAGCAGCTTCTTCAGGAATTTGTACAGCATTCTGATAAAAGAGGGGAAACCTTCCCTGTTCCCTCTCCCAAGACCAAGAAGAATCTCTCTGCCTTGCCCACTGAGATGCTCCAAAGAGCTGCACAGGATGTGGCTAATCTCCAGCCCATAGTGGCTATAGCAGCTACACCAGAAGTATCTGGGATACATGATGATGTCAACAAATGACCCAGTTACCCACCTGTGGCTGAGGAAAATTGCTAATCTGCTTAGGTGACAAAGGCTGGCTGCTTATTTTTTTCTTTTTGTGTCTGGGAAAAGGACCGACAGTGGGACCAGTAGTCTTCCATGGTCAAGCTGAAAATGGTGTCTGTTTCCTGTAGAAGAGATGCAACAAATGCTGGTAAATATTGCCAGTCTACAAAAGTTATTTTTTTGACAGAGAAACTCAGTAAAATGTACTTAAAAAACTATGTCAGCCCAATAAAATAAAATAAAAAATCTCCAAAGAAAAAATGTTTTTAGTTACTTTACACCACTTTTAAACTGAAAGGAAAAATGAGTACTCCATTACAAAGTACATTATAGTCTTGTGGCAGTCCATTAAAACACCACAGTCCTAGCTTTAAAATAAATTTCATGAAGAGGAAAGGGATAAAACAGCAATACAAATAAGAAAATACAAGTTTTTTTTTTCCGCCAAAAGAACTTATATGCCTAGCAAAGGAACAACCCAAGCTGACCATCAATATTCAAAAGATTGAGAGTGTACTCTTCGGCGGCAGTAAAGCTCTGAAGGGGTTTACTCCAAAAATGTATCTTTTAGTCAGCTCAGTTCAAGCTGCCTGACAGTTTGGGAGTGTGGAACATGCCCTGAAGCTTTAGAAGCTGGTCAGCTTTGGCAGGATATAACCTATATAGCCAAGGCTACTGCAGCAGTGATCAATATGATGAGCATTACTTTTTATTTGATTATTGTAAGCCTGCAACACTTTAACTTCATTTTATTTTAAAAAGAAAACAGAAGTAGCTTTATTAATGTTTCTCTTTTTTTACATCTATGTTTAGTATCTAAAGATAGAATATGCCTCAATGCACAAGGTACAAGGTTAGATCCTAACCTTCAGCCAGGGTTTGGATGGAATTTACATGTTCTCCCTGTGTCTCTGTGCATTCCTCCCTCCTCCCACCACAATGCTGGGAGTTTTCACCTCAGACTCTCCCACAAAAAAAACTTAATAGGAGTCATGAGCAGAAGCACAGACTCCATGTGGTGCTTATTTGAATAAGAGATGTATAGACAACAGCTTTGACATCAATTGTAGTGCATAGTATCCTCCGGAAATCAGAACGTGGATTACAAAATGCATGTCAGGGCTCTGGGCTATAAGTGATTTGCTCACATTGACTAATGTTACCATCTAAAACTAAAATGTCTGGGTAGTGTACTATTTCAGGAGTAGCTGGTAATCAAAGATTTGTATGCAAAGTTTTTTTTTCTCTCCCAGAGCCTTCACTATTCATTCTAAAGAAATCAGCTTTTATCAGAATCCATTCCACCGACAAGAATGCACTGACTGTACAGCCACCAAAAAATCGGTATGAAGTAGTATCTTTGTGAGGGGGAGTCCTTGTGCATCTCATATAACCTCCCACCTATAAACATGCAGACTAAACATTATTCCATGATCTCACTACAACCACAAGAAATGTAGAAAACACTTCCCACATTGTGACAAGCCCAGACATCATTGAAATGTTCCAATGGGAGATAAAAACAAAATTGCCCACATTACAAGACACCTTTCTGAAACTATCAAATATACAAATAAAATAAATGTGTTTACAAAAAAGGAGTTGACAAAGTATATCACCTGATTTTATTTTTTGAGTAAATGGGAAATCACTGAACTGAGTAAAAACCCTATCAATCATAAAACACTCCTTAGCATCTTTGTGTCTAAGTAGGTCAGGCTGGGCCAGTCCCTGACTTGTCTAAAGTCTTTAATATGATCTTACTGCAATGCACGTCTTAACAGAACAAGCAAACATGCAGATTAAACTGATTTAAGTACTACTTACCTGGAAAAAGCTAGAGTCCAATAAACTCAGAACATTCCCTAACAAAAGATGACCACATGGATGTATATTAGTCCCAGCTCCGTGACTGAGAAGGATGGAGCCCTGAGTACAACCAAGCATCCCCAAGATTGACTACAGACTCAAGCAATGGAGGAGCCAGGCAGAAGGGTGAGAGAGGGCTCTTTCCAGCTCACTCTCTCTGAGACGGATGGATTTCTGCCCATGGTCAAACATATTCCTTGATGGGAATAGCACCAAAATCGTGAAGCAGATTGCTGTAGAAATGTTGGCATTGAAGAGTGGTTTACATCTAGCTGATGTGAAATGTGGTGACATGCTTTATATTTTTATTTATTTTATTTTTATTTTATTTTATTTTACATTTGTTTACCGGGCTAGTCTAGCTGGATATATGTTCATTTTCAGTAGAGGCCCGGGGAGATAAGCTCCAAAACAGATTCACTAAAGTACACATCTACAGAAGTACATATATCAGATGCAATTACATTCATCATTACAAAGTGGTCATAGGTATATAGAGTATAAAAAAAAATACAAAATATTGACAAGACTTAGATGTTCAAAAAGATTAATAGCAGAACTTGTATAATATAATTGTAGATAGGAAAGCAGGAATAAAAGGAAAGTAAAATGGAGTTAAAGGTGATTAAAAAATCAAGCAGTAAAGCATGTCCCTTTTTAGTGAGTACACAAATAGGTAAGACTATGTGGGAGAGGCAGAACGGTAGTTGTTAAGAAGAGATTGTTGCAGAGATGTGAAGGTGGGGTTGAATAAAGTGGCAAGAGCATTGTTCAGTCAGGTTTAGTACAGGGGCACATCCAATGTGCTTTAAGGAAGAGCTTAAGTTTATTTTTAAACAGAGTTATAGAGGGAAGAGTGGAAAGTTCAGAGGGAAGTAGGTTCCAGGTTTTCCCAACAGTGTTAGAGAAGAGAGAGTCTCCAGCTCTATTGTTTGATTTATTGATATTTACAAGAAGTTTTTGAGAAGATCTTAGGGACTTCAGGTTATTGTAAGGGTGAATAAGGTTAGTTAGGATAGGTGTTTTGGCAGGTTGATAAAGTATTTTATGGGCAATGGTCAGTTGACTAAATTTCAGCTGTTGTTGTAATTCAAGCCACCCTAGGTACTTTAGATTAAGGCAGTGGTGTGTTTTAAATGGGTTACCTGTGGCAAATCTGGCTATATTATTGTAGGAGTTTTCTAGTTTCTTAATGTTATTTTTTGACAAATTAGTAAAGATGGGTGAGGCATAGAGAAGGGTAGAGATTAGATGGATGTGGGCAATAGTTATTCTGGTTGCAGGAGTGAGGAAGGGTTTGATCGTATAAAGAGAGCCAATTTTTTTGTTAGTAGTTTTCAAAATGTTGTTGATATGAGTGTCAAAGTGAAGGTTGTTGTCTATGGTGATACCTAGCAGTTTGGTAGTAAGATCTTGGGATATGACAGTGCCATTATTGGATGTTACATTGAAGTCAATTGGGGAACATTTATTGGTAGGTGTAAAAAGGAGAAGTTTAGTTTTTTGGGAGTTTAGTATGAGGCAGCATTTTGTAAACCATAGTTCTACTGAGTTAAATAAGTCTTGTGTAAGGGAGTCTCATTTAGATACAGATGTCGCTGAGCATATAAGTGTAGAATCATCAGCATATTGTATACATGTAGCTTGGGGAAATACTTGGTGAAGGTCATTGATGAATATAGAAAACAGGAGAGGGCCCAGTATGGACCCTTGAGGGACACCAATATTGACAGGGAGTTGGGTAGAAAGAATGGTGTTCCAGAGCACAGCTTGATGTCTGTTATTTAAGTAGGACTGGAACCATGTTATAGCTAGTGTGTCAAGTGTCAGAGATTTAAGAATGTTTATGAGTATATTGTGATTTACCATGTTGAAAGCCTTGGACAGGTCAATGAAAAGTGCAGAGGAAAGCATGTTAAGGTTACGTTTTTTGTTGATGGTGTCCATGAAGGAAAGTAGGGCAGTAGTAGTGCTGTGGGAAGGTCTGAAGCCATGTTGGGAGTTGGAGAGCAGGTTATTATGGAGAATGTGGTTTAGCAATTGTTTGTGGATACATCTTTCCATAATCTTAGATAAAGGAGAGAGTATGGCTATGGGACGATAGTTAGAGAGTTCAGTGGAGTCTCCCTCCTTATGAAGGGGAATAATGTGGGAGACTTTCCAAAGTTTGGGGATGTATCCTTCAGTAATGGTTCTATTGATGAGAATGGAGAGGGGGTAAGCAATAGATTTGGCTGCTAACTGTAAGTATTCTGCAGGTAGTAGGTCAGCAGAAGGAGTGCATGGTTTGAGTTTTTGGATAAGGGTCAGAATAAATGCTGTTGATACAGGTTGGAAGATAAATGGAGGTGGTGGGTTAGATTCAGACTTAGATATGGTTATGTTTTGTGGAGAGAGTTGACTGGCAAGAGTTTGAATTGTATTGGTGAAAAAGGTATTAAAGGCATTGGCAGTTTGTTTGGGGTTGTCCTTGTCAGTGCCTTGTGGGTTAAGTGTAATAGATTGACCAGGGTGTAATAATTGATTAATACTTGCCCAGAATTTTTGTAGTTTATTATGGTGGGTCTGTTGAAAATGTAGGTAATAGTTTTGTTTATCGGACGTTATGGCTTTTTTTGTTTCATTTCTCAATTGTTTGAAGTTTTGGAGGTCAATGGGGTTTTTAGTTAAGCGTGATTTATTCCAATATTTATTTCTGAGATGGATCTTTTGCTTAGTTTCCTTAGAAAGCCAAGGAGCAGATTTGGTTCTGATCTTAATAGAGCGGGTAGGAGCATGGTGGTTGAGTATGGCTAGGAAATTAGCATTAAAGTAGTCCACAGCCTCATAGGTTCATAGGTTCATAGGTTCATACTAGGCTATCTGCCCTAGGGCATTTATAAGCCTAGCCAGAATGTGTCTGGCTTTCGCCACCCATTTTAAATTTATTTTGCTATGCCCTTTTTCGAGGTTAGTATACTGTGCCTCTGTCTAACAGTGACACAGAAGTGATACCCGGGGTAAACCTATGATCTCCCATCCACTCATCAAGATTCCTCCTGAAGAGAGTCAATGAAGGACTCTGCCTAACCTGGACTGGGATTTTATTCCAGAGTGAAGGGAGCCTCTGGGTTATGAATCTGTCCCTCCAGCATGTCCTATTTATTTCAGTGCTGAGGTTCAAGTCTCTTGAGCGCGTAGCTCGATGGGATTTGGATTTTCTGAGGTGCAGCATGTCCATTAATTCCGGGTTGGACATGGCTTTATACGTCAGGCACAGATTGCCTTTGAACAGGTGGTATGCCACTGAGTAGAGCTGGAGTTTCTTTAACCGGGCAGCATATGGCATCTGTTTGAGCACTTTGATCCTCTTGGTGAGGTACTTTTGGGGTCTTTCCAGTTGCTGCACATGTCTGGTAAGGTACATCCCAAAAGGGGCATTGTACTCAATTATGGGCCTGATGAGGGATGAGTAAAGAGGCACGATGACATCCCCTGATCTAGATGTGAATCCCTTCATGATTAGGTGGGCTATATAAAATGTTTTTCTAACCACTTTGGCCACGTGGGTGTCAAATGAGAGACTGCTATCAACTTGGGTCCCCAGGTCCCTAATTACTTCTTCTGTACTTAATGGATTACCACCTATGCGGTAATTTGTGGGCACTTTGTTTTTGCCAAAGGGGATGACTATACACTTTTTGGCATTTAGCTTGAGGCCATGGCTCTGGCACCAGTTGTCTGTTTCTATGAGGCCCTTTTGGAGGATGCTTGTGTCGGCTGGAGAGTCGATTATGGCACCCAGTTTGCAGTCATCTGCGAGCTTGGTCAGCCACAGTCCTTCCGTGTTGGCCTGTACCTCCGAGAAATATATACCGAACAAGAGAGGTCCCAGGACTGAGCCTTATGGGACACCACTTGTAACTGGTTTGGAGTCTGACATGGCTCCAGCAATTCTAACCATGTGGGTTCTGTCCTTGAGCCAGTTTGCAATCCATCTAGTGACGTAGGGGTTTATATTTAAGCTGGTGAGCTTATCTATAATGCCAGTGGGGTATTGTATCGAAGGCTTTTGCGAGGTCCAGGTAGGCTGTGTGGACCACCTTCCCCTCGTCAATGGCCTTGGTGACTGTTTCAAAGAAATCAACCAGGTTTAAGAGGCAGGATCTGCCCTTAACAAAGCCGAACTGGGTAGGATCCAGTGTTTGTAGGTCCCCAATATCTTTATTTATGAGGTCCATGATGATCCTTTCCATAGCTTTGCAGACCAAGCTAGTCAGGCTTATGGGGCGATAGTTTCCAGGATCCGTTGAGGCACCACCTTTATGGAGAGGGACCACTGTTGCTGTACGCCACTCTTTGGGCACATAACCTGTAGTAAGGGTGAGATTGAACAGTAGTTTTATGTTTGGGTTTAGCTCTTCTTGGAGTTCATGTAGGACGCAGCCCGGGACACCGTCTGGTCCCATTGATGCTGTGTTTTTTGCTTTGGAGAGGGAGAATCTTACCTGAGCATCTGAGATGTCAGGGAGGCAGCACTCTGCTGGGATAGATATTTGCCCTTTTGGTGGGGAGGGGTTTGCGCTGAACCTGTCAGCTAGGATGTTGGCAATGTCTGTGGGTTCGGTGTATTTTTTGTCATTTTGGACTAATTCTGAGCATATCTGGGAATTACCACCCAGGTTCCTAACATAACTAAAGAAAGCCTTGTGATTATCCTTAGTGTCCTGTGCAATTTTTCTCTCGAAGCTGGCCTTAGACAATTTTATGTGTGCCCGTAGTTTTTTGCTAATACTGATCAGTGATGCCTTCCCTTTTTGGGATTTTGCTCTATCATTTAGTAGCTTCCTCCTTCTATTGCATAGTTTGTTTATGGCTGGGGTCCACCAGACAGGATGTCTGCCTTTGGAGGATTGGGTCTTGGTTTTATTTGGGATCACATGATCCATGCATTCCTGAAGGTGTTCATAGAATGCGTTTATAAAGGATTCTGCGGTCTGGGCCGTATTTTCCACAGGCCCGGGGGCTTTGAAGGATTCCACCTCAGTTTTGAGGAGTGTGGAATTTGCTTTAGAGAAGTTTTTCACTGTGGTTTTCTGGGCAGGGGGTGGGGTCAGGATGTGAATATCCAGTGAGATTAGTTTATGGTCTGATCTTACCAGTGAGGGATACACTTCTGGTCTGGAGCATAGAGTCCCCATGTTGGTGATGATCAGGTCCAGTATGTTTTCCCCTCTTGTGGGAGTGGTAACAAGTTGTTCCATAGCATTTGAGTTTATAAATTCTAGGAAACTTTGGGCTAGGGTGTTGGAGCTAGAGTAATGCTCCGAGTCTATGTTTGGGTAGTTGAAGTCACCCAATATAACGGTGTTTGGAGAGACCTTCATATTTTCCAGTGTTCTCAGGAAGGTCGAGTGGGGTTCCTGGGTTTGGGAGGGTGGTCTGTAGCAGGCTATAAACTGGAAGGCAGTTTTACCCACTGTTAGTTGCACATGGATAGTCTCTGATGCTTCGTGCTTTGCCACCAACCTGGAGGTGTGGGTATCTTTGATGAATATCGATACTCCCCCTCCTTTTGTGGTTCGGTCCAAGTTTTGGGGCCGAAAAGCATGGTATGAGGTATAACCTGGTAGTGCTGGGGTGCTCTCGGGAGCCCTGAACCAGGTTTCTGTTACTGCACAGATATCGATGTTCTCCATGCTAAGGAGAGTTTCGAGTGCATGCATCTTGAGGTTTAGACTTCTGGCGTTGAGTAGCATTACTCTTAGTTTCTTATCCCTTGTGATACCTATGGAGGTGGGTTTGTCTTTTGAGCCTTGCCTAAAAAAGGCACTATGGGGGTAGCAAGAGCCTTTGCCAATATCCGAAAGCCCAGGGGTGACAGGTGCAAGCCGTCCCTAGCGAAGCACCGTGGCTTGTCGAGCATATCATCACAAGCTGACAGGCACTGGATCCCCTTTGAATGACACCAGTACTTAAGCCAATTGTTGAAATTGATCATCTTGTCTTCATATTGTGGCATCATTCTTGGTGAGGGTAAGATGCTACTCAAGGTCAGGGTCATACCGGCCTGGGCTACATGCTCAGAGATCTCCTTTATGTCTCTTTTCATGTAGTCCATGAAGGTATGTCTCAGGTCATTCACACCAGCATGGACAATGACTGAGTCATATTTGTACTTGCCTTGGAGTGACCTGAGTGCTTGTGTTATGTGGTGGATCCTAGCACCCGACAGGCTGCTCACCGTGACCCTCTCCTTGTTCAGCCTGGTGGCGGGCGTCAGTGTGCCTGATGATAGAGTCACCTATTACAAGTGTATCAGGTGTGTTGTTTAGTCTTAAGGGCTGTGACTGTTCGGCACACTGGCTTTGTGAGATATGTGTTGCACGTGTTTTGTTTTGGGGTGGCGGCTGCTTGGGTGTCTGCTTTGGAGGTCTCTGCTGCTTCGGCAGATCTTTATTTAGAGCCTCCGAGTATGTTTTTGTGTGATTATGTGTTTGGTTTGCTGTCTTGGTAGGTCTATGTGAGAATATTGGTAATATAACCACACAATTTCTTACAAAAAATACACTTATATTTATATTATTGTTGGTTATTAGTTGATGGATCTATTTAATATATCATATAGTTTTTTGACATATATATATATTTTAACTAGATTAATAATAACCATTTACATTTTGAACACTTCAATATAAATGGATATTTAGTTTAGTATATATTTTTATGTAGCATTAGCATGAATCGATCTACAATATTAATTTACTGTGTAGGTATAAGTAAGATGAACGTAACACATTATGTTTGTCTCACATAAAAAATCCCTTGTGGTTAAGAAAAACACTATACCAACATAGTTTATGATTATTTTCATTTTTACCTAGACTGGTAGATAATTAATTGAAGGAGAACATATTATACATATTTACACGCATTTAATATGTTCTTAGATTATATTATAATATTAACATGAAGTTTTAAAGAAGTTATACTATAGGAAGCGTTTTCTGTACATGAACTATGGCTTTAAACACAAATGGTACTTAGAGATTTATAATTGATTAATTGTTTGTAGCCGCCAAAAATGCAGCTAATTGGGAGATATATTATACTATATAAGATGAACTCCTTTTGTATAAATTTTGTAACCTGATGAAGCGCACTGTTAGGTGCGTGAAAGCGCTTGTTTTATTTTAAAAATAAAAATATTTGCTGTTTATCGTGGAGGCTTCAGTGATTTGTTGAATAAGAGACTGGAATTGTAGTGAGTGTGGTTTCCTTCTCCTCCTGACTGGTTATGCCAGTACTGAGTTGAGAGAGCTTAGCCTCCAGTTTGGTTATATGGTTGCATCTCTCACATGTGTTGGAATTTGTTGGGAGAAGGAGAGGGCTGTCTGTGTACATGAGGCAGTTGTAACATCGCCTCAAGATTCCCAGATTCACCGGCTGGACCGGAGAGGAGATTGACAACTGACCTTTGGACATGCTAGAATAATATTGGGAATTCCTTAATAATTGAAAACCAGGGCCAGTGGGGAGTGAGGGTGTAGTGCTTTTAATTTTTAGTGCTGACTTATATAATTGCTTTAGTGAGCAAGTGCCAGGTAACTTAAGTGCAATGTGTTACAGGTAACTTAAATGCAAAAACGACAAACAGTAACTTTCTTTCAAGTGAAACAAGGAAATAAGTACAGTAAGCAATGCAGATATCACTAGTGATCCACAGAAGCGCTGAGAAGCCGCGTATTAGGTGGAATTAGCGTTCCAGGGAAATACCAAGCAAACAAACAACAAGCATATAAACAAAGCTAGATTCAGCAGGCCTGGATCTAGTCTATGCTACAGCTCATCAAGAGAAAGGTGTTTTAATGGGGACCAATTACATGCTCTAAGTTCAGTTAAGAATAGATCCGAGTTGAAGTTTTTCTTGGTTCTAATTGTCCTAAATATGGGTTGAAAAGGTGCATAGGTTTTAAGCCTGATAATGTAGGTTAGTAAGTGGTCGCTAACGTCATCTGGGAGGGTTCCAGAATTGTAAGTCTGGGGTTGATTATTGATGAGTATCCAATCTAAGGTACTTTATTTCTTATTAGTCTTGTTATTTCTAGTGGGGGAGGTAATAATTTGGGTAAATCCATAGAGATTAATATGGCTAGTGGGGTAGTTGTTGTTGCAACATTTCCAATCAATGTTAAAATCACCTAGGATGATGGTTTCTTGGGGAAGGTTTTGCGATAACCATCAAAGGATGTTTTCAATAGTAGTGATGTTATTTCCTGGAGGAACATAGATGCAAATAATATAGATAGATTTGACTGAGTTTAGCTGAAGCTTGGTAATAAGTATCTCAGCATTAGAGTCATGAGGGGGTTTTTGGTTGAAGGTGGTAATTTGAAAATCCGATTTGAATAAGACAGCTACTCCACCACCTTTTTTGGCTACACGGTCGAGAAGAAAGATGTTATAACCAGGTGAGGTAACTTCATTGTCTTTAGTTGTGGGTTTTAGCCAAGTTTCTGTTAGACACAAAATATCAAAGGAGTAGAGTTCCAGGAGAGCATGGAGTTGTGTAATTTTATTATTGATGCTACGTGTGTTGAGGAGGGTAAATTACTGTTTCAGCACTAGGTGAATAAGAGGAGGAGCAGGTCAAGAACTAAAGAAGTATAGTACAGTTGCAGGGGTAAAACAGGGAGAGAGGCAGTGGGTACTGGATAGGATGAGGATGAAGGGAGATAAGAAGAAATATATTGTAATTACAGAGGTAGGACAGAGAAAGAGAAGCAGTAAATAAGGGATATGATAAGGGTGTCACCTAGTGGACAAAACTAGTATTGAAGAAAGTGAGTGGGAGAGCTAACTAGAGAAGAGCTATGGAAGATTTGATACTTAGAGTGGGTTATTGTAAGTGAGGAGGTGAATTGGCTGTTGGGTAGCTGGAAAGGTGGGGTAAAGGCTGCTGGTTGCTCAAACTCAAAGCGAACTTTAGAGCCCTGGTAAAAATAGTTGTCAGAGGCCTACTGTACAAATGGGACTAAGTCCATAACCTACTTTCTTCCTTCCTTGATAGAGGGTGCAGAGAAAAGGAGTCAAGTAGATGCAGCCACTGGAGTTTGGAAGGGTTCTTTTATCCCAGTGGCTAGGGCAGGTTCAGAACAGTGTTGAGCTGGGTACTTTGGGGAGAAGGGAGACAAATGAAGAGGATGGAACAGAGTTAGCACAGGTATCAGGGCAGTAAAGCTAGTAATAGCAAGATAAAACATTTACATTCAGTCATAGTTACTAATGAATTTATATGCAATTCTTGTAGGCATTATAAGCATTACATTCAGTCATAGTTACTAATGAATTTATATGCAATTCTTGTAGGCATTATAAGCAAGAGTATAATAATGAATATAAATGCAGTTCTTGTTGGCAATTAAAGCATGAGTTTAACAATCAATAGGGATAACATACAAACTAGGTGCAAAAGAACTAAAATTAAGTGAGTAAGGTCTTCATTAAAGCAGTTCATGCATTGACTATAATTAATGTGGTAACCAAAAATGCAGGTACAATGGATATTCTTTCTTTTTATAAATGATAGTTAACCTGCTAGGGACCAAATAAAAATAATCCCCAGAAATAGGTAGGGCGACAGTTAGGGGGACCCTGATTCAATCCTTAATGTGAAGGCAATAAGGGACTCGCTATCATTTTAAAGTACATTTTAAGCAGGTCCACGGGTAAAGAAGAGATATGGACATTATACACATTCAAGCTAGACCACAATGGTGGTACAATGCAAGCAGTTGTTCAGGGTGTTATCAGGTAAATAACAAAAAAATAATAAAATGTCCTCAGTACACTCAGGCTAGCTTCACATATGAGGCACGTTATCATCTAGCCGTACCAGGCTGTGAGCAGGTAGTAGGGGTTTCCTAAGCATTCAGGTTAGCTCCACGAGAGTTGCATAGTTATAAATACCCATTTTGGCTAAAATAGTGCTAAAGCACTTAATTTGGACAATGCACCATCATACGAGTAGTGCAATTGCAGCAGCGATGTTCGCACTCAATGGACTAGGTAGTGAAAAAATCCAACAGATCACACAGACAAGCTCCACATGGGTGGTGCAGTATCAAGTTGCTGTGAAGTCAACAAACACACTACAGACATGTAGTAGGACAGACCTCAGTCATATCACTTGTACACTACTGGAATAAGTTTTCCGTGCTATTTACAGAAGGAGACACAGCCACTATCACTAGGCATTTAGGTTGCTGCCTCTGTAGTTAATCTGCTAAAACAAGCACGCTAGGTGAACGGGCAACAATGTACTGAGCAGCTTCAGTCTGAGGCAAGTAGTCCCAGGTAGTATAATCAGGTTAGAGGATGCGGGGGTAGGAGATAACTTGTACTATAGACATTACATGGGTCGCAAAACGATAACCATAACTGCTGATGAAATAGCGGTAACTTAAGATACAGTAATTGTGTCAGTGGCTGAGCGTGAGGAAAGCATGTTGGCCACAATGTAATGTATTACGTTCTCTCAAATATTAAAACAGGAACAGCAAGGCAGATTATTAAATAACCTTTGCAGAGCGAGGGAACAACCCATCTAGCAACAAACAAAATGCTGTATAACAGTGTTAATTTCACTAAAACATTCCATCCACAATAAACACTGCCGCATATCAGAAGCATCACCCATTTACGGCATTCAAAAATTCCCTAATGTACATATGGTACATATCAGATGCTGCTCCCAGTCACAAGGGAAAGTATCAAAGACACCAAGATAAAGGATGATGTTAAGTTGTCAAACTCGCCTTCATTCTTGCTGGATGGACTCGGCACTTGCTAAGCTCGAGAACTCATTTTACCAGCTCGAGGCAACCCTATATCCCATGATGCAAGGCGTGACTACCTCAGATCTCGTTTGCCGCTTCGCGAAGAGGTCTCCTTTTTACCAGTTAAAGGTAAATTTTCAATTTATTCAGAGATTAGTCAGAGTTTTTCCCCTTATTTCTATTGGTCCTTTATTGGGTATATTATTTATACTTATAGTTATCTCTACCCTATATTCCCTTCCTTTACATTAGGATTTATTTCCTTCAGGCCTTAAGCCTCCCCCTCAGTTAATTCCTGTCAGGTTGTGTGTGTGTGTTTTTTGGGGATTAACTGTTGGATTGTTGTGTGTTTGTCTGTTTTTGGACATTATTATGTCTAAAGAGGTAAAGGTCTCAGGCTTCAAGAAGTGTGACTCGTGCTGTCAGAAAATGTCTCTGACAGACGGTCACACTTCTTGTGTGTATTGCCTGGGGCCTTTACACCTGCAGGACTCCTGTGCCATTTGTCACTCCTTTAGCCAGAGAGTCCTGCAGGAACGAAGAAATAAATTAATTCTTCGTGGCTTGTTAAAGCCAGAGGGTTCTCCGACCAAGACTGGGTCGGTTAAACCCTCTAAGCCATCTAGAGCCCAGGCTACAGTTCTTTCCACCTTGGAGGTTGTTGTTTCGGTTCCGTCCGGCTCCGACACACAGATGCCCATTACTTTGTCGGCTCCGGCCGGAGCCGACGTGTCTTTTTCCAGTATTGGAGCCGACAAGTCTTCAGCTCCATCTGGAGCCGAGGGGTCTTCGGCTCCGATGGCTCCATCCAGGAAGAGATCTCGGTCTCCTTCCCTGGAGTTGATTCGTTCGGCACCGGGATCTCCTCTTTTGTCGGAGCGGAGCCATCGGAGCCGATCTTCAAGATCGTCCAGGCTGTCAGACCATGATTTAGAGAGGGTGGTAAGCAGACTGTTGAAGTCACAGGCACTAGCCCAAATGCTCCATAGCCCGTCTCAACAGATGTCTGCTATTTCTCTTCCCCCTGAACTTCCTCCTCTGACTCTCCTTCAGAGTTCGGAGCTGGAGCTTCTCAGAACGGTGACCGTGGGTGCGCTGGAGCCGATACTTCCCCTTTCGACTCCGACGTCTTCGGCTCCGATCTCCTCCATGAGACCTCCATTGGAGGGATCCGGTCGTCGAGTTCCCCTTGTCGGCTCCGAGGGGGCGAGTGGCATCGGACCCCTGTCCGACCCTGCTCTCCCTCTTGGAGCTTCGGCATTGGTGAGCTCGGCACTGACATCGGCTTCGGAGCCTTCTCTTTCGGTGGGGCCAGGGATTCCTGTTTCTTCAGAGCGGGAGTCTTCTGGCCTCCCTGGGAGGGGAGCCTTCGAGGTGATGAGGAGTGTCCTAGCCCCCGAGCTAGGTCAACGGTCTATCCCTTTAGCTCCTCCTTCTTCGGTGCCTGTTGATGTCTCTTGCCAGTCTCTTGCTCCCGGACCCAGAGATCCATCGCCCCAGGTTTCCCCATTGGGAAGAACTTCCTCTTCCGAGGTTTCTCCTGATCCTGCAGCAGAACTCCCGCGTAAGAGGACGTGTAAGAGGAAGCACACAGACTCCCCTGAGTCTACTACATCAGATACCGACATAGATGAGTCGGAGGGTTCCCCACGGTCCCCCTCTGAGGATGTCTCCTTTTCAGACATCCTGGAACTCCTTAAGCAGAGGGGGAACTGGCCTTCCATTAACCCCTCAGAGGATGAGTCGGTATACCTGGAGGCTTTCGGATCTCGACCCTCCACCTCCTGGGTGTCTCCGCCTTTCGACCCTCTCATGCAAGTAGTGGCTTGGAAGACGTGGGAAGCCCCGGATTCCATGGAACCAGTTCCTAGGAGGCCCTCCAAATTCATTACAGCCCCTGCGGACAAACAGTTTCTTTCTAAGGGCGTCCCTGTTGATGCTATGGTGGTGGTGGCGGCCACCAAGAAGGAACTTGCTGATCCTTCTGTGCCTGTCCATCCTCCTAATAAGGATTCTAGGACCATGGACAGGTACGGCAAGCGGATTTTTTCTTCAGCGACCTTTGCTATGCGTTCGCTGAACTACCTTTGTCACTTTACCAGGCTTCAGAGAGATATTCTCAAGGAACTAGGTGAAGTGATTCATGATCCTTCAGCAACTGGGGCTCAGGAAAAAATTGCCTCACAGCTAGGAATCCTCAATTCTTTGCCTAACTCCTCCATGCGGCTCATTTCTTATGCAGCCGATGGGGCAAGTAGAGCCGCAGGCACAGGAGTGGCACTTAGGCGTCAGGCCTGGATGCGGCTTTGTAATTTTGCAGACCCTTTTAAGGCGTCCTTCACCAATACCCCCTTCGACGGTTCGGCTTTGTTTGGGCCACAGGTGAAGGATACATTGACCAGGTGTGAGCAAGACGGCAAGACCCTTTCTGCCGTAGGAGTCCATTTTTCCACCCCTTCAAGACCCTATCCAAAGGGTCAGAAGGGAGGGAAAATGTGGTTCTGTAAATCTCAAGGAGTCACGCCGGACACACGTGGTCAGTTTACCCCCAGAGGCAGAGGGGGTAATAAAAATAGGCGCCGCCCTAGGGGCAGAGGGGGTCCGCAGAATCAGGGTAGCAGGGAGACTCTCCCTGATAAACCCTTCCAGCATCCCTGAGGTGTTGCCCGACTGCCCACCCTTGGAGGCAGTCGGGGGAAGATTGTCGCTGTACCCAATAGCCTGGCGTTCCCTCTCTCAAGACAAATGGGTACAGTCGATCATATCCGAGGGCTACAAGATCCCTTTCGAGAGGTATCCCGTTCCTCATCATTCCCTTCCAGATGTCTCACCCGGTCTAAGGGAATTGGCAAAACAGGAGGTATCAAAACTCCTGGCAAAAAGAGCCATCCAAATAGTGCCAGCAGACCAAGTAGGATCCGGCATCTACTCAAGATTCTTTTTGGTTCCCAAAAGGACGGGAGATTGGAGACCAATTTTAGACCTCAGCAAACTAAACAAGTTTGTCAAGAAGGCAAGGTTCCGGATGGTCACGCTTCAGTCCATTCTACCCTTTTTGGGCAAGGACAACTGGATGTGCTCAATAGACCTTCAGGATGCGTACTATCATATAAAGATTCACAGGCACTCCAGAAGGTTTCTCCGCTTTCGGCTGGGGTCCAGTCATTTTCAATTCAGAGTGCTGCCCTTTGGACTCACTACAGCCCCCAGAGTGTTTACCAAATGCATGGCAGTGGTTACGGCTCATCTGAGACGTCAAGGATTCCAGGTGTTTCCGTATTTAGACGACTGGCTCCTCTCCGCCACCACCAGGCATCAACTTCTCCGGGCCAGAGACTACACTCTGCAAACCTGCAAGCAATTGGGGATTTCAATAAACTTAAAAAAATCTTCTCTGTCACCTTGCCAATCTATTACCTTTATAGGCGCAGAATTAAACACTATCAGCATGTCAGCCAGACTCACAGAAAACAGAATTCTAGACATTCAGAAGTATGTTCAGATCATATTACTCAGCAAGAAGATCAGAGCCAAATTTTTCCTGAAGGTTCTGGGTCTTATGGCTGCGGCCATTGTTCTTCTGCCATTAGCCTGCTTCCACATGCGTCTTCTGCAGTGGATGTTGTTCGCTCAATGGTCATTCCACCAACTCCCCATGAGTCACGAGATTTTTGACACGCAGTCGTGCAAGAGTCATCTAACCTGGTGGATGTCTTCTCCTCTGCTCCATCAGGGCTGACTGTTTCTTCCCCCAGTTCCGCTTGCCACAGTCACTACAGATGCCTCTCTGATTGGGTGGGGGGGCACTATCAGGGCAGGATGGTCCATGGGACTTGGCAACCCATAGAATACCATCTGCACATAAATGTCCTAGAGATGAGAGCAGTGCTTTTAACGTTGCAAGCCCTCAACGACTTTCTTCCCTTAGGGACTATTGCAGTTCAGACGGACAACATGTCTGTAGTCTGGTATATCAACAAGCAGGGCGGGACCAGGTCCTACCCACTGTGTCGAGAAGCTCTCAGACTTTGGCAATGGGCAATCTCCTCTCATTGGTTTCTGATAGCAATGCATATCCCCAGGAGATCCAACCTCTTAGCGGACAGACTGAGCAGAGCTATTCTCATGCCACACGAGTGGTCTCTCAAACAATAGGTAGTGGACGAGATTTTTCAGAGGTGGGGCTTCCCTTCCTGTGACCTTTTTGCTACACCCCAAATCAGCAAATGCCCGGACTTCTTCACCCTCTTTCCTCTACCAGGCCATTCCCCGAGAGACTCTCTAACCCATGATTGGCCCTGGGGACTTCTGTATGCTTTTCCTCCATTTCCACTGATACCACAAGTTATTCAGAAAGCTGCCGTATTGAGAGCCAAGTTGATACTCATTGCCCCTTACTGGCCTCGTCAAATTTGGTTTCCGTCCCTGCATCGTCATCTCCTGGCCCAGCCTTGGCATCTGGACCCAGTTCCAGATCTTCTGACCCACCAGTCGGGTCATCCGCGCAGGCCATTCATTCTCTCAACCTCACTGCTTGGTTGCTCCACTTCCTTCCTTAGCCAGGCTTCCTATGATCTCTAACCCTGTTAGGAACATCATAGTAGCTTCTCTAAAGTCCTCCACCAGAAAGATTTATGCTAGTAAGTGGAAACGTTTTTCTTTCTGGGCAAAGTCTAAACACATAGATCCCTTTACTGCTCCACTGCATTCAGTTTTGGACTTCTTAGCAGAGATTTTTCAATCGGGATCTTCTTCTTCTACAGTTAAAGTCCAATTGGCAGCAATCTCTAATTTTCATGTTGGGTTAGCGGATCAAAGCATTATGTCCCACAAGTTTTGCAAAGCCTTTCTGAAAGGTATATTTCTACTGAAGCCTCCAATCAGAGATCCTCCTCCGCAATGGGATTTGAATCTAATGCTGGCATCCTTGATTCTACCCCCCTTCGAACCGGCTGCTACATGCTCCTTAAAGTTTCTTTCCTGGAAAACAATTTTCTTGCTTGCTGTTACTTCAGCTAGAAAGGTTTCTGAACTTCAGGCCCTCTGTGTCCGTCCCCCTTACTTGGTTTTTCACAAAGATAGGGTGTCTTTAAGAACTAATCCATCTTTTTTGCCCAAAGTTGCTTCCCATACGAATCTTAACCAATCTATTGATTTGCCAGTTTTTTTCCCCAATTATTCAAACAAAGCTGAACAAAAACTTCATTGCTTAGATGTCCATCGTCAGCTCAGATATTATTTGGACAGAACTAAACAGTTCAGAAAATCTGATCAACTATTCCTTTCCTATGCAGAGAACAGAGAGGGTCTTCCAGTCTCTAAAGTGACCTTATCCAGATGGCTGTCTTCTATCATTTCTTATGTTTATCATCTTAGAGGCAAGCAATTATCCTCTAAACCAAAAGCACATTCTACCAGGAGCCTGTCCACATCTACAGCTTTTCAGGATAGGCTACCTATTGACACCATTTGTGCAGCAGCCACTTGGGCCACTCCTCACACCTTTGTCTCTCATTATAAATTGGATTTGGCCTCCAGGGACAAGGCTAGGTTTGGTTCCACAGTTCTCAAGAGTCTGTTCCATTGAGCCACCCAGGATAGAGGTGCTAGGGACGCGGTCCCATCCAGCAAGAATGAAGGCGAGTTTGACAACTTAACATTTAGAAGTTATGTACATACCATAACATTCCATGTTAGTTGTCTTCTCTCGCCTTCTTTCTTGCGTCTCTCCCTCCTTCCCCCTGGCCTGGACTGATCTTGAGGTTGTACCTTCCTTTGTTGGGGTTGTTGTCACTCTTTCCAAGAGTTACCAGTAGGAAGAGTCATTATTGTTAGTGGCTATTTGCCTAGTTTCTCCTACAGTTAGTAATCTTCTTCCTGGGGAAGAAGTTTTTTTGGCAAGGTTTTTCTTCTAGCTACCAAATGAGATCTGAGGTAGTCGCACCTTGCATCATGGGATATAGGGTTGCCTCGAGCTGGTAAAATGAGTTCTCGAGCTTAGCAAGTGCCGAGTCGGAGCCGAGGATCGGCTCCGAACCCATCCAGCAAGAAAGAAGGCGAGAGAAGACAACTAACATGGAACGTTATGGTATGTACATAACTTCTAATTATAGTAGCACCCTCCTAGAGTCCAGCTGATGATCAGAATGAGGGGATGCAAAAGAAGACAAAAAAAGGATTTACTTTAGGTCCTCTTCACTGTCCACTTACATGAAAGAGATGTCTGTCTGTGATAGATTATGCCTTTCCATTGCCTGCAATTACACTATTGCACTCCTTGTGGACATTCATCCAGTATAGAACAAAAATGCATAACTAGTCTTTGGTTTGGTAAGAATACAGCAACATTGCGCCTCATTTAGGGTGTTTTCTTTCCTTCTGACTTTCGTCTCACTCTGTGAATTCTTGAAAATACACAGCTAAATTCCTTTGGCAAAAGGGACACAATCAGAATGATTTGTTTCAATGAAAGTCAAGTGTTCATCTCTTATATCTGTGGGTATCTCAGAAGATTAAAGTTCTCCCTCCAGAGCTATTCAAGATCACCATTTAATAATTCTGTATAATAGTTTCTTAATGTTTTTTCTTCAGTTTCAAATGTTCTGTTTTTAATTTGTTCCTTTGAGATTTTCAAGTCTTTTTCAGTTCTGAGCTCACACTTTACCTAATTAATTTGATGCTGACGACTGAAGATTTTCTGTACTCGGTCATATTCCTTTCCACAGCTAAAAGCTTTTTGAAAAGAATTGCAAAAGTAATCATCCTGTGATGATTACCTGAAAATGTCTAAGTCTATGTCTTCTTCATTTCCATTTTCAAAAATATACAACTCTTTTTAAAAAAAGTTCTGCAATTTGCTTCACAGAATTGGATTTTGATGCCAATATATTGAGGAGCAGGACAGAAAGGTGTATTTGGATGACAAAAACAAGTCTTAATATTTCAAATGGGAACTCAGTAGCATTGTTGACCATGTAGTGGATGTCCAAAGGGTTTTATGCAGAGAGATTATTTGCTGGTGACTAACACGGAGGCTTAAGACTGTTAGCTGCTTCCTGAAGTCAAGGGTTCGGTATTTGATTCCTTCCACCTACATTTGTGTACTGTGTGACTCTGACCAAGTCACTTGTCCTGAAACTGTTCCCTAAAAAAGCATACTTGCATCAAGTGGGCTTATTCATTTAACACATGTATAAAATAAAACGGATTATATAATGTGGAGGAGCAAAATCGTAAAATAATTGTGCTATAATAACACTCTGTTGCAGCACATATTCTGGAATGAATAGCTAAATGAGGACAAGAAGCATCATATACTGTAAAGATCTGAATGTTGCATACACAGTATAGTAATCTGCAGGTCTGTGCCTGCTGGCTGAAAACACAAGCACTCTAGACCTTGAGATGTGTTGAAGTATTGCTCTAATGTAGCAGCAAGCATTTTAGATACATGTTAGTTTGGATGCCATTTCTGTAAAGACATCCATGGACTGTATACAACCACATTGTGTCACCATGTATCTCAGTCTACAACTTTGGGGTGTGCTAGTGCATATGGATGAGTGGACAGCTGTGTGCAGTGTGTATCTGATTCCAATTTCCTTTGATTAAGTAGTCTAAGGATTCAGACATTCAGACTGAGGTAACATGGTCACATGTCAGAATTTTTTTATGTGCAGTATTCACTCTTGTTATTGAATGCTGTAATACCCCTAATTAATCTTGGGCTGTACACATACTAGTTCATAGGTTCATAGGTTCATAGGTTCATACTAGGCTATCTGCCCAAGGGCATTTATAAGCCTAGCCCATAGTTATGTGGCTTTCGCCATCCCTTTAGTTTGAATAAAAACTATGCCTATCATTTTTCTGTGCCTCTGTCAAGCAGTGACACTGAAGTAATCCCTGGGGTATATCTGCGATCTCCCATCCATTGGTCAAGATTCCTCTTGAACAAGGCCAGCGAGGTGCTCTGCCTCACATGTACCTGGATTTTGTTCCACAGCATAGGGAGTCTCTGGGTGATGAATCTGTCCCTCCAGCACGTTCTATTTATAACCGTGTCAAGGTTTAAGTCTCCCGCCCTTGTGGTTCTGAGGGATCTAGATTTTTTGAGGTGAAGCATATTCATCAAAATCTGGGTTTGACATGGCCTTATATGTCAGGCACAGGTCACCTCTGAGCAAGCAGTATGAGACTGAATAGAGCTGGAGTTCTTTCAGTCGGGCAGCATAAGACATATTTTTGAGACCCTTTATCCTTTTGGTGAGGAACTTTTGGGGCCTTTCAAGCTGCAGCAGGTGTCTGGTCAGATACATTCTGAACGGGGCATTGTACTTAATCATAGGTCTAATGAGTGATGAGTACAGGGGAACGATGACCTCCCTTGATCTAGATGTGAATCCCTTCATGATCAGGTGGGCGATATAGAAGGTTTTCCTAACTACTTTAGCAACATGAGTGTCAAAGCAAAGGCTACTGTCAACTTGGGTCCCCAGATCCCTGATGACTTTTTCTGTGCTCAGTGGATTGCCACCTATATGGTAGCTAGGGGTAACCTTGTTTTTCCCGAAGAGTATGACTATGCATTTTTTGGCGTTTAACTTCAGGCCATGGCTCTGGCACCAGTTATCCATTTCTGTGAGGCCCTTCTGGAGGATATCTGTGTCAGATGTGTTTTCGACTATGGCGCCCAGTTTGCAGTCATCTGCAAACTTTGTCAGCCATAACCCTCCTGTGTTTGCTTGTACTTCAGAAAAGTAGATGCTGAACAAGAGTGGACCCAGGACTGAGCCCTGTGGGACACCACTTGTGACAGGCTTTGAGTCTGACATGGCTCCAGCAACTCTGACCCTGTGGGTTCTGTCACTTAGCCAGTTTGCAACCCATCTTGTGATGTATGGGTTTACATTCAAGCTGATGAGTTTTCGATGATACCTGAGTGGGGTATTGTGTCGAAGGCCTTTGCCAGGTCGAGGTAGGCTGTATGGACTGCCTTTCCCTCATCAATGGCCTTGGTGACTGTCTCTAAAAAGTCAACCAAGTTTAAGAGGCAGGATCTGCCTTTGACAAAGCCAAACTGGGTTGGCTCCAAAGTCTGCAAGTTCCCTATGTCTTTATTTATGAGTTCCATTATGATCCTCTCCATGGCTTTGCAGATAAGGCTTGTCAAGCTAATGGGGCGGTAATTTCCAGGGTCTGTGGAGGCACCGCCCTTATGAAGTGGGACCACAGTCGCCGTGCGCCACTCCTTGGGTACGTATCCTGAGATGAGGCTAAGATTAAACAGCTGTCCTAACTGTGGGTTTAATTCCTCGTTGAGTTCATGAAGCACACAGCCAGGGACACCATCCGGTCCCATGGATGCTGTGTTTTGCCTTAGTGAGGGCAGTTCTCACCTGGGCGTTGGAGATGTTTGGGGGCTACAATCCTCTGGAATAGATATCTCTCCTTTTGGGGAGGGAGGAGAAGTTTGCACTGAACCTGTCAGCCAGTATGTTAGCAATGTGTGTAGGTTCAGTAATTTTCACATCATTTTGAACTAATTCTGAGCATATCTGGGAGTTTCCTCCTAGGTTTCTAACATAGCTAAAGAAGGCCTTATGATTGTCTTTAGAGTCCTTGGCGATTTTTCTCTCAAAATTTGCCTTGGATGATTTTATGAGAGCTCTTAGTTTTTACTTATAATGATCAAAGGTGTCTTACCTTTCAAGGATTTTGCTCTATCTTGTAGTAGCTTCCTCCTTTTGTTGTAGAGCTTGTTTATGGCTGGGGTCCACCAGACTGGACGCTTGCCTTTGGTACAGAGAGTCTTAGCTTTGTTTGGGATTGCCTGATCCATGCAGTCCTGTAGGTGCTGGTAGAAGGCATTTGTAAGTGATTCAGTGGTTTGAGTAATGTTTACCACTGGCTCAGGGGCCTTAAAGGAGACCACACTAGTTTTTAGAAGTGTGAAATCGGCTTTTGAGAAGTTTTTCACTGTGGTCTTTTTGTTTCAGGTGGGGCGGGATGAGGACCTCCAGCGAGATTAGTTTATGATCTGATCTCACCAGTGAGGGGTATACTTCCGGTGTTGAACATTTTGATCCCATGTTCGTGATGATGAGATCAAGTATGTTTTCTCCTCTTGTGGGGATGGTGACTAGTTGTTCCATGGCATTTGAGTTTATGAACTCCAGGAATCTTTGGGTTAGAGTGTTCGGGCTTGAGTAGTGTTCCCAGTCTATATTAGGGTAGTTGAAGTCACCTAGTATGATGGTGTTTGGAGATACATTTATCCCCTCCAATGTTTTCAGGAAGGCCATGTGAGGTTCCTGAGTTTGAGAGGGTGGCCTGTAACATGCTACAAATTGCAGAGCAGTCTTGCCTATGGTTAATTGCACCTGGATGGTCTCCGATGCATCGTGCGTTGCCACCAACCTTGAGGTGTGGGTGTCCTTTATGAATATGGACACCCCCCCCTCCTTTCTTGGTGTTGTCCGGATTTTGGGGCCGGAACGCATGATATGAGGTGAAACCTGTTAGTGCTGGGGTGCTCTCAGGAGCCTTGAACCAGGTTTCTGTCACAGCACAGACATCGATGTTCTCCATATTGAGAAGGGCCTCGAGTGTGTGCATCTTGAGATTGAGACTTCTGGCATTGAGCAGCATTACCCTTAGTTTTTTTCCTTTCTGGTGTTCTAGGGTGGTAGGTTTAGAATTTGAGCCTTGCCTAAAAAAGGCACTATGGGGGTGACAAGAGCCTTTGCCAATATCCGGAAGCCCAGGGGTGACAGGTGCAAGCCGTCCCTTGCAAAGCAGCATGGCTTGTCCAGCATGTCATCCCAGGCAGACAGACATTGGATCCCCTTTGAATGACACCAGAATTTAAGCCAATTATTAAAGCTGATCATCTTATCACTGTATTGTGGCATCATTCTAGGTGAAGGTAGGATACTGCTCAAGGTCAGGGTCATACTTGCCTGGGCTACATAATCAGAGAGCTCCTTGATGTCCCTTTTCATGTAGTCCAAGGAGTGCGTCTCAGGTCGTTGACACCAGCGTGGACAATGACTGAGTCGTACTTGTACCTGCTGTTGAGAGACCTGAGTGCTTGCGTTATGTGGTGGATTCTAGCGCCCGACAGGCAGCTTACTGTGACCTTCTCCTTACTCAGTCTGGTGAGCGGGACGTCAGTGTGTCTGACTATGGAATCACCAATGACAAGTGTGTCTGGCATTTTGTTTGGCCTTAAGGGCTGTGACTGTTTGACACTCTGACTGTGTGGTCTATGTGTTGCATGTGTTGGGTCGTGAGGTGGTAGTTGTTTGGGTGTCTGCTTTGGTGGCCTCTGCTGTTTTGGTAAATTTTGATCAGAGCCTCCGAGTATGTCTTTGTGTGAGTATGTGTATGATTTGAAGTTGTGATGGTACCATGTGTGACTGGGTATGTATTGTGTGTGGTTTCCTTCTCCTCCTGTCTGGTCTTGCCAGTCCTATGTTGAGAGAGCTCAGCCTCCAGTTTGGCCGTATAGTTGCATCTCTCACATGTATTTGTGTTTTGTGGGAGAAGGAGAGGATTGTCTGTGTACATGAGGCAATTGTAACATTGCCTCAATATTCCCAGGTTCACCAGTTGAGCTGGTGAGGACACTAGCAACTTATCCCTCGACATACTAGAAGTAGTAGATAAAGAGACTTTCAAAGGACTCCGGGGGAAGTGGGTTTTAGGCTGGTGGGGTACTATCTATAATAAGAGTGCTTTATCAAGGTGCAAGTACTGTAGGAGTAAGTGCTAGGCTTTACAGATAGAGAATAGTCTACTTGGGAATCAAGTAGAGATGAACTTTTCAGTTATAGGATATGCTGGTTAGATCAGCAGTACAGCTCGAGGAAGGTAGTTCTAAGGGAAAATTTGAAGAGTGGAATTTAGATGGCCGAATAGTTTAACCTTGTTTAACCACTGCTGCTCTTGTGTGCAACAGTGGAAACTCAGCAGCTAACGCGCGTTTAGCGTGTTTTATAGCAGGGCGCTGAAGCGAGCTAGGAATTGGCCCAAAACAACCAATGGACTACTAGTTTCTGGCTGAAACTTCACCAAATCGGACAAAGAGGCCGCTCAGTGCTTCCCACTCCCACTGGTAAGCAAAGAAACTTCCCTCCTTCCTAATAAGGCAATGGATCAGTAACAGGAACTAAAAACAAAGCCCAGGGATCAGCAACTCTGAAACTGGACTACTCTAGTTCAGTAAGGCGGGAAAACAAGAGATTTTTTGTTTTATTACAGAGATAAGGAAAAAAACAGACAGTAAATGCTATAAATGCTGTAAATCGGCTAGCGCACTTTAATGTGTAGCCTACAGAAACAATTTGCAACAATTAGTAACTTAAAGTGCAATAAACAGTGTAAAATGCAGAAATCACTTAAAGTAGCAGTAAAACAGGCGAAATGCAGTCGCTAGCTTAATAACAGTGGGAAAGCCACAAAAATACTTATATCTGGTAGAAAGTCACTCTTTTAGCTCTCTGCTGCTTGGATCACTCTGCAGGCCACCACGAGGATCTGTGCTGAGTTGGTACAAGCTGGAAAACGCGTGTTTAGCGTGTTTTATAGCAGGGGGCTGAAAGGAGCTAGGAATTGGCCCAAAACGACCAATGGACTACTAGTTTCTGGCTGAAACTTCACCAATTTGGACAAAAAGGCTGCTCAGTGCTTCCCACTCCCACTGGTAAGCAAAGAAACTTCCCTCCTTCCTAATAAGGCAATGGATCAGTAACAGGAACTAAAAACAAAGCCCAGGGATCAGCAACTCTGAAACTGGACTACTCTAGTTCAGTAAGGTGGGAAAACAAGAGATTTTTTTTTTTTTTTTTTTTTTTTACAGAGACAAGGAAAAAAACAGACAGTAAATGCTATAAATGCTTTTAAGCGGCTAGCACACTTGAGTGTGTTAGCCTACAGGTAAAATTAAGCAACAAATAACTTTTAAGAGTGCAAAACAGTTAATCAACACAAAACAGTTTAAATAGAATGCAGAGCTGTATAAACAGGCTAAGATGCAGTCGCTAAGCAGTAAATATTCAAAAAGCCAGAAAAAAATACTTAAATCAGTTATAGCAAATACAGTTATAACAAATGCTCTGAAATATACTGTATATTTCCAATATGTTTGAGAAGGACAGTCAGAACACAAGAAGGTTCAGGCGAAAAAGAAAAAAAAGTTTTGTTTTACTTTTTGAAAAGGGAAAAAGGAGGAACAGAAGGCCTTATCAAATGTTCTCTCTGTATTAAGAAGAATGAGCTAATGACACTAGACTGGGAGGTGTGTCACAGTAGGGGCGGGCAACTGCAAAGCCACTACAGAGTCAAATGAAAGTTTTTAAACAGATAAGGATTTGTGAAGATTCATAATAGACAAAGTGCTTTATATATATTAAATTATAAAAACAGTAATCTGTAAAAATAATCAAAAGATACTTATATTTTGTAGCTCAGTTGCGGTCAAACAACTTCTCCAGCCTGCACTGTGTGCAAGGACAGAGACCCTACCAAAGTTAGGGCAAGACCAGAACAACAACTTTTTTTTTACAAGAACACAAAAGAACCAGCCCCCACTAGCTAAGAGATAATTACACAGAGTAAATGTTTCAGTTTATACAATAGCCTAAGACAGCAAAGCACTACAGAGTCAAATGAAAGTTTTTAAACAGATAAGGATTTGTGAAGATTCTGAATAGACAAAGTGCTTTATATATATTAAATTATAAAAACAGTACTCTGTAAAAATAATCAAAAGATACTTATATTTTGTAGCTCAGTTGCGGTCAAACAACTTCTCCAGCCTGCACTGATTTATCAGGATGTCAAATCAACTGCTGTGAATTTGAGTTCATTCACATAGGATAAACTATTTACAAAATTATTTACAAGATAACATTAAGAAAGGTTAAAAGCTAATTTCAAAGTAACTAGAAATGTTGCTTTAGAAATATAAACAGTATTAAACAATTACTTACTTAGTATTGGGGCCTGTGTATCTAGAAATCTTAGGAGAGTGTCTTGGAAGACCGGCATACTAGAGACAGTGAAAGAAGCTGAAGAAATTGACTCCTTTTCATCCATGACTTCTGTGCCACCCACTCGCTGGAAAAGCATGGATTATTTTAGATAATATAGTCCAATAAATCAAAATAATGTAAACATATACAAAACAATTGTTTCTTAGCATTTATTCATGAAACACTTAAGTCAGCAGTTTTTACAATTCATCTTAAATACTGTCTAGTAAGTTTCAGTGAATTTTTTGTAATTATAAAACTGCAAATACAATAACAATAAGGTTTTATTTTTACCTAATAATCATTGTGCCTTCACTTAGTAATGAAGGTGAAAGAATGATGTTTAATAATTGAAAAGGAAATGAGGAAAGACTCAAGAGGAGGATTCCATTTATTATCTATATTTTTCCATGTTTACCCACCGACAGCCTGTCCGCCAAAGGGCCATTCTTTCTTAGAGCAGGGAACACATTCTGCACCAGTGACAGATGGCTTGTGGGGTTCACCATCCATGCAGTGTTGAAGAAGATTGCACTCCTGCCTGCATTCAATTTCCCACTTTCTGTTGTGGGAAGATTGCTTTATCCCTATAACAGCAGGGTCTTGTTTCACTTCCAGAAATAAGGCCATCGTTATTCCAGGATGGACCCTAAGAAACCTCAGTCTACAGAACCGTTGGCAAATTTCCTTTCTAAACAGTCCACATCATGTTGAGTACAGGTTATGAGAGTGTTTCTATTTTAGACCATAACACCACCTCCCACAGGTTGATGTAAGCACTCATGTCACATTGAAGGCATCCTACAATCCTGTTGGGGCATGTCTGTGTTCTCATACACAATACATGCTGGAGGAGCCACAGTCAGTTGCTGGGGCTTCCAATCCCATTTCTCAAGTTCCAGACTACATTTTTGTTGTCTGAAAACCCCCATGTGCTAGCAGTCTACAGCCAAGCAGAGCATGACTCCTTCTCCAGGATAGTGTAGTCATGACATGCTTTCTTAAACCTTCCCTCACCCAGTTCATCCAGCTCCAGTGCTGCTACTCAAACTCAGGTCACCTGAGTCAAAGTCAGGACTTTAACCCTGTAAGTTACAGACACAAGCTAAGGGGAGGACCCATTCTGCGAATACTGACATAGTTATCTTTTTATTTTCTTGTAGATTTCCATGTCTGTTTCACTGCACTTCAAGGACTGCTGCATACAGAAGACTGGCTATTGACTCTATAATTCTTGTTTCCTTCCCATGGCCCTGCATATGTCAGATCACATGTAACCTAGGCTACCTATGATGATCTATGACCCATTCAGCTACAATCAAATTCTGGTTAACAGCCTATCTAAACCACACTGGAACATCTTTTCTTTCCAGGAAAGATTGATTTTTTTGTTATCCAGCCTTAGGTAGTCTAGTAATGCAGGAAAGAGTAAGTGGTCAATGGTCATGCAGCATCAGCATCCATGGCCATGGGGCATCAGCACATTGTAATTGTTGGGGATACATACATACTGCAAAGATGACTAAACTTGTGGGCACTATAAATAAACTCACAAAACTGGGCATAAATCCCTATGTCACCAGATGAATAGCCAATTGGCTTATGCACAGGACACACGAGGTTAAAGTAGGTGAATCCAGATCAAGCAAGAGTTCAGTTGCTAGTGGTGAGCCACAGAGCTCAGTGTTTGGACCACCTTTGTTTGGAATATACTCCTCTGAAGTCAAGGCTGAATGACAATGTTTGCCGAGGACTGCAAGCTGGGGGCAATCACTGAATCCCCCAATAATGTAGATAACCTTGAGGACAGTGTAGCTCAGACAAATGATTGGAAGAAAAATGGCCTAAAGCTAAATGCAAATAAAATGCATTATCATACCCTTACAGAAGTCAAATACCCCTGCAAATTACAACATCAACAGCACAACCCTAACAGTATATTCAGAGATGAGAGATCTAGGTTCATAGATAGATAGTAGCCTAAATTGTGACTGTCATGTGTCCACAGTGGTGAAGAAGTCATTTTATAAAGGTAAGGTATCCAGATCCAAGGAAATTATAGTTCAAATGTACACAGTCCTCAGTAAACCAATAATTGAGTACAGTACAGTACACTATTTAGCATGTACTTGAATAGGCACTTACAGCAACTGGAGTGACCTCAGAGGTTCCTCACATTGAAAATATAGAGTGTAGACAACATGAACTATGTGGTTAGACTAAAAGCCCTATACCTTTTCTATCTCCTACCAGCTACTAAGGGGTGACCTATGCCTGAACATACAAGGTACTCATAAATCCAGCCTTGATGGAGCTGCTACACATCCACAGGTCAAACAACAAGAGGGTCACCCAGTCTAGGGATCTAAACTTAGTCAGCAACTCAAACAAAACATGCTGGACAGAGATGATACTGAGATAACTTACTAAAAGGATACAAGGCCTACAGAACATGTCTTACATGGACTGACTCAAATCCCCCTCACTATCTTCGGTATCCTACAGACTGCTAGAAGGTGACCTATGTCTGGCATACAAGGCATTCTTTTACGCAATACTAATGGATTACTACACATTAGCAAGTCAAATGGCATCAGAAATACTCAGTCTAGGGAATATAAACCTCGTCTACAACATCAACAAAGTGGTTCGAATGGACAACTATATCTCTCAGATGATACCGCTGCTTTGGAGCAGACTTCTCATCCACATAAAACAAAGTTCAGCTATGTCCATATTCAAGTACAACTTGGATCTATGGATGGGAAAAAGAAAATTTATTCCAGGACTGCCCTCTGTACTATTAATGGACAGAGGCAGATCCTAAATGTTTTATCCCATGCAAGTGCCCCCTCAAATTATCTATGCAATGATCCCAGGTATTCTCATTAAGGGTAATACGTAATTAACGACCTTGCAATGGGTAAGACCAATCTCTAACAAATCGGACAGGTTAATTCAAGTATGAAAAGGGGAATTGGCTAGCCTTAAAATTGCCTTCAAGGGCAGTTAGCTTAGTACTTACCTATGAACCTATCAGCCTATGAATTAATGAAAATGACAAGACAAAATCGTTCTCTGGCACTTCCTCTTTATATATGACACTGTACTACTGGTAATAGACTACATTAGCAAACTGTTTGGAGTGGAAAGGTCAACAAAGTTGTTGTATGCAGATGACGTGGCATTGCAGGTAGGCCCTGAACAAAAACTTCAGCAAAAGATAGGGAATAGAATAGAAAACTGAAGGCAAGTGAGATGAAACTGAGTACAGATAAGGCAGTTCTAATGGCAGCAGATGAGGTAAATGGGAAGAAGCTGAGAACTGATATATAAGGGCAGATGATGGGACAGGTTAAAAGCCTCAAGTATCTGGGAGGGGTGGTTGAGGCGAAGGAAAGTCTGAACGTGGTGTTCAAGGATAGAATCAGAGGAACTGCAGCCAACTGGCATAGAGTAGCAGGGACAGTGTGTGACAGAAGAATGCCAAAGAAGCTGAAAATTAAGATATACAAACAGTAGTGTTGTAGCATTGTGGGTTTCAGTAATACAATAATGTGTACGGTACAGAAACATATGCAGTAAAGGCAGAACAGCTAAGCAAGCGAGAGGTAATGCTGATGAGTTGCCTGAAACAGGTTGTAGGATGCCCACTGTGGCACAATAAAGAAATGAGAACAACAGAAGAGAAGATAGAGTAGCTCCAACTGCAGAAAATGTCAAAGATAACAGATTGCAATGGTTTAGGCATGTGCAGAAAAGCAGAAGGCAGTCTGATGAAGAAGATTTGGGATGGACAGGAGAAAGGTAAGAGGAAATGAAGGCATTCAATGAAGAAGTGGATGGACTGTGTGAGAGAGGACCTGCGACAGTTAGGCAATATCATGTAGAAAATAGGAAAAAAGGGAGTGATGATGATGACCCTGGCTCTGAGTAGAATCCTACCGTCACCCAGAATGATACCACAGTACAAGCAGAAAATTATTAACTTCAACAATTGGCTAAGTTTCTGGTGTCATTCTAAGGGGATCCAGTATCTGTCTGTCTGAGATGACATGATCGACAGACCTCAATGCTTCACCGGAGATGGCCTGCACCCATCCCCCTAGGGATTCCAGATACCGGACAAGGCTCTTGCCACCCCTATAGTGCCTTTTTTTGGCAATGTCCTGAAGACAAAATTACCACCATAACAGCTACAAGCAGAAGAAATCTGAGGGTTATGCTACTCAATGCTAAAAGTCTAAATCTCAAAATGCACTCACTTGTGGTACTTCTTAAAATGGAGAACATTGACATCTGTGCAGTGACCGAGACCTGGTTCAGGGCTCCGGAGAGCTCCCTAATACTACCAGGCTATAATTCATACCACATCTTTTAGCCCCTAAACCTGGACTGAAGCACTATAGGGAGTGGTGTCTCCATATTCATAAAGGATATGCAGACCTCCAGACTAGTAGCCCAACATAACACATCAGAGATACTTCAGGTACAACTAACACTGGGTAAAACTGTAATCCAGGTTGTAGCCTGCTATAGATCTCCACTATGTCCCAAGACTCCCACTCCACATTCCTAAACACACTGGAAAATATTAGGGTACAACCCAATACCCTTATACTGGGAGACTTTAACTACCCCTCCATTAACTTTGAAAATTACTCATGTACCAACACACTTGCTCAAAGTTTTCTGGAATTCATTAATTCCAAGTCCCTGGACAAACTCATTCTTACCCCACCAGAGGTAGAAACGTCCTTGACCTGGTCATTACTAACATGGACGACCATTGCTCTACACCAGTATTCAACTACTCCCTGGTCAGATATGACCACAAGCTAATCACCATGGATATCCACCCCCCCTCCCAAAAAGGAAACCACTGTAAAAAACTTCTCCAAAGCCAATTCTGGGCTTCTAAAAACAGAGATGGCTAACTTCATGACACCCTTGCAAATGGAAAATAGGTGCATGACTGCTTAATCATACACCAGTGTACTGTATGAGCACATAGTCAAGTGCATGGGATGGGCCATACCAAACAGAACCAAGATGCTCTCCTCCAAAAAAAGGAAGCCAATCTGGTGGTCCTCCACCATAAACAAACTCTACAACAGAAGGAAAAAACTGTTGCAGAAAGGGGTGAATTCCCAAGACTGGAAAAAGTCCCTTGCTAGCCTCAGCAAAAACTGAGATCCATCATCAAATTCTCTAAAGCTAGCTACAAAAACAAAATTGCTGCAGATTCTAAAGACAACCACAAGGCATTCTATAGTTATGTCAAGAATCTACATGGCAATACTCAGATCTTCTGTGAGTTACAGCACAATGGCTATACATATACAGAACCAACTGATATTGCCAACATATTGGCCAATAGGTTCAGTGTAAACTTTACCCCCCCGTTTCACCCCCTAAAGGGCCTATCACAATACCTGAGGAATGCCAAATCCCTATTATCACAGTTACACAGGTAAAAACCGCACTGTCCAAAACCAAGAATACAGCTTCCATAGAACCTGATAATATCCCTGGCTATGTTCAACATGAATTACAAAGTGAATTGGCACCACACCTGAATACCCTGTTTAATCCCAGCCTCATTTCAGGCTTTGTTCCTACTGAATGGTGCACTGCTATGGTCATCCCACTCCACAAAGGGGGAGCAACTACAGACCCTGGGAACTACCGCCTCATTAGCCTGAGGAGTCTGATATGTAAGGCTATGGTGTGCATCATCATGGACATTATAAATAAGGACGCAGGGAATCTCTAAATTTTGGACCCCATGCAGTTTGGGTTTGTGAAAGGTAGATCATGCCTGCTCAACCTGATAGACTTCTTTGAGTCGGTTAACAGAGCTGTGGATGAGAGCAAGGTGGTTCACACAGCCTAACTAAATCTTGCCAAGGCCTTCAGCAACATCCCTCACTCAGGAATCCTAGATAGACTCACTAAACTAGGCATAAACCCCTATGTCATAAGATGGGTTGCCAAATGTCTCACCGATAGAACCCACAATGTGAAAGCAGCGGACTCCAAATCTGACTACCGACCAGTTACAAGTGATGTCCCACAGGGATTGGTCCTAGGTCCTCTCCTATTTGGCATCTACTTCTCTGAAGTTCAAGCCAACACAAAGGGACTCTGGCTGACCAAGTTCACAGATGATTGCAAACTGGGAGCCATTACTGATTCTCCAGCTGATGTAGACATTCTACAAAAAGGCCTCACTGACACCAATGACTGGTGCCAGAACCATGGCCTTAAGCTCAATGCCAAAAAGTGCACTGTCATTCCCTTTGGGAAAAATTTGGTGCCCATAAACTACCACATAGGCAGTAGTCCACTAAACACCGAAGGTGTTATAAGAGACCTGGGGACACAAATTGACAGCAATCTCTCCTTTGATACCCACATTGCCACTGTAGTCAGAAAATCCTTCTATGTGGTACATCTCATTACCAAAGGTTTCTCATCCAGGAAGAAAGAGGTCATAACCCCTCTCTACTCATCCCTCATTAGACCTATTATAGAATACAATGCCCCATTTGGTATGTACCTCACTAGACACCTACAACAACTGGAAAGGCCAGAAAATACCTCACTAAAAGGATCTTAGGCCTTAAACACATGCCCTATATGGACAGACTCAAAAAACTCCAGCTATATTCTGTCTCTTATCACCTACTTAGAGACGATCTCTGCTTGACCTACAAAGCCATGTCTGACCCAGAGCTGCTAGCTATGCTACACCTAAAGGAATCCCAATCCCTCTATGGCACACGTTCCAGGGACCTAAACCTCATTACCACAATAAACAGAACATGCTGGAGGGACAGGTTCCTAACCCAGAGACTTCTCATACTCTGGAACAAACTTTCCATTCACATCAAGCACTTTAAGAGAAATCTTGATGAGTGGATGGGCAATAGGAAGTTCACCACGGGGATCACTTCAGTGGCCTTGCTTGACAGGAACACTGGGAACTAACTTTAAGTGGCATGATGTCAGGGAATCTTCTTGGGCTAGGCTTATATAGCTCCAGGGCCATTAGCCTAGTACACACCTATGAACCTATGATGATGATGATGATGATGACTTAAAAGACTTAGCAATGCATCAAACAATCCTTAGAAGTACTTGTGAAGCCATTGCACTGTGTTTTAAATAAATCATTGTAGAGCTGTGTCAGTGTGATTTTTTGTTCTTCCTAGCATTATTATTTTTTGGGTGGGTATGACTGCTCTTTCTTTGGCATGACTGCTGGTGGGAAGGTTGTATTACAGCCAGGTAGACTGGTTTATCGCCTAAAATGGAGCAGAATGGATACTGACCTTGTGTTTCCAGTATGCAGGACAATCGAGCTCTTCTCTCCTCCTCTATGGCAGCCTGCATCATGCTGACCAGCCTGGGGATTTTACATACCCCAAATTCTCCTCCCTACTGTGATGAAGTAATCCATCAGGTTGAGCAGTTACAAGAAGCCACTGAATCCAGTGTCCCACCCTGGGTCCACAGGAGAAGCATGCCCTCTTTTCTTTCTTGTACCACCTCCAGCCTTCACATAATTTCTGAACCCTAGCCTCTTCCAGAGCTCCATGAAAGATTGAATTTCATAATCCCACACCACCAAAATAGGAGCAACTATTCTCCCTGCATCTCTGTCAAGCAACAAAGCTGCTAATCAAAATCAGATCACCTGGGCTATAGTCAAGGTCAGTTGTCAATCTCCTCTCCGGTCCAGCTGGTGAATCTGGGAATCTTGAGGCAATGTTATAACTGCCTCATGTACACAGACAACCCTCTCCTCCTCCCACATAACACAAATACTTGCGAGAGATGCAGCTATTTAGCCAAACTGGAGGCTGAGCTCTCTCAACTCAGGACTGGCAAGACCAGACAGGAGGAGAAGGCAACTACACACACCACAAAACCAGGCTCACATAATACTACCACACCACTGAATCAAACACATAAACACACAAAGACATACTCGGAGGCTCTGAGTAAAAATTTACCTAAACAGCAGAGGCCTCCAAAGCAGACACCCAAACAACTGCTACCTCAAGACACCCCACAAGCAACACATAAACCACAAAATCAGTATGCAAAGCAGTCACAGCCCTTAAGGCCAAATACAACACCAAACATACTTGTCATAGGTGACTCCATAGTCAGACACACTGACATCACACTCACCAGGCTGAACAAGGAGAGGGTCACAGTAAGCTGCCTATCGGGTGCTAGAATCTGTCACATAATACAAGCACTCGGGTCACTCCACGGCAAGTACAAATATGACAGAGTCATTGTCCATGCTGGTGTGAACGACCTGAGACGTACCTCCCTGGACTACATGAAAAGAGACATAGAGGAGCTCTCTGATTATGTAGCCCAGGCAGGTATGACCCTGACCCTGAGCAGTATCCTTCCTTCACCAAGAATGATGCCACAATATAGAGACAAGATGATCAGCTTTAACAATTGGCTTAATGTCTGGTGTCATTCAAAGGGGATCCAGTGTCTGTCTGCCTGGGATGACATGCTTGACAAGCCACGCTGCTTCACAAGGGATGGCTTGCACCTGTCACCCTGGGATTCGGATATTGGCTAAGGCTCTTGCCACCCCATAGTGCCTTTTTAGGCAAGGCTCAAATTCTAAACCTACCACCCTAGAAAACAAAAATGGGAAGAAACTGAGGGTAATGCTGCTCAAGGCCAGAAGTCTAAATCTCAAAATGCACGCACTCGAGGCCCTTCTCAGTATGAAGAACATTGATGTCTGTGCTGTAATTGAAACCTGGTTCAAGGCTCCTGAGAGCACCCCGGCACTATTAGGTTTTACCTCATATCATGCGTTCCGGCCCCAAAACCCGGACCACACCACAAAAGGAGGGGGTGTATCCATATTCATAAAGGATACCCACACCTCCAGGTTGGTGGCAACGCATAAGCTTGGAAACCATCCAGGTGCAACTAACCATAGGCAAAACTGCTCTACAAATTGTAGCATGCTACAGGCCACCCTCTCAAACTCAGGAACCCCACACAGCCTTCCTGAAGACACTGGAGGGAATAAATGTATCTCCAAACACCATCATATTGGGTGACTTCAACTACCCGAATATAGACTGGGAACATTACTCAAGCCCTAACTTTCTAGCCCAACGGTTCCTGGAGTTCATAAATTCAAATGCCATGGAACAGCTAGTCACTGTTCCCATGAGAGGAGAAAATATACTAGATCTCATTATCACAAACATGGGGACAAAATGCTCCACACCGGAAGTATATCCCTCATTGGGGGGATCTGATCATAAACTAATCTCACTGGAAATCCACATCCCGACCCACCCCAAACAAAAAAGACCACAGTGAAGAACTTCTCTAAAGCAAACTTCACACTACTCAAGACTGGTGTGGTATCCTTCAAGGCCCCTGAGCCAGTGGAAACTACAACCCAAGCTGCGGAAGCCCTTACAAATGCCTTCTATGAACACCTCCAGGACTGCATGGATCAGGCAATCCCAAATAAAACCAAGACTCTTTCCACAAAGGGCAAACGTCCAGTCTGGTGGACCCCAGCCATTAACAAACTTTACAATAATAGGAGAAAGCTATTACATGATAGAACAAAATCCATAAAAGGGAAGTCACCCCTGATCATTATTAGTAAAAAAGTACGAGCACTCATAAAATCAACTAAGGCCAATTTTGAGAGAAAAATTGCCATGGATTCAAAGGAAAATCATAAGGCCTTTTTCAGCTATGTTAGAAACCTGGGTGGAAACTCCCAGATATGCTCAGAATTAGTCCAAAATGATACAAAAATCACTGAACCCACAGACATTGCCAACATACTGGCAGACAGGTTCAGTGCAAACTTCACCCCCCTCTCCCCCCCAAAGGAGAGATAACTATCCCAGCGGAGTGAAGCCTCCCAGACATCTCAAATGCGCAGGTGAAAGCTGCTCTCTCTAAAGCTAAAAACACAGCATCAATGGGACCGGATGGTGTCCCCGGCTGTGTGCTACACGAGCTAAATGAGGAATTAAACCCGCACATAAGGCAGCTGTTTAATCTCAGCCTTACCACAGGATACGTGCCCAAGGAGTGGCGTACGGCAACTGTGGTCCCACTCCACAAAGGCGGTGCTTCTACAGACCCTGGTAATTACCGCCCCATAAGCTTAACAAGTCTAGTCTGCAAAGCTATGGAGAGGATCATAATGGAGCTCATAAACAAAGATATAGGGGACTTGCTGACATTGGACCCGACCCAGTTTAACCGTCAAGGGCAGATCATGCCTTTTGAACTTGGTCGACTTCTTCGAAACAGTCACCAAGGCCATTGATGAGGGAAAGGCAGTCCATATAGCCTACCTTGACCTTGCAAAGGTGTTCGACACAATACCCCACTCGGGTATTGTAGAAAAACTTACCAGTTTAAATGTAAACCCATATGTCACAAGATGGGTTGCAAACTGGCTTAAGGACAGAACCCACAGGGTTAGAGTTGCTGGCGCTATGTCAGACTCCAAGCCTGTCACAAGTGGTGTCCCACAGGGCTCGGTCCTTGGCCCCCTATTGTTCGGCATCTACTTCTCAGAAGTACAGGCCAACATGGGAGGACTTTGGCTGACAAAGTTTGCAGACGACTACAAACTGGGCGCCATAGTGGAAAGTGCATCGGACACGGATATCCTTCAGAAAGGACTCACGGAAACAGATAGCTGGTGCCAGAGCCATGGCCTGAAGTTAAACACCAAAAATTGTATAGTCATACCCTTCGGGAAAAACAAGGTAACCCCAAGCTACCATATAGGTGGCAATCCACTAAGCACAGAAGAGGTTATCAGGGACCTGGGGACCCAGGTTGACAGTGGCCTTTTTATTGACACTCACGTTGCTAAAGTGGTTAGAAAGACCTTCTACATTGCCCACCTGATCATGAAGGGATTCACATCCAGATCTAGTGATGTCATTGTTCCCCTGTACTCTTCACTTATCAGACCAATGATCGAGTACAATGCCCCATTCGGGATGTATCTCACCCGACATCTGCAGCAATTGGAGAGACCCCAAAAGTTCCTCACCAGAAGGATAAAGGGACTCCAAAATCTGTCATATGCTGCCAGATTGAAGAAACTCCAGCTCTATTCAGTCGCATACCATCTGCTCAGAGGTGACATGTGCCTGACATACAAGGCCATGTCCAACCCGGAATTAATGGACATGCTCCACCTCAAAAATCCAAATCCACCAAAACCACTAGAGCAAGCGACTTAAACCTTAGCACGGATATAAATAGGACGTGCTGGAGGGATAGATTTATCACTCAGAGACTCCCTATGCTGTGGAATAAAATCCCGGTCCATGTGAGGCAGAGCACCTCGCTGGCTCTGTTCAAGAGATATCTTGACCTGTGGATGGGAGATCGTAGGTTTACCCCAGGAATCATCTCTGTGTCACTGCTGGACAGAGGCACAACAAACTAATGGGTACAGTATTTTTTCATATAAGGGGTGGCGTAAGCCACAAAACTTTGGGCTAGGCTTATAAATGCCTTAGGGCAGATAGCCTAGTATAAACTTATGAACCTATATGTCTATGCCACCAGTGAGGTGTTATGTTTTTCCAACTGATATCTTTGCAGCTATTGTTCAGCTGTGTATAGCAATATGGAAATTTCTGCATAGCACTTGTAGGATGCTTCTACTACTGAGCAACCAGTTACATTTAAGTTGCACCCTGGTTCTTATTAGAAACATGATTTGACAGGTCTCCTAAAATAAGTTGCATGACTTTGCTGGTTCTGCAAGTGAGTTCAAAAAGTTAAAGAAAAACAAAAATGGAGCTTTTCAAATCCTAACTAACGGTAACATGATGATAATAATAATAATAATAATAATAATAATAATAATAATAATAATAATAATAATAATAATAATAATGACAATAATCATCATAAAAATGTAAGGAAAAAACACTCAACTAGTAAAAGTAAAGAAATTTACAAGGACTTGCCATTTTACTTACCCTCACTAAGCATGGTTGAAAAAAGCAGTGTATAGCAAGGCAGAAATACAAAAGAGAAAAAAAAATGCAATTGAGTGTGTGTGTGTGTGTGTGTGTGTGTGTGTGTGTGTGTGTGTGTGTGTGTGTGTGTGTGTGTATTTCTATATATGTCTGTGTGACTGCATGCATTTATGTGTGTGACTCTGTATTAAACTTTGCACATGTATCTGTGTGACTCAGGATCATGGGATCATAGGAAGTTACTAGTATAATAGCCCTAGGGCACTTAGAGCGGCTGACCAGGGGGTGATTAGTGAGCAGGTAGCCAAACAACTGAAGGTGGACGAACCTACTCCACAATATTTATTTTTGCTACCTAAAATACATAAAGATCCACTCCATCCCCCTGGTAGAACGATTGTGTCAGGCCGAGGGTCTTTAACGGAACCATTGTCGGCCTTCCTTATACAATACTTAAAACCATTATTGATACAAATTAGATCACGTATCAAGGACACCACTGAATTTCTCAATATTGTTAAAGACTCTCAATTAGAATCTTCATTGTGGTTATGTACATTGGACGTGGCTTCATTATATACTAGCATCCCTCATGATTTAGGCATTCTTGCGGTTTCATATTGGCTCTACAAATCTGATTTATATTCGACAGGGTTCAACAATTTTTTGATCAAACTAACAGAAATTGTGTTACGTAAAAACATCTTCTATTATCATGGAAAAGCTTATTGGCAAATCAAAGGAACAGCTATGGGGGCCTCGTTTGCACCCATATATGCAGATCTTTTTATGGGTTACTACAAGGCTACATTCATATATGATGTTCAGCATAACATACACATACAACATCTAGACATCTGGCGGAGGTATCTGGATGATTGTTGGATGGTGTGGCGTGGTGATAGAGAGGATTTATCTGAGTTTGTAACCTATCTGAATGACAATTCTTTTGGTATTAAATTTACTGCCAATATTGAGCAAGAAAATATTGTGTTTCTGGATGTATTGGTTACTAGGCTTTCTGATAACACATTGGCCACTTCAGTCCATAGAAAATTTCCAGAATACAATACTTTGTTACATGATCAGAGTTGTCATCCACGCCACATCATCCACAATATTCCTAAATCTCAATTTATGAGGATTAAAAGGATTTGCTCTTCTGAACAGGAGTATTCTAACTTTAGTGTTGATTTGTCTAGACGATTTATTAATCGTGGCTACAAGGCACATAATATTTCTACAACCATGGACGTAACCAATAGGCTAACACGTACTGAACTGTTGGAATATAAATCACACAACTTGGCAACTCCTGCACAACAATGCAATCAACCTTTAAGGTTAGTAACCACTTATGGGACAAATACTAATCGCTTTATAGACATTATCAGTCAACATTGGGGCATTTTATTATCACAAGACACTTTGAATCAAATCTTACCTGATCGATGTTCTTTCTCCTATCGGAGGGGACGAAATATGAATTCATATTTCACTCATTATAAGAGATACATTCCCACTATACCAGAACAAACTACCTTATTTGGAGACATACTAAAAGGCTGTTTTCCATGTGGCCATTGTTCTGCTTGCAAACATGTATTAAAAATGAGTGAGTTTTCAAGTAAGAACACTTCGCAAGTCTTTAACATCAGGATATTTGGAAATTGTAGTTCAGATTGGGTGGTATATTTAGCTACGTGTACTTGTTCTGCTTTTTATATTGGACAGACTTCTAGGCCAGTTAAATTCAGAATAGGTGAGCACATGAGTGCTATTAGAAATAGACGTATAACAAATGCATTGTTCAAACATACTATTGAACACCCATCTGCTACATTTAAATTTGTTGTCATAGATAGGATAATTTTACACAGAAATTTTAAAGCAGGATGGCACCAGAAGCTCAATGATATGGAAAATAAATGGATTACCAAACTGGGGGGTCTGTTTAGACCAGGATTAAATATATTAGAACAACAATGATGAGGCAACTTACAATATAAACTTGTATGATATTTATTTCATTGGAAATATTGTATTTTCTTAGTTATGTAAAAATTTCATATTATAGCTCATATACATATGCATAATATGGTCTTTATATTATATGTACATTTTGATAACAATATTCTGATGAGTAGGAGAAATATATATGATTATTTTATTTATTAATCTATATATCTCCTATACAAATATAACTATAAATATACATGTTGTATTGCCTTCCATGTAATAATTTTTTCCATTTGGAACTGCAAATGTACTATCTAATGGTTTGGATGTATGTCCCTTTAAGAGCTGGGATATAAATAGTGCTTAATATGGCGGAGACTTTTTGACTTTTTACTTTTTACTGTCTTCAGCATTGATAAAGGCTTGTATAAGCCGAAACCGGTTTGCTTTCAGTAATGGTTATTACCATTACTTTGGATGCATTGATGGTCAGTTATTAAAATTCTTTGTAAGCAATCCTTTTCGTGCTGGTCCACTTTTGTTCACAGACTTGGCTGTTTTTGGGACCATGCACGTTGTCCTGCGTGCGTGTACCTTGGATTCTGCACTTACAAGCCTTGCCAAGTTCTACCCTTATTTCCACAATAAGCACCTATTGCCCCTGTCCAAGAGGGCCACAAGTTGAACCCACGGTGTGAATTTACTGTTACCCATCCAATAGTCCCGACTGCATTTGAAGATGGCCAATAAGGTGCTCTGTTTGACATGAAGTGGGAGTCTGTTCCTAAAGTGTAGCAACCTCTGGGAGACAAATCTGTCCCTCCAGCAGGTTCTATTAATGTCACATATGAGGTTAAGGTTTTTAGAGCGAGTAACCCGTATACCATTTGACTTGCAGATATGCAACATTTCCAGTTATGTAGAGTCAGAAATTGCCTCATATGAAAGGCAGTGCTTTGTATTGTGTGTGTGTGTGTGTGTGTGTGTGTGTGTGTGTGTGTGTGTGTGTGTGTGTGTGTGTGTGCGTGTATGTGTGTGCACGTGTGTGCGTGGTGTATGTGTGTGTACATTTAAGTTCTTATATAACACATATTTTGGATGTAAAATACTTCCTCCAGCAGCAATTACATATGCTACAGCTACTTTAAAACATTAAGTGAAGAAACTATCTAACATAAAATATATATAAGATGAATATATACTATTCAAAAAGCAAAACTGAAACAGTTTAACAGATAGCACATGGTCTAAGTGTAATAATGCCTGCCAGGGTGGATGTTACTAGGGAAATAATGCCTTCTACCTCTGGTGTCAGGCCTCACAACATTAGGCATTATTGCTTGGTATTTACCATGTAGGGAAATAATTGTAAAGGTTCTTGCAAAATAAAAGGAATATAAGGCACCCAATTCCATTGTTCTAGATATGCTTTTCAATATACATTACTATTTCCAAAGTAGTGTTTTTAAATAGGAAAGTGGCATTTAGGTATAGCAGAAGATCCCTGAATGTGTTAATAAAACCAGCTTTAGAAATGCAACAGGAAAAATAAAATATTTATAATATCCTCAAAGCTATAAAATCCCGAGAGCTATAAAAAGTTACATGCCTTCTAAACAAAAAAGCCCTTGACAACATTATAAACAGCCATGATACAGTCAATTCTTAAAAATATTGCAGCAAAATCCAATATCCCTAATAATGAAATTAACATAACAGTATTTTGCTAATGTAAAAAAGACATCTTGTACACTTTTGAAAGATACTATCTCAAATAAAGAACATACAATATAATAAAGTTCAGCCTGTCTGAATCAGAGTCATAAACCGACTTTATTATATATGCATTCATATGCATGTGTGTGGATTATATCTGATATAAGTGAGTAATATGCAGCTATTCACTTTTTGTTGCTCAGGCTGGACTCAGTAGGTCACTGACCTATGGGGTGGCATACAAGCAAAGTAGTATACATTTGGCCAGGACATTGTGGAAATTATGACTGATGAAAATTTATAACTTTTTTTTTTTTTTTTTTTTTTGCTGTCTGCTGAGAAAATAATGTTTGTGCCAGTGAGTGGTAAAGAAGCATGAAGCATGTCCTCATACTATGGAGTGATTATGTGCCTTAGTCTGCCTTTGCTGGCACTCCAAAATGTGCAATCAGTATGACATTATGCAGCAATAAACGTATTCAATTTCAGCCATTTGTGTGCCTGAACCACAGATAGAGGCTAGATTGCTGGTTCTCTAACCTCTTGTGTTCAGCACCCACAGCTTGGGGTGGATTAATATTTTGCTCCTGAGAAGGGCAAGCTAGGCAAAATGGATAAAGTACAGTTGTGTACACCTACCATAAATGTAGATGTTCGAGTGTCTTCACTGTTGCAGTCATAACTGTAGGGTGCTCCTGCCGGCAGGCAGCCCGAGGTCGGCCAGAATCCCAAAGTCTGGGTCTGGCGTCGGCTGTACAAGCCAGTACCCTGACGTCAGTACGCTCTGGTACATAGCCCTCAGCCGACGCCATCTTCTCCAGCCTTTCTTGCTCTAGATGTCAGAAGTCCCCAACAAAACAAAATGAATCCAACAAGGAAACACAAATACACCACAAAAAAGGAAAAGGGAGAAAAAAGAGGGGATAGGAGGGAGGGAAATCCCGACTGCAACAGTGAAGACACTCGAACATCTACATTTATGGTAGGTGTACACAACTGTACTATGTTCTTCGTGTTTCACTGTTGCAGTCATAACTGTAGGGTGGAATCCCAAAGCAGTGTAAAAGGGGAGGAGGCTTTAGATAGAAGAAGGGGAGGCAAGAATACCCTGCAAAACAGCAGAGACAAAGCCTGCCCTGGTCTTAGAAAACAGAGGGAGATTGTAGTGCTTGGAAAAGGTATGCACAGAACTCCAAGTGGCAGCTTCCAAGATATCCTTGGTAGGGACTCCTCTGAGGAAAGCTGTAGAAGTGGCAGCTGCTCTAGTAGAATGACTTCTAATGGTACCTGGAAACTGTTTCCCATGATGAGTGTAACAAAATCTGATTCCATAAGCAATCCATTTGGAAATAGTTTGTTTAGAAATAGGTTTTCCAAGAGAACTGGAGGCAAAAGAAACAAACAATTGATTAGACTTTCTGAACTCTTTAGTCTTGTCCAGGTAAAATCGTAACTGTCTGTGCACATCTAATGAATGCAAAATCCTTTCCCCTTTATTTTGAGGATTTGGAAAGAAAGTAGGAAGGTGAATTGTCTGATTTAAAGCCACTTTCGAAATCACCTTAGGCATGAAAGTAGGATTGGTCCTCAAGGATACTCTGTCCTGATGGAAAATAAGGTATGGTTCCACAGCCATGAGAGCTTGCAACTCTGAGACCCTTCTGGCAGAGGTCAATGCTAATAAATAACAGTCTTCAAGATAAAAACTTAATATCTGAAGATGCAGCAGGCTCAAAAGGAGGCAAAGTAAGTTTTTCTAAAACATAATTAAGATCCCAGGCAGGGACAGGAGGGGTCCTGGGAGGCCGCAAATTTTTAGCCCCTCTCAAGAATTGCTTCACCAAAGGATGAGAAAAAACAGGAGGATCAGAACTGAAATGAGCAGAAATAGCAGAAGCATGAATCTTAATGGAAGAAAAGGAAAGTCCTTTAGATAAAAGTTCCGAAAGGTAAAGCAAAATAGAAGAGAGATCAGGTACCAGAGGATCCGAGCCTCAGTCCTGCATCCAAATACAAAACCTCTTCCATTTAGAGGCATAGGATTTCCTAGTGCTAGGCCGTCTAGCTTCCAGAAGTACATCCAAAACTTGTTTGGGAAGACTAGAGGAAATCAAATTCCTTTGAAGAGCCAAGCTGCCAGGCAAAGGGTCTTGAGATTGGAATGTAGTAACTGACCCTGATGCTGGGACAGAAGCGAAGGATTCAGAAGGAGAATCCAAGGAGGCCCCAAGAACAGGTGCTTTAAAGTTGGATACCAAAACTGTCGAGGCCAATTTGGAGCAATCAAGATGATGAACTTGGGCTTGTCCTGTTTTATCTTCAGTAATACCCGAGGTAGTAGAGGAAGAGGAGGGAAGGCATATCCTGAAAGGCTTCTCCAGCTGAAGGACAGGGCATCCACTCTCCAAGCTGTTTTGTGGAAGGACCTGGTGCAAAAGCGAGGCAGCTGATGATTGAGATGGGATGCAAACAGATCTATCTGGGGACATCCCCAAACTGCAGTAATCCTGTTGAATAAGTTGGTGTCTAGCATCCATTCGTGAGGATCTGAAATGTTTCTGCTCAGGCTGTCTGCTAAGAGATTCTGTTCCCCTGGAATGAATTGAGCCTGGAGATGTAGATTCAATTTTAGAGCTGTGTCCCATAAAGCCATAGCTAGTCTGCAAAGGGGGTACGAATGAGAACCCCCCTGCTTGTTGATGTACCACATGACTGTGGTGTTGTCTGTGCGAATTAGCAGAGGCCCTGGTTGCAAAACGTTCTTGAAGGCTAGAAGGGCATTTTGAACTGCCAACATTTCCTTCAGATTGATGTGCCAGTGAAGATGGTCCTTTGTCCAGGTTCCCTGCTGGCAATTGTCTAGAAAGTGTGCTCCCCAAGCATAATCCGAGGCGTCCGTGGTTAGGATTTGAGTAGGTTGAGGTAGACGAAAAGGCTTTCCTTCGTTTAAAGCGCATACCCTGGACCACCAAAGGAACTCCCTCTGAAGGCAGGGGATCAGAGGAATCAGAATATCCAGATCGTGGTAATGCTGTGACCATACACTTTTCAGATACCATTGAAGCTTTCTCATATGAAGCCTTGCGTTTGGAATCAACAGAATGCAGGAAGCCATGTAGCCCAGAGCCTGCAGGAATTTCCTTGCAGTGAGCTGAGATAGAGTTGCTAAGGTGCTGAAAGTAGAAGCCAGCTGAGTTTGTTTTTCTGGAGTGAGGAAGGCCCTTTGTAAGGTTGTATTTAAGAGGGCTCCCAAGAATACCATTTGTTGAGAAGGGATCAAATGTGACTTTTTTGTGTTCACTGAAAATCCCAGTAGGAGGAGAATACGTTGAACAAAGTCCAGATGTTGAAGTAGAAGATCTTTGCTGTCTGCCTGAATAAGGCAGTCATCCAAACAGGGGTAAATCTGGATCCCCTGAAGTCTGCAGTAAGCCACTACTGGTGCCAGGCACTTGGTAAAGACTCTGGGCGCAGTAGATAAACCAAAGGGCAGTACAGAGAATTGAAAGTGCCTCGAACCTGCCTTGAACCTGAGGAATTTCCTGCGTTCCTGCCTGATGAGAATGTGTAAGTAGGCTTCCTTTAAGTCCAATGTCACCATTCAGGCATCCTGAGAGAGCATTGGAATTAGTTGCTGCAGAGTAAGCATCTTGAATTTTGGAATTTCCAAAAAGGTGTTTAACACAGAAAGGTCCAGAATAGGTCTCCATGAGTTTTGTTTTCTTGGAACCAGAAATAGTCTTGAATAAAAACCTTTTCCCATCTCCGAGAGTGGAACAGGCTCTATGGCTCTCATGGCCAGAAGAGCATCCACTTGATTTAAGGCCTCTGACCATTGATGTTTTGGCAGATCTGGCCAACCGTGAGCCCTTGGCAAAGTGTGAAAGTGGAATTTGTAACCCTTTAAAATCACGTCCAATACCCATCTGTCCTGGGTAATATGAGTCCAATTTCTGTAAAAAAAAGACAGTTTTCCTCCGAGAGGGGCCTCCAGGTGAAGGGGTCCTGTAGCCCAACCGAGAGAGTCATTGAGTTTGCTTTCTTTGAGATTGGGATCTGTCTTCTCCCCTTCTAGGTGAAGAAGCAGTCCATTGTCTAGATCTGTAAGAGGCCTGACCTTGACCATGACCTCTGGAGCGTCTATATCTTCCCCTTTGAGGCCTGTCAGACGTGGGAAAGGACCAATTTTTAGAGGGCCAATTCCTGGAAAATCTAGGAGGCTGAACTTGCAAGAAATCTTTTACAGTCTGCATAGACTTTGCCTTTTCTTCCATCTTTTTAATAACTTCCTCAGCCTTGGATCCAAAAAGAGCATCATGTTGAACAGGGGCATCTAATAACTTAGCCTTAACCTGTTCAGGTAAACTTTGTTCACGAAGCCAGGCATGTCTCCTGATAACAGTACCAGAGGCTGCAGCCCTGCAAGAAGCATCCAAAGCATCAAAACCACAATGTAAACTATGTTTGTTCACTTGTTCAGTAGCATGCAAGACATCCTGAAGTTCCTTATCCTCTGCACAAGCAGGAAGGGAAGCAAACTTTTGCTTTAAAACAGACAAAAGAAATTGCTGATACTTAAACATATGAAACTGGCAATTTAAAGCCCTTACAGACAGGGTAGCAGAAGTATATACCTTTTTTCCCCACCTGTCTAAAGCACGAGAATCCTTCTCAGAGGGAATAGGATTTTTAGAAGTAGCAACCTTAGCAGCCTTAGAGCCCTGAGAAATAGTTTCAGGATCCAGAAGGGTTTTTAAATAAGAATAAATGAGAGTCAGGAACCCTATAAAATCTATCAGGCTTAGAAGGAGCAGGAGGCATGGAATCAGGATTCAAATTAGCCTCAGAAAAAGCATAATCTACAATGTCCAAAACAGGAGGGATAGCTAAAGGCCTATGCTGAGGAAGAAGAAGAAATTCCCTAAGCCTCTTCTTGGAAGCAGAATACTCCTGTCCTTCCCAATGAAAATGTTCCCTCATCTCATGCAAGGTTTCCCCAAAAGAAATCCTCAGGCGGAGAGGCCGAGGGTAAGAGTCCTCAGCATCCGAATCCTCATAAGGAGGAAAGGAATAGTCCTGATCTGAGGAAGAAACAGAAGATACAGAAGCCTGGTCAGAGGAATCCAGAGTAACATCCTGCCGAGGCCTTTTCTCAGGAGGGGGGTGAGAACCCCTAATCATTGTAAGCAAATCTTCAGCCATCTTTAATAATTGCTTCTGTGTCCTGGGAGTAGATTCAGAAGCAGCTTGAGCAGGAACTTTAGACTTAACAGGAGTCTTTGTCTTTGCCTTTGAAATAGTGATGTGAGTAGGCCTGAAAACCCCCTCAGAAGCCTGTACCTGCACAGCGGTTCCGGACCCATCTGAAGGAGCGACGTCCGAAGGTCCTGCAGCAGTTAAAATAGTGGGCCTTGATGGCTCCCCATGGGAGTCCGTATCGGCCATCGGTTCAGAAGTGGCAGACGACAGGGGCTGCAAAAGCACCTCACTGATGACAGCCGAACCGGACGCTGGCTCCAGCTGCATCGAGTCCTGTTTGGACCTCGGAGGCCTGTCTTTGTCTTTGCGCTTCTTTTGAATTTCGGTAGTGTCCGACGACATTCTATAATTGAAGCGTCTGCCAAAATAATTTAAAGCCCAATCGTGCCTGCGCTTGATAGTACGAGAGTTGAACCTGGCACAGAACCGACAACAAGAAACGTCGTGGTCAGGGCCTAAGCAAGGTAGACAGTAAGAGTGAAAATCTTTATGAGGCATTTGTTTCCCACACGTTATACAATTATTAACTTTTTCTGACATCGGAGGAGCAAGAAAAAGATTCCCCAACGGGGTACTTAGCTTTGAGAAGAGAAGTAAGAACTTCGGACCGACAACAACAAAATACGCTGTTCGAAAATCGCCAACCAACGACTTGCGAGCTGCTTTCCACCGCACGGCAAGAAAGACTGGAGAAGATGGCGTCGGCTGAGGGCTATGTACCAGAGTGTACTGACGTCAGGGTACTGGCTTGTACAGCCGGCGGACCCAGACTTTGGGATTCTGGCCGACCTCGGGCTGCCTGCCGGCAGGAGCACCCTACAGTTATGACTGCAACAGTGAAACACGAAGAACATCAAGGGAGACCTTTCCAATTTAGTGTTTGCTGGGTCAGATGAAAATTTTCTATCTGCACTTATAAGTCCTGGTCATTTAAATGTACCACCTTTCCAGATTCAGTCTAGTGAGACTATTTTAAAGATAGAATATTGCCAATCTCTACACCCATAATTTTTAAGGAAAAAGCTCTAATCAGAAGTTTGTGAAATGCTATCATGAGGTATCCATGTTCTTCTGTGTATTTTGAAGAATGATATTCTGAAGAGGGTCTCCATCCAAAAGCTGTTTTAGGAAAGTTTTGAACTGCTTGCAACTTACATAAAATGGATTTTTCACTGGCAGAATTTTGATGCACATTCTATTTTTGATGATTTGACAAAAGTAGTCTGTATAAAATGCTTTATTCTAAAATTATGCTTTTAACTGATAGTAAAACACAGCAGCATGAGCATTGTTAATTAATGGATGGTCCAGCACCTCCTTCTGATGCAGAATACGTCTGGGTAAGAAGTAGAATCTAAAAATTAAATTACTGTTGATGGTCTGATTATGCACTCTTCCACTATTTTACAGTGATTTTTTTAACTCATTCCCTCCAGTACAGCTCTTTTGAGTGTGTACCTTTAACTCCCAGTGGGTGTGGTTTCAGCCTTTAAAAAATGAAGTTATCACCTTACAGACCTACCAAATACTCATTGACAGAGGTCAAATATCAATACAATTGTGTTTGCCATCATGTTGGCTTCAAGATAAAATATCCTGAAAACTTCAGGCTAGGTTTTATATTAAGTACGGGTTTAAGTCTATTTCCATAATACTTGTACAGCTGACACATGTCTCTTAAATAAGGATACCAAGCATAACGTGGATGAGTACCCTAAGCTGGCATGCACACTGTTTACAGAACTGGAACTGGACTCATTTGTATCAAATCTGCCTGTGCAAGAGGCACAATGTTACTCAAGAACACCTTTGCTTGACATTAAGTAGCCTGGTTGCCTTTCTCAGCAAATGACAGTTTTGCAGCAATGACAGATGGTGTTGCCATTGGTTCCTATATCTTCTTCTGTGCAGCTGTGAATTTCTGCATTGACAGTGGCAATGGGTTGTTCTGGTTCATACTCTTAGAAAGTGTGGAGTGAGGCCTGGAGAAGGGACTGTTTGTGATTTCTGTAAACACACACTGGTTTTGAAGTTACCTTCTTCCTTGACAACTGTAAACCTTCCTGAAATATTAAACTATTAAGATGATATGCCTGGGAATGACGGTGATGGGGGGCAGTGTGATGAGGAAGACTGGATAACACTGAGTCTAAGGTAAAATCTTAAACTTTGAAATAAGATGGCGTTAGAGAAGGCTTGAAAGAAAAAATAGCACTAATGGCACAGTATTTAATTTTGAATATTGTTTTATGGGATAATAAGTGTCACTTTCTCACAAATAGATTTCAAAATCATATGACTTTCATGGTAGATGTGGGCATGGTGTTGGGTTCTTCCATTTTATCTATTCATTTGAAACCCTGTTTTGTAATGAAGGGGTAGATATATTCAAGGAAACACTATGCGAGGACATTTGTTTTTCTAGTGCTGGTTGGAAGGGTTGGCTATATAAGGATAGTGATTGAAAGGGTTGGTTATATAAAGATAATCTGTTGAGATTGTTTTAAAATTCACTCCAATGATGACTCATTGTGCTGACGGCAAATTTTTTTTCTGCTCATATTAAATTGAACCAAATTGACTTTAAAGTTATAAGCTAGCGAGCGTTTTTCCTAAGCATTAAGAGTGTGACTGCTTTGGGAAGAAGTTATTGGAGGTGAATGAGGAATATTAAAGGTAGTGGAGATCAATGATTATTGTAGAATTTGCTTCATCAAGCAGTAGTGTGTGTTTAGGATATGACTGTTTGCCAAGCAAAATTAGTGATTGCTATTTAATGGTGTCTGAGGAGATAGACTAAAGTCTACATGATACAGATCATATTAAACATGTGCATACCAGTTCAAGAGTAATTGGGGAAATGATTTCCTCCATATTCTTTTTGCATAGAGGAAGGTGCCCCAACAATCTACAGCACTACATTTCAGGTGCTTATGTGGATAAGATAGGTTCACCTAACCCAGGCACAACAGCAGAAAAATGCCTAGTATGATAGGATGGCCAGAGACACAGAATATTCTTTTGGACAGCAGGTGATGATGCATCTTCCTGTTAGCCACAACAAGCCGCAAGTGGCCTGGAGGGTCATTTTAATCTGTTGAAAAAGGTGAGTAATGTTAACTGTTAAACAGAGATGCCAGTCAAGAGAGAGAATCACAGACTCTGCCATGCTAACATGAAAACGCCCTATCATGACAGGGAGGCCCTGATACACATAAAGCTTCATTTACCATAAAATAAGAAATGAGGGTACATCTTTTACTTTCATTCAATGTTCTGAATAGGACAGCTATACATGAAAAAAGGGATAACATTTGGAAGTATTGGTTGAGGAAAGTAAGAGGGTGAGATTCAAATCAGAACAAAAACCTATTTTCCTAATATGAACAGGCTCTCGGTTGTTTTTCAGGCTGATAAACTGAATATCAGAAAAAATGTTTTTCTACTTAAACATCAGTTGGTTGGCAATATGATCATTAATACTTAAAATCAATTGGTTGGCAACATGATCATTAATATTAAAAATCAGTTGGCAACACGATGATTAATATTAAACATCAATTGATTGGCAACATGATCATTAATACTGTTTTAGTAGCTGTATTGATATTAGAATTTTCTTCACTGAACTCAAAGAATGCAGCTGTCTCAGTCTAGGTAGCCAGACATTCTCATTTAGCAACCAATGAAATATACTGTGCCAAGCAGGAAAGCAAATGCAAAACTTGCAAAAAATATATACAGCTAAGTAAACTGTTCCGTTACAAAAAAAAAAAAAAAACCACATGGCAAATCAAATCAAATTCAGGAAGTTTCAAAATCAATTTACAAAAGGAAAATGGCTTATCAAACTAAGCAATTTTACTAATAAAAGCAATAAAACTTCAGTTGGCTGAAATGCAGAAATATCTTTTGGATTCAAAAGTGGTCTCATGGATATATTTTTGAACCCTGCCAGGAAAGCCCTAACAGTATATATTTTTTCAGAGAGGTATTTAATCATAACGATAGAGTTTTGTTGTTAATATTTCCTAGAAATGGAACATAAGGCATGCGTCTGTACTTGACAGGGTGTGTTAAAATCAGTGTAAGGAGTCCACAGAAGCAGACTAATTACTGCTTCTTGTTGAAAGCTAGAAAAGAACCATTATAATAATGCTTTGTCTTGATGGCAACCAGATATCTATCCTTATCTAGGGGTAAAGGTCCTACCTAACTGCAGGAAAATGGCCTAACCACTGACTTGATTCTTACCTCTGTGTTGACTCAGAGGTTGAAGCTTGTCACAAGATGAGACAGATGGCCACACAAACATGATCACAAGCTGTACCTTTCCAGCAGCAGAGATGGCAGCCTTACCAAGCTCAGTGTCAGCATTAGTTTAGGAAATTAACTCCAATGTTTTTCTGATAAAGTACATTTTTCTATTTAAGGCAAATTGAAACACAGAGCTTGTAATTGACCTAGTAGAGTTTTATATATCCAATGCAGCAATACTTGAATTATACATCCTAGTTTGTACTTTTTTAGATGAAGTTCTATTCTAAAAAGAATAACTCCTGTCATACATTCAGCCCTTTCTCTTGACAATGAACAGATGGGTCTGTGCTTCCACCATCAACCGACCTATGTCATAGTAAGAGAAATATAAGATACACCCTTTGTGCATAAACGGAAGGAATAGTTTTAATTTAAATCCCATAGGGTTTGGTACTGGGATCTCACCTGTTTGGAATATGCTTCTCTGAAGTGAAGGCAAATGCAAAGATACTTTGGCTAACTAAATTTGCTAATGAATATAAGCTGGATGCAATCACTGAATACCAGTGATGAAGATATCCTCCAGGAGTGTCTGACACAGGCAAATAATTGGTGCCAGAATCAAGCCAATGGTGCAGTGGTTTAAGTTGTCACCTCATAGCAAGAGGTTATCCTGTTAGATTCTCAGCTGGGGTGCCTTCTGTGTGGAGTCTGCATGTCCTCCATGTGTTCGTGTGGGTTTCCTCCGGGTACTCCGGCTTCTTCCCACATTCCAAAGACATGCATTTGGAGCATTTCTCCCCAGGCCTCCCCTGAAAATAGGCTCTGTCCTACCCAGACTTCCCCAGTCAACAAGTGTTAAATAAATAAATAAAGGTCTAAAATTCAATGCAAATAAATGCATAATTATAAGCTTTGGAAAGACAACCACCCCTGAAAATTACAACATCAATAAATCTCCCCTAAAAATAGACCCAGTTGTAAGGGACTTAGATACTCAGGTTGCCCGTAATCTGAACATTGATCACCATGTGTCCCTGTGGTAAGAAAACACTTTTATGTGGCCCAGCTTATTAAGAAGGGCATGGCATCTAGATCCAAGGAGATCATATCCCCACTATACTCAGCCCTCATTAGACTAATAATTGAGTACAATGCACTCTTCGACATGTCCTTGATCAGATATTTGAAACAGCTGGAGCTCTGGTCCAGTCCTGATGGATCGGCTACACATCCACAAAACAAACAGCACTAGAATTACCAGATCTAAGTATCTAAATCTCATCTGTATCATAAACAGAACATGACGGAGGGATAGGTCTGCCTCAGAGATTACCCCCTTCTCTAGAACAGGCTTCCCATTCATGTAAAACAAAGTTCTTCCCTAAGCCTATTGAAATAGAGTTTGGACTAAAGGATGGAAAACCACAAACTCAGCCCTGGCTTGTTACCTGTGATCCTTATGGACAGGGGCAATTTACAGATCCCCTAAGGGATAGGTATATACCGAAGTCTTTCCAGCCCAAGAGCACTGATAATTGGTAAAACTGGGTAATGAACGGCTAGGGTGAAAAAGTCTGTAGGGTCATTAACCAGGTAACCTCCTATGACCTTACGATCCTATGATACAGCTAGATGACAGGAGGTCAGAATCAACCCTGATTTCCTGTTGTCCCAAACAGATCAAGTAAAGTGTCTAATTATCAGCTGCTACAGTAATAAAAATACTGAAGTATTTGCATAAAAAGACAAATCATTTCTAGATGTTTCTAGATGCATAATATGCTATAATGCTTTCACTTCTTATACACAGCCAACACAATAAATTCAGGGCAGTTGGTGACACCACATTTTACAGATAAAACTAACCAAATCTGAAAAATGGATCTTAGTCTGATGTGATGACATATTAAGTATGGTATTATGGTAGAAGCCTTGTGATATGGATCAACATTTTCTTCCATACAAGCCCAGTAACATAATTAGGTTAGCAACTGTTTATCTTTATGCAGGGCAGCCTCTGTTTTGACTGTTGTGTCCTGTAAAAAAACATGAAAAATGGCAAATTTCCTGAGATTTTAGGACAAGAAATGTTTTCCGACTTTCCTCTAAATGTTGTATAAATCAATTATTCTGTATCTGAAACATCTTAATACAGTTGTTAATCTTTTACTATTGTAGTCATTTTTACCTATGATAGGGGCCCATTTTCAGCAGAGGCCCAGGGAGAAAAAGTATTACAAAACATTTTAGGAACAATAATTTTACAGTCTTCAGAAATAATACAAAAATATCTACAGTTTAAATAATTATACCAAATTAGATATAATATGAAAACATTGGCTAAGAATAGATACAAGTTATATGACAATGATTTGATATACAGATAAATTTTAGCCAGTTTATAGAGAAATGAAAGATAATTTAGTATAATACAAACAGGAATTGTAATATGAAGTGAGAGGAAAAGCAGACTTACGGTATATTTAAAGAGAAAGGAGACAGAAATTAAAGTGAAAGAAGGGAGAGTAAAGAGGTGTAAAGTATGAGCAGGTACTTGTTTACCTTCAGGGATTCAGTATATATCATGGTGCTGAAAAATAACAGAGAGATTATGGCTAGGAAGTCTTTCAGAATGGTTTTGAAGAATGGGAGGGAGAAAACGGACCTGATGGATTGGGATAAGGAGTTCCTTGACTTAGCTACATGGTACAAGTACAGAAAATGCCCAGCAAATTTGACAGGCTTGTGGACAGAAAGAAGTTTTTGGTCAATGGATCATATTGACCGATTGGAAGCATAGTTGTTTAGAATGGTATTTAATGCTGGGCAAGCAGATGGATGCTGGATAATTTTATAGTTAGTAAGAAGCTGTGTATATGTTAGCTGATGGGGTAGTTCTAACTGATGTAGTTTTTTTAGTGCAATACAATGGTGGATTCTGAAATCAGTATTTGCTTCAAATCTAGCAACTTTGTTATAGCATTGTTCAGGTTTTGATTTTTGTGATGCAAGGAAGTTACTAAGGATGGGAATGCCATAAAGAAGTGTGGGGAGAAGATAAGTAGTGGCAAGTGTAGTTTTAGTTGTGTCAGTGAGAAAGTTATTGGCTCTGTAAAGCATCCCTAGTTTTTGATGAGTTTTTCTTATCTAATGTGGTATATGCATGTTGAATTTAAGATTATCCACACTAGCATTCCTAATAATTTGCTATAAGTGACTTCAGTGGATGTATTATCAAAAGAGAAGACTAACTTTTGTTTTTTCATGAGAAAGGCGTTTGACGAAAAAGGTAGTAGTTTGTTTTTTGGGTTGACCATGAGTTGTGAGTTACAAAGCCATGTTTCAAAGGCTGTTAAAGCTTCCTGAGTATTTTTTTTTGAGGTGTGCTATGTTGTCATATGCACAAATGAGTGTTGAGTCATCTACTTACTGTATTAGGGAGGCATGTTGTGTGGATGTGTGAAGGGTGCTGGTGAGAATGTAAAACAGGAAGGAACCAAGAACAGAGCCTTGTGGTATTCTGGTGCTGACTGGGAGGTATAGAAAGTGGGTGGTCTGCCATTTTATTGACTGATACCTATTGAACAGGTAGCATTTGAACCATAGAAGGGTGTGCTTAGCGAGACCTAATCAGGACATCTGAAGAAGAAGTTTCTTGTGACAAACTGTGTTAAAGGCTTTAGACAAGTCTAGAAATAAAGAGGAAACCAGTTTGTCATTATCTTTAGCTTTACTGACACTATCTATATAGGTGAAAGGTGTAGTGTTAGTGCTACGGGAAGGATGGAAGCCACATTGTATGGGGGATAGGAGTTCTTTCTGCAAGAGATCATTTAGCAATTATTTTTGAATATACTTTTCAAATATTTTGCAGGGGGTGGAAAGGATTACTATAGGTCTAAAGTTAGTAATGTCTGTTAAATTTCTTCCTTTGTGCAGAGGGATAATGGATGACATTTTCTAGAGAGAGGGAATGTAGGATTCCTGGACTGATCTTTTTCTAAAGATTGAGACAGGATAGGCAATACTATTGGCTGCTATTTTAAGGTACATGCCTGGAAGATTATCAGCTGAAGTAAAGCATGGTTTGAGTTTAAGAGTAGTTTTATACAGGATGTGGGTAAAGGTTTGAAAGTGAAAGTGGATGTGGTGACACATGGCTGTTGGGCAGGGTTGGGACTAGATGTTGGGGAAATCCTTGGTTAGAGATGCTAGACTACCTATGAAATAAGAGTTGAATTGTATTGTGGTTTTCAGTGGTGAGTTACTGAGAGAGGGTTTAGGGTTCAATTTTTTAGCCGGTTTGCAAGATTTTTTAATGGTTGTCCAGAATTTTTTAGGACTGTATTTACCATTATTCTGAAAGTTATTATGGTATAACTTTTTGACTTCATTTATTTGCTTTTTAGTACAATTGCGCAGTGTTCTGAAGTTTTCAAGATATTGTGGTGTTTTATATTTTTGCCATTCTTTCCATGCTTTTTCTCTGTCCTGATTAGCATTGTACTTTTTTAGACAGCCAAATAGCATTATTTTTCTAGTCTCTTCCTTCTAGGAGGTTCAAGGCTATTTAGGGTATTCAGGAAAATTGCATTAAATTCATTTACAACATGATCTAAGGGAGGATTTTTAGGAAGTTCCAGTTAACATTTGATAGGGTAAAACTGAACATTTCTGGGTTAAACTTGGAAAGATTGCATATTGTTTTATAAACATGCTGTTTAAGTGAATGTGTGAGATTTCTGGTTGTGTAGATTGGGAGACAATCACTGCGAGAGTCTGACATTGTATCTGAGGTGGTGTATTTGCTAGGGTCTGATACTAGGATCCAGTCTAATAGGAAATGTAATGTCTTGCTGTAATGTGTGAGGCTATTAATTAGTTGTGTGAAACTATATGTGCTCATATAGGGGAATTAGAGTTTATGTCTAGCCAACTGACATTCACATCACCCAGTAGCATTTTTTTGTGGAATTGTTATGGATATGTAATGTATGATATCTTTCAATATAGCTATATTGTCTCCAGGAGGGATGTAAAGGACAGTAATACATATTGTTTTAAGGTCTGCTGAATTAAATTTTGGTATTGGTTTCTTGTAAGGGAAAATGGGGTAGTTGGGAAATATTAAAGCAGTACCACCACCTTTCCCTTTATATGATCATAATATTATTGCCTTTATGGTTGCTTATATTTCACAGTTTTGAAATAAAAAAAGAAAGAAACTCCTTAACATATCAGTCAGTACAAACAACTCAACTCAATTTCTACAAAAGTGGGCTTTTATTTTGGCAAGACAGTGAAGTCAAATAATTTGCAGGAATTGTTTGTATGATTTTTCCAGCAAAATCTCATGGTTCTCTAGCAAATGTCCCAATTTGCTTATCTGAAAATGTCATTGTCATCATCATCAACTCCCTTTTTCTCATTTTATCATGGAGTTGGTGTGTCACATCAACATTAGTCAATTTGACCAAATTACCTAGAGCCAATCTTTTAAAAAGTAGCAACCTTATGCACAGTGGTGCAGCGGTTAACATTGTCGCCTCACAGCAAGAGGTTCTCCGGTTCGATTCTCGGCTGGGGTGCCTTCTGTGTGGAGTTTGCATGTTCTCCCTGTGTTCGCGTGGGTTTCTTCCGGGTACTCCGGTTTCCTCCCACATTCCAAAGACATGCATCTGGAGCATTTCTCCCCGGGCCTCCGCTGAAAACAGGCTCTGTGGAACCTAGTCAGACATTCCCGGTCAACAAATGTTAAATAAATAAATAAAAATAAAAATATGTCATGTCAATACAGTGCACCTGGTTCACTAAAGCTGTGTTAAAGTTAAGGCAGTTGTGCTGCACTTGCTGACTGATTTTGCACTACAGAGTAGAAGTCCAGTTGCTGATACATTCCTGGGATTACAAGTGATGCCTCATATAAATAGGATGCATTTATTAAATACTTATTAACATACTTAAGCTTCTATCCATATAACTTCTACAAGTAAGGCATCTTACTCTCCACCCATCCATTCCCTTCTGCCTATTCATACCCCAACCCACTCTTGATGTTTGTTTATATATATATATATATATATATATATATATATATATATATATATGTGTGTGTGTGTGTGTGTGTGTGTGAGTGTGTGTGTGTGTGTGTGTGTGTGTGTGTGTGTGTGTGTGTGTGTGTGTGTGTGCGTATAAATATATATATATATATATATATATATATAAACCCCTTAATTATTTATCAGACATAGTGGTTACTAATGTATCTGTTAGGTAGGTGGAGTGGACCAAAAGCCACACCTTGTTTTAACAATGTGGGGAACAGTAGCAAAGATAAGTGGTGTTAGAGCTGTTATAAATAATTGGAAATTTTAAACCATGTCTAGTAGTACAAGCAGCCAGCAAAGTAATCAAAAGTAATTGATAGTAGGGTTTAAAAAGGAACATTATTAGTCATTTTTTATGTCAAAAAGGCTCCGGCTATTTATCTTTTCAAAACTGGAATCTATTTCTTGTGGTGAATAATGAGAGATGGTCAAAGGACATCTCGCAAAACCCAGTCAGCAAACCCCAACTAAACAATGAAGCACTGGCAGTGAACAATTATTTCATTAACCATGCAATACTCCAAAATTGCCAAATTGGAAAATCACAATGTGTATCATCTGTGAACAGGTAGTTGTGGACAAAGGTGTATATGAGGGGGGGGTTCCAGTAACAGACATGCACACAAAGACATTAGGATGGCATTAGACTGGACAATGGATACTTCAACATGCAAGCATTTAGTGGTGCTTTCCTATGCATGCCAAGGTCCTTGAGGAATGGAGTGGTGGCAATATTTATGATGGACAAGCAATGTGTAAGGGATGTCTGCATCACTCACAGTGTGTCATCACAAACTTAATTTGTGCAGTTCAATTCATAAGGATCAGCATCAATCACAGCCTCACTCTCCAACCGTAGGACTGCACTTTGTCCACAGCTCTTGAGGTATGGGCTCTCTAGTAGTGCTGCTGCATAAGTTAACATACTGTAGCTGCTTAAGGAATGTAGCATATTCAGGCTCTGCATGATGGTAATTTTCAGACACTGTCTTTACTTCTGGCAAAATGTGGCCCATTCAGATAAAGAGGTTTGTGCCTGCTTTGCTACGTCAACTATGCTGTTAGTGGCTGGGGATTCAACAAGGTATGTGGAAGCCCTCTTGTAGGGATGTTATACACATCAGTAGGGAAAATTAGCAGTAATAAGCCACCCTCAGAACTGAGCTTCCAACCCTCCTTTTACAATATTCAGATTACCATGTTTGAACTACAATATTATTTACAATTAAATAAAACAAGAAGGGCAAATGTAGATCAGCCTCCACAGCCAAAGACCATGAATCCAACAGTTCCAAAAGACATCCTGAAATTTGGCTCTTTCAAATCCTTCTTGTTTTATTTAGTTTATGCTTGTTTTTTGTTAGTTCGCTGGTATGGCTTCAAGCAATTTACAATTAGAGGCAAAAATATTCTCATGAACACTCTCATCTAAGCACTATATGTATATACTTCATCAGCTGCAAGTCATGCAATTGAAATTATCCTGTTCGGCCTTTTCCAGCCATGATGCAAAGGCACACACAAGCATGATATATATGAATTATTTGGAAAAGATAGTCATTCTACTTGTCTTTGGGAGATGGAAAGAAACCAGACTACCAAGGAAAAGGCAAAATATTACAACCAAGTTACAATAAATTTAGCTCTAAAATGGAGTACCTGAGCATCTCCTAAAGGAAACTTTATGTACATTTATAAAGTAGTTTTAATGGTGTGAATATTTTTTTTTTTATATAATCTATAAGAGTACAGCATTTTTTGTTGCAGTTTATACTTATTGGCATCTCTGTTTTTTTGCTACTGTTTGATAGAATTACTTCATAAATCAACTGTCAACTGAAATATTTTGCTGGCACCTGTTCCTGGTGTACAAAGAAAGGACATTTTTACTTGCTGTTTTTGGATCATGGATCCATTCTTTCACTCCTTCCTAGCATGGCCTGGCATCCAATGATGCACAGCTTGGGAAGAAACAGCCCAAATCATGGGCAAAAATTCTATATGGAATCAGTAGATTTTTGCTCTGCTCTTCTCCCTGTTAGCAGATAAACATAGCATAATGCCTGTCGTACTACAGTCCTATATAGATGTGTGCTTCTGCATACCTGTCTAGCTTGACAGCAATGCTCTGAGAGGTAGCACAACCATGTCCCACCTTCTTGTACAGAGCTGTATGCCTGCAGTCTGAGCCATTGGTTTAATTCTTGCATAATAATGTATATTGTCCTATCACCCAGGATGAGCAAGCAAACATCAATTAGTCATGCTCACCCCTCCCAGTTCAGGGCCACTAACATAACCAGTGTAATCTGACCTTAGTCAGGGCTATTTGTTTAACACAAGCAAATGGCAGATATATTAAATAATGTTCATTTCAAATGATAAGTAGTTCAACCTGGCTCTATCATGTAGCTGTAAGCAATCCTGATTCCAAAGCAGATAACCTGTTTTCAACTAGTAGCTTGATTGCTGAAGGAGCCAGACAGGAAGGGTAGAAGAAAGAGGCTTATGCCAGCTTACCCATCCAAGAAAGATGATGGCAGTTTATTATGTTTCAGGAGATGTCACCTGCTGCATAAACAGGAGTACAGGTTGCAGCATATAGACAGGGGATATTTGCTTTACTCTGCTAAGTCATGCCCATGTGGTCATCTCTGGCGGGCATGTACAGGAATGCTTCGAGTGGAAGTCACTGCAGGACATTGCATGAAATTGTACCGATCAGCTGCAAGGGGAGGTGTTTAGGCTAAGTAGAAGCCTGTGATGGCTATATGAATGATGGTCTCTGTGACCGGCTCTTACCACATGCGGAATGAATAGGCCAAGATTGGCTACAGCCTCTTGGAGAACAGAAAAGTTGATCCCATGAGGACTGACAGCAGACAGTGGGAACAAAAACAAGAACAAAAAAGTTAGTAGGACAAGATAACAAAACTGATCATACTGTGTCATTTAACACTAAAAGTTAACAATAAAAATTATGACTCTAAAGTTACAATACATTACTTGTGACATGGTTTCTCTGTTTTAATCTATGGAGACCTAAAATAAAAAGTCTTAAAACTTCAGAGACACAATCCATTTGAAGAAAATTGAAGTGAATTTATATGTTTGACAGTACTCACATCAGATTCAGTCTCTGCTTGTCTCTTCTCCAGAAGCTTTGCCGCAACTATAGCTCTGTGTTTACCAGAACGCTTACAGCTGACAGCCCACTCACACAGCAGAGTCACAACTGCCTCATCATTGGGAGTAATCTGTTGAAGAAAAACAATGTGTGGATGTTATTTAAAACCATGCATATATTTTTAATACTTTTAGATTACCACTTCTTGCCTGTCCTTCATCCATAATATAATCATCTGTCAGTAGGTAAGGTTTGTCGTAAAAGTTATTCCTAGTAATTTCCAAAGCTCTCATTATATCCTACATTACACTTTGGGTTTGTTAGACTATGGTCAACACAACCATAATGAATCGGATGACTAAGTCTGGCCTTCTGGACTCTATGTATTATATTCAGCACTGCCAGTTAGACAGTTTCCACCTAATGTGCATTTCATTCAAAACTACCTGGAGATGGTTTTCAACTGACAGCCATACTTGTCTCTCTGTGCTAGGAATAATATATTCAACAATAACCCGATGATTGTTTGCTTCTGATGGCCATGGTTGTCTCTGTGGGCACTGTAGAATATATTCAGCATTCAGTGAAAAACAGATTCAGTCTAATGACTATGTTGTGTACTGAAAAGAAAGAATGCCAACCTGGAAATACTTTGGAGTAACCACAGTCTCAGGTGCCCTCCCCAGACATGATGGTACAAAACATATCATAACATGATTTAAATATGATTCTAGTAAGAAACGATTTCTGAAATTGAGAAACCGCAGTTGTATAAGTAAATTTACAATATCAGTAGATGCTAGAAAGATCATTGCTGCAGTAGCTTTAGCTATATGGGTTATATCCTGCAAGGATATAACAACCACCCAGCTTTAGAGGTTTCAGGGCACATTCCACAAGCCCTGAACCATTAGTCAGCTCAAGGTGGGCTCACTAAAAATAAAAGTTTGGGCATCAAGCCCTTCAGAGCTTTCATAACAACAGAGATAGACAGAGAGATGCTGAGCACAGAAAGGACAATGCTAGAAACAAAAAAGTGTCTACACCCTGGCATAAAAACCACACCAAAAACCAAGGGGGATGGAAGGAAGGAGGAGCAACTGCAGCAGTGATCATTCGAACATCTACTGTTATGGCAAGCTTACATATACAACTGTACTATGTCCATCATATTGATCACTACTACAGTAGCCTCAGCTATATGGGTAGATTACCCTAGCTAACTACATTTGGGAAGTAGAATAGAAAGGGTCCAGGAGCCCCTGGAGAATAGTCCTAGTCTAGTAGCATCTAATCTAAACCTGGAGAATGACTCAAACCTACAATGCCTTGTAAATGCATGTAAAGAGAACCAAGTTGCTGCTTCTAGAATATTTCTAGAGTTCAACCCTTTCCAAAAAGCCATAGACAAAACCAAGGCCCTGTTAGAGTGGGCCTTAACCCTGCCTGGAATACTTAAGTTGCGGTGAGTATAACAAAAAGTAATAACCAGAGAGACTCATTTGGAAATATTCTTTTTTTATCACAAGTTGTCCCTTCTTTTTACCTTCACAGTAAATGAACAACAGATCAGAAGAGCTTTAAAATTTAGTTCTGTCAAGATAAAACCTGAGTTGTCTGCGGACATCCAAGGTATGACATACCTCTCAGCTATAAAGATTTTCAAAGAATGTCCAGATATTCGCCCCATGTTTTTAGTCCATTATGCATAAAATTGTGGTTTTCTGGCAAATCACTGGCAAAACATTGAGGGTTAAAGCCAGAAAATAATGACAGACATTTGAGTTTCAGAATTCATATCATTCAGAAAAGTCATCCTAATGCAAAACCCATTATTCTATCAATTTTCTAAGTTTGTAGGAGCGATATTTAAAAAAGTCTCCCTATTTCTGGGCCTCTGTCCCCCCATTATTGAGAGCTTTGTCCAAATTTCTTGCTCTAAGAGGTTGAGAGGTATAATGGAGTATCCTTTCTCCCTCATTTTTAGGTTCAGGAAAGAAAACAGGGACACTGATAGTTTAGCTTAAAGAAAACTCAGATACTACTTAAGTCATAAAAGAAGAAGTAGTTCTCAAAGAAACCCTACTCCTGTGGAAAATGAGATAGGGTTGACTCACCATAACAGCTTTCAACTCAGGTAATCTTGCAGAGGTCAGAGAAATCAGTAAAACAGTGTTCCATGTTAAGAACCTCAAATAAGCCAGATTAGCTCATTTATATTAAGCAAATGTTAGCTTCGCTAACACAAAATTAAGATCCCAAGGAGGGACCACCACATTTCTTGGAGGCCTTTAATGCATCATTTTAACATGAGAATGCATTGAAAGAGGAGGATCCATGGGCAAATATGCTGAAATGGTAGATAAATGAATCTTGATGGAGGAATAAGAAAGACCATAAGAAAGTAACTCACACAAACATTGTAAAACCAGAGAAACACTAGCCCTAAATGGATGCTAGTTATGTTGTTGGCACCAACTAAAAAAACTTTTCCATTTGCTAATATATCATTTTCCAGTAGTAAGATTTCTTGCTTCAATTAGTACCTGCTGTACATACCCAGTAAACAGTACCTAAATGGAATTAAAAAGCTGTCATACAGGCAGTCAGTTGAAGTTGACTAGGGTTGAGGTGTATCAAACAACCCTGATCCTATGTGAGTAGATTCATTTTGTGAGGCAGCTTGTGGTAATTGCCCCTGGTTATTTCCAAAAGAAGGGAGAACAACTGCTGCCTGGTCGAGAAGGGAGTAATCACAATGATCTTGGGGGGATTCATTCTGAATGCCTAGAAGTACACTGTATATCAATGCAAAGGGTGAGAAAGCATATAGGAACACTCCTGTTCAAGGAAAGGAAAAGGCATTTGCCTTCCAGGCCTTCTTGCATGGAGTCCAGGAGCAGAATCTTGCCAGCTGATTGTTCAGAGAGGAGGCAAATACCTTTATTTCCCCACAGATGGATAAAATGCTAGAAGACCCACAGATCTAGTTTCTATTCATGAGGAATCTGCCCTTGTCCTGCTCAGATTGTATGCCACACATTTTTGTTTTGAATGCCCTGTTGGTATCCAGGCTTGTGTAAGGGATCTCTTACCCAAGAGACAGATTCCTGACTGTTTGAAAAAGACTGCAAAGATAAGCAAATCATCTAAATATGGAAACATGTGGATACCTTGTAGCCTGCTGTGAGCTATAACTGGAACTAGACACTTCATGAGCACTCCTGGTGCAGTGGATAGTGCTACACAACGACTTAAGAAACACCTGAAGTCTGGATGAATAAGGGATGTGATGATAAGCATCTTTTAAATCTGCTTTTATTAGGAACCCTGAATGAGAAAGAAGAGGAAACAGGCTGTGAAGTGACATCATTTTGAACTTTGGGAATTATCACAAATTGGATTAAGAAATACCCAGAACTGGTCTTCAGGCTTTTTCTTTCTTTGGCACTAAAAACAACCTGAGAAGGAATAACTGTTTCTATCACTCCCTGGGACAGCATGCATTGAAGGACAGAGAAATTTTGGCCTGGTGGATGAGAAATTACACCTAGAAAGGATGGATTCCCCACCACTAACATCTGCAATCTTGATGATCTTCATTACTCATTTGTCTGAAGCTATCTATTGCCAAAGAAAAACATGGAGATTCAGACTTTATGGAAGAAAAAAAAGGACTGCCAGGGTATGAGAGGGAAACAAGTTCCCTTAAGTAGTCTTTCTGATTTGATGGACTTTCTTTGGTTTTGGTGGTTTCCTGTATTCTGTTTGGAACCCCCTTGCTAGTTATTTCCTTAACTGTCTGTTTACCAGCATTTTGCTGAGACTGTTTGCTTTTTGCCAAATTTGGATAAAGGGTTAGAGGACCCCTTAGAAAATGTGAAAAAGGAGACCTGAAAAATCTCACGAGATTCTCTGTATCATCTTACCCCTTCCATCGCACTTTTTGATAACCAAAAACTAAATCTCCATACAAATGAGATTTATTTTAAAATCTCATTTTTCACATGATCTGGGAGGTTCTGAGAATGCAGCTAAGCAAACCTCCTGAAAACAATACAGATAACCTTAGCACTGCATAAATTATCAACTGGATCATACAGACAATGTAAGTAATGAGTGACTTGTACGATGGAAGAAACTTAATTAAAGGTTCATAGGTAGGTACTAGGCTATCGGCCCTGGGGCCTATACAAGCCCAGCCAAAAGGTACCCTGGCTTTTGCCACCCAAGAAAATTATTTTCCTGTGCCACTGTCGAGAAGAGCCACAGATTTTTCCTCCCAAAAAGAAGCTGCACACAAAACATTTATCATACTTTCACAATAATTCAGAATAAACTTTAACATATGAGCATGATGATTCAATATTCTGAAGATCAAAGTTGCAAAAGTCTACATGTTTTACCCTACTTACCAATAACCTTCCCATCCTTGTCAGAAAGAGTAGGAATAGAATTAACCAAATGTTTAGCAGCAGTACAATTAACTAAAGCTATATCTGCTGGGTCAGACTTGGAAAGAGTGTATGAAAACATAAAAGGCTGTGAAATTTAATATATCACATCTGTTTTTTTAGGGGTAGTAGGCTATCAGGAAAATTTCAGGCAGTGGCACTCGCACACACTCCAGAGCCGAAAGAAGTGAAGGAATGGGAGAAGGTTCTGGAAATTCCCTCTGAAACAGCCTGTAGTATTTTCTGAAGAACTGAGAAACCTCAGAGTTTTCCCACTAAAAACACAGGCACAATCTAGAAATAGTCTCAGAGAAAGAGACCCCCACCCCCCACCTCACAGGGAGATTCAGAATCTGAGCTCGCTTCTGAGACTGAATCAGAAATCTGAAGAAAAAACCCTGTATCTTTCAATCCGTCTTCCTGTCTAGATTCAGAATATGCAATTAACCATAGACAAGACTGCTCTGCAATTTGTAGCATGTTACAGGCCACCCTCCCAAACTCAGGAACCTCACATGGCCTTCCTGAAAACACTGGAGGGGCTAAATGTATCTCCAAACACCATCATACTAGGTGACTTCAACTACCCTAATATAGACTGGGAACACTACTCAAGCCCAAACACTCTAGCACAAAGGTTCCTGGAGTTCATAAACTCAAATGCCATGGAACAACTAGTCACCATCCCCACAAGAGGAGAAAACATACTTGATCTCATCATCACGAACATGGGATCACAATGTTCAACACCGGAAGTATACCCCTCACTGGTGAGATCAGATCATAAACTAATCTCGCTGGAGGTCCTCATCCCGCCCCCACCTGAAATAAAAAAGACCACAGTGAAAAACTTCTCAAAAGCCGACTTTACACTTCTAAAAACTAGTGTGATCTCCTTTAAGGCCCCTGAGCCAGTGGTAAACATTACTCAAACCGCTGAATCACTTACAAATGCCTTCTACCAGCACCTACAGGACTGCATGGATCAGGCAATCCCAAACAAAACTAAGACTCTTTGTACCAAAGGCAAGCGTCCAGTCTGGTGGACCCCAGCCATAAACAAGCTCTACAACAAAAGGAGGAAGCTACTACAAGATAGAGCAAAATCCTTGAAAGGTAAGACCTTTGATCATTATAAGTAAAAAACTAAGAGCTCTCATAAAATCATCCAAGGAAAATTTTGAGAGAAAAATTGCCAAGGACTCAAAAGACAATCATAAGGCCTTCTTTAGCTATGTTAGAAACCTAGGAGGAAACTCCCAGATATGCTCAGAATTAGTTCAAAATGATGTGAAGATTACCGAACCTACACACATTGCCAACATACTGGCTGACAGGTTCAGTGCAAACTCCCCCCCCCCCCCAAAGGAGAGATATCTATACCAGAGAACTGTAGCCCCCCAAACATCTCCAACGCCCAGGTGAGAACTGCTCTCTCCAAGGCAAAAAACACAGCATCCATGGGACCGGATGGTGTCCCCGGCTGTGTGCTCCACAAACTCAATGAGGAATTAAACCCGCAGTTAGGACAGCTGTTTAATCTTAGCCTCACCTCAGGATACGTACCCAAGGAGTGGCGCACAGCGACTGTGGTCCCACTTCACAAGGGGGTTGCCTCCACCGACCCTGGGAATTACCGTCCCATTAGCTTGACAAGCGTTATCTGCAAAGCCATGGAAAGGATCATAATGGAACTCATAAATAAAGACATAGGGAACTTGCAGACTTTGGATCCAACCCAGTTTGGCTTTGTCAAAGGCAGATCATGCCTTTTAAACTTGGTTGACTTTTTCGAAACAGTTACCAAGGCCATTGATGAGGGTAAGGCAGTTCATACAGCCTACCTCGACCTGGCAAAGGCCTTCAACACAATACCCCACTCAGGTATCATTGAAAAACTCATCGGCTTGAATGTAAACCCATACATCACAAGATGGGTTGCAAACTGGCTAAGTGACAGAACCCACAGGGTCAGAGTTGCTGGCGCCATGTCAGACTCAAAGCCTGTCACAAGTGGTGTCCCACAGGGCTCAGTCCTGGGACCACTCTTGTTCGGCATTTACTTTTCTGAAGTACAAGCAAACACAGGAGGGTTATGGCTGACAAAGTTTGCAGATGACTGCAAACTGGGCGCCATAGTCGAAAACACATCTGACACAGATATCCTTCAGAAGGGCCTCACAGAAACGGATAGCTGGTGCCAGAGCCATGGCCTAAAGTTAAACGCCAAGAAATGCATAGTCATACCCTTCGGGAAAAACAAGGTTACCCCTAGCTACCGTATAGGTGGCAATCCACTGAGCACAGAAGAAGTCATCAGGGATCTGGGGACCCAGGTTGACAGTAACCTTTCGTTTGACACTCATGTTGCCAAAGTAGTTAGGAAAACCTTCTACATTGCCCACCTGATCATGAAGGGATTCACATCTAGATCTAGGGAGGTCATCGCCCCCCTGTACTCATCACTCATTAGACCTATGATTGAGTACAATGCCCCATTCGGAATGTATCTGACCCAACACCTGCAGCAGCTGGAAAGGCCCCAAAAGTTCCTCACCAAAAGGATAAAGGGTCTCAAAAATATGTCTTATGCTGCCAGACTGAAAGAACTCCAGCTCTATTCAGTCGCATACCGCTTGCTCAGAGGTGACCTGTGCCTGACACATAAGGCCATGTCAAACCCAGATTTGATGAATATGCTTCACCTCAAAAAATCTAGATCCCTCAGAACCACAAGAGCGGGAGACTTAAACCTTGACACGGTTATTAATAGAACGTGCTGGAGGGACAGATTCATCACCCAGAGACTCCCTATGCTGTGGAACAAAATCCCGGTACATGTGAGGCAGAGCACCCCGCTGGCCTTGTTCAAGAGGAATCTTGACCAATGGATGGGAGATCGCAGATATACCCCAGGGATTACTTCAGTGTCACTGCTTGACAGAGGCACAGCAAAATAATAGGCATAGTTTTCTTCAAACTAAAGGGGTGGCGAAAGACACATAACTATGGGCTAGGCTTATAAATGCCCTAGGGCAGATAGCCTAGTATGAACCTATGAACCTATGAAAAAGGATATCCCTCTTTCTTTTACCAGAAATCTTATAAGAAGGATCAATAACATGAATTAAACTACTCTTGTCTAAGGAAATTTGAGGTGGAGTAGATACTTAGTTTTGTTTCTTTTTGACAGAACAAACAGGGCCAACAGTGTTACCAATGGTAGCAGCAGCTTCCCTGGTATGGGAACAATATATTGACCAAACATGGAAGTCTTCCTTGTTCCCTCATTCAGGACCAACAAGACTGGCTCTCCCTTGTCCACTACGGGGACCCCAACAACCATACAGAACATGGCTAACTCTTGAACCATAGTGAGGGATCCAGGGCAAAAGAGCAATCATCCGAGGGACAAGCTATAGTCACAGCTGAGTCATCCACCTGTAGTTGAGGCAATATGCTAACCTGCTATGGTAGCAAAGGCTTTAAGGCTTTTTTTTTTAATGGCTGGAAGGAGGACTGCCAGTGAGGCCTGTAGTTTGTTCCATAGTCACACCAAAAATGGTGCCGCTTTCATAAGGAAAACTAGCAGCAAAAAAACAGTACAAATTTCACGTCTTTACGTCTTTTTTCATATGAAAGCATATAAAAAAAAATTTAAAAAACTTTGCTAGCCCCCAAAAGTAAAACAAAAACATTTTCCACAGAAAGAAATGTTAATTACTTTAAACAAGTTTTACACTGACAGGAAAAAAATGCATGCCATTTCAAAAATTACAGTTAAGCCTAATGATAGTCTATTAAAGCACAAACTCCTAGCTTAAAAATAACTTCCCTAAACAGGAAAGTATAATAAAACAACACTTTATTTTTAATGTGGATGTTTTTTTCTCCAAAGGGAACTTATCTACAGAGCAAAGGAGAAGTACAGCTGAGTTTCTGGTGTCATTCTAAGGGGGTGCAATATTTGTCAGCATGGAAGGAGACGGTCAATAAACCACGTTGCTTTGTCAGGAATGGTCTGCACCTATTCCTTCTATACTTTTGAATATTAGCTAAAAATTGTCTTCCCCCATATCGCCTTTTTAGGCAATGCCAAACTGAATGCATTTCTGACATAGCAAATCAAAACCAAGAAAATCAAAAGGTACTGCTGCTCAATGGTAGGAGTCTAAACAAAAAAAAAACATGTCCAAGAAGCTCTCTTAACCCTATAAAATGCCAACATCTGTGGGGTCACTGAGACCTGGTTTAAAGCCACAGAGAGCACACCGACAGTGAAAAATTATATTGCCTTCCACACATTTAGACTAGCTACTATACAGACAGGCATTAAAGGAGGAGGTGCCGTGATTAACATAAAAAATAAACATACCTCAAGACTGTTCAACCATGACAATTCACTTGACCTTCTCTATATTCAAATCACCACAGGCAAAATCCAATACCACTTTGTTGCACGCTATAGGTCCCCCTCTACAACCCAGGAAACACATACCATGCATTTAAATTTATTGGAAACACTCACCAATCAAGCCAATACCATATTCATGGATGACTTTAATAAACCCAATATTAACTGAGAATCCTATATGACACCAAATATACAGGCACAGAGATTATTCGATTTCGTAAGCACAACCTCCCTGGACCAGATTGCCAATACACCAACCAGGGGAGTAACAGTACTGGACCTGGTACTCCCTAATATGGGAGACTGCTGTACATCCCCTAGTGTAATGTCTCCTCTGGCAAGACCAGACCACAAAATGATCTCCTTTGAAGTAAAAATAAAACTTGGAAGCCCAGCTAACCCTGGAATATTCAGGAACTACTCTAAGGCTAACTTCCAGCTATGAAGTGATAACCTGGCAAAAGTTTAAGCCCCCATAAACCCTGAGACCACTGCTACTTACACAGTACTGATCACAGAAACCCTATACAAGCATGTTAATTGCTGCACACAGGCAGCTGTACCCATCAGGTAGACGCATGGAACTAACTTAAAAAATAAGCCACCCTGGTGGAATTACACAATCAAAAGGCTATATAACACAAGGAAGAAAATTATGGCAAAAAGGAGGAGATGAATCACTCAGCAGGATAAAAGCACTCTCATCAAACTAAACAAATCAGAGGACAAATAAAGTCTACCAAAGCCAAAGCTGAGGTAAATTTGGCCAACAACATCCACAAAGCATTCTTTAGCTATGTCTGCATCCTCAAAGACAGTACACAATTGTGTGCAGAGCTCATTGTAAATGGAGTCACCTATACTGAGACAGAAGAAATAGCTGACAAATTCAGCTTCAACTTTATCCCTCTCTTCCCCTCAACCTTCCCTCAGGAAATACCATCAAATACAACTCCCCATGCTATCACTAGGGAACAGGTCCTTAATGCTCTCCCTAAGGCCAATAACACTGTATCAATGGGCACAGATAATATCCCAGGATGCCTTCTAAAAAGCATGAAACATATCCTATCAGGCCATTTGGAATTGCTGTTTAACTGTAGCCTTCAAACAGGCTTTGTGTCTCATGAATGGGGAACAGCAACAGTGATCCCTCTGTACATAGGTGGGCCATCTGCAGACCCTGGAAACTACAGACACATAAGTCTCATTAGTCTGATATGCAAATTCATGGCAAGAATTACCATGGAAATGATCAGTAATGACATAGTAAACATCTAGACAGTGGACCCAACACAGTTTGGCTTCGTTAAGGGCAGGTCATGCTTACTCAACCTGGTAGACTTCTTTGAGAAAGTAACCAAAGGAATGGATGAGGGCAAAATGGTTCACACTGCCTACCTTGACCTGACCAAGACATTTGACACAATACACCACTTGGGCATTGTTGACAAACTCAAGAGGTTAGGTATAATTCCTTATGTCACCCAGTGGATAGCCAACAATCTCACAGCCAGGACCCAGGAAGTTAGAACTGAAGAGTCTACCTCTACAAAGAGGCCAATCACAAGCGGAGTCCTTCAGGGATTGGTAATGGGACTGCTCTTTTTTGGCATTTACTTCTCTGAAGTCAAGGCCAATGTCAATGGCCTCTGGATGATTAAATTTGCAGATGCTTGCAAATTAGGAGTTGTCTGTGACAGACACAAATGCCGCAACGGCTGACACAGACAAACAACTGATGTCAGCGCCATAGACTAAAACTAAATGCCAAGAAATGCACAATTGTATCCTTCAGGAAGTCATACACTCCTGGAAGCTTTCATATTGACAGCACACCCTTAAGAGATGACCCAGCAGTCAGGGATTTGGGGATACACATAGACAGTAGTCTAGCCTTCAATCGTCATGTGCCTGCAGTTCTAAGGAAATCATTCTACATTGTGCAACATATAAACAAAAGTATGCCATCTAGGTCAAAAGAAGTCATTGTTACACTGTATTCGGCATACATCAAACCTATCATCGAGTATAATGCCCCTTTTGGTATGTACCTTACCAGGCACATCCAACAACTGGAATGTCCACAGAGATTCCTCACTAAAAGAATACAGAGTGCAAGTAACATGTTCAGTGCAGACCACCTCAAGGCCCTATCCCTGTATTCTGTCTCCTACAAGCTGCTGAGAGGAGATCTATAGCTGGTATAAAAGGCATTATCAGACCCCCACAATGATGGACCTCCTACATATCAGCAAAACAAACAGCACCAGAATTATCCATTCTAAAGACTTAAACCTTGGCTGTAGTATAAAGAGGACCTGCTGGAAAGACAGCTATGTATCCCAGAGACCACCCCATTTCTGGAACAGGCTCTCCATCCATGTGAAGCAGAGTTCCTCCCTAAACCAATTCAAGTTTAACTTGGACAATTGGAAGGGGAACAGGAAATTCATCCCTGGTTTGGCACCAATGCTTCTAATGGACACAGGCACTCTGTAAATGGTTCATCTCCCAAGCCCCTGCTTATAAATGTTTCATCTCTCAAGCCCCTACTTTCACTTATCAAGGATACCAGAACATGTCAGAGATTTGGGATGCATGGCTAGGCTTAAAAATGCCCTTGTGGTTGTTAGCTTAGTAAACACCTATGAACCTACGATCAAGCCAACCATTGTTCTTCAAAAGAGTGCTTTCTTCAATGTCAGAAAAGCTTTAAAGGCCTTGGTGTCCAAACCTGTCTTTTTAGTCAGCTCAACTCAAACTGACTAATGGTTTGGGTGCATGGAAGATGCCCTGAAGCTTTAGAATATGTCTGGTGCCATATCCATGGCAGTATATAACCTATATAGCTAAGGCTACTGCAGCAGTGATCAATGGGAAGAACATCAAAAGTTAAAGCTGTCATGGTTCATTGGGAGTGAACGTGAGTGTCACCACATATAACAGAGTTGGTACAACATGGAAGCATCTCCTTACAGGAATTATAAACCTTTTTTTACCAATTCCAGAATACAACTCTGTTAAACCTTAGCCTCCAGAAAAATGTATAAGATATACAAGCCAAAGCCATCTTTTAAACTCATTTCCTTTTAATATAAACCTAATCTGGTATGATTTTGTTGAGCTTTAAGTTAATAATTTAATTGATAAATGTTCGTTCTTCTACAAAACATCTATCATTTTTCTTTATAAACCCCACTGGACTAATTTGTTTTTATCCAACAATTTATTCACATTTTCAAAGTGAAGGGTGGTCTATTACCTCTAGCTCCTGTTAAAATTTTGGTTCCTCCAATGATTTATTTAGTTTTTCTACTGCAACAGTTTTAGGTATGCAGTTTCTCTGCTTCACTAAAGTGCACTAATCTTCACAATTTCTGCTTGAAAAAAAAAATTTAAGCAGCATGTTCTTGTCTTAGCAGCTTCTATAACAATACTGTGCAATCACTGGTTTGGTCATTTGTTTTACAAATGATTCTATGGAGAGGTGTCAAATTATCAGCAGTTTCATTCAGTAACAAATTAAATATTTGTAGTTCCATTTTTTTCAATACTCTGGGTACCATACTACACTCAGTATCAAGTTGTGTCACATACTTAGTCCATCTAAGCCAAAAATATACATGAAAGAAAGCAATAATGTTTTTTGCAGTGATGTAACTTGGTGTTTGGACAGAGTAATTTCCCTACTTATATTTAAATGCTTACTTGTTAAATAGTTTTATTGTGCTATGTACAATATCACAGACTGGCCTCAGTCACCACTAATACTATGTTTCCAGACCAAATGAATGCCACAAAACCACAAAACAGTTCAACCCTCCACCCCATTCATTATCTACTCCCAAAACAACAGCAAAAATTAACCAGTCGACCACATTAAACTACTAGCAGTAACAATTAACAGAGCACTCAAATTTGACATGCATACAGCCCAGAAAATCAAAAAGGTGCAAATCAAACTGGGGTGTCTCTACAGAGTCAGCTTTTACCTTATCCAAACATACAAGCCTGCCGTAGCCTAGCCAGAACACAACTACTATCCACCCTGTTATCCACCTCCCCAATTCTTATAAATATAAGGAAAACTAACATTTACAAATTAGTCCTGCTACAATAAAACAACCAGATTTGCCACAAACCACACAAACAGATCACACCCCTGCATAGCTCTCCAGCAACTAAATTAGCTTGAACTCCCTAACCTCCCTTACTATCACCCACAACATCATACACCAACCCGATAATTGCCCTGCCCTTAAAAACTTAGTGCAACCCTATTCCAACAACAGATACTTCCAATCTTCAGACAGATTGTTACTTGAGGTTACTACAGCAAACAATAGTTACGGAGATGCCCTGTTCTCCAAACAGATAGCTAAAATATGGAACTCTATACCCCAACATATACTTCACACAGCTAACCTCTCTATATTCAAAATTCTCCTCAAAGATCACTTAACAAGCAGCTGGCTCTGCTCCTATACCACACCAATATGATAAAACAAAAAACTCCCACTTGCTAACACTGCTCTCGCAAAATACACCTATCTAACAATGTCTTCATCTTTTCTTTTTTCTTCCTATATTGCATTAAGGCAAATAATTTATTTTTTTCTATCTCTAAATATACATGTACCTCTACTAATGTTTTTTATCTTACTTCAAAAATGTTGTGAGTCATTGTATTATACACCACTGACATGTACTGTATATTTCATACTATTCCACTCCATAATATTTTTTGTATCTGTGCTGTTCAAAGTATATATGTTGTAATAAGGAGCTTTCTTCCCTGGGCCTCTGATGACAATGGGCCTTTGGCCTAGTCTGACACTCCCTGTAAACAAATGTAAACTAACTAAATAAATAAATAAAATCATTGGGATTACAGTCTTCAAACATTAATATTAGCAAACCATATTTTTGATGTTTCTGTTTTCAGCTAAAAGTTACAAGACTGTGAAAAAAGTATACAAAGTCAAAAATTATGAATTATTACCTGAAATTGTTTCTTATGGTCTGATGGTGGGTGTTTTTTCCTTTGAGGAGTTGTTCCTTAAAGGTGTGTGTGTGTGTGTGTGTGTGTGTGTGTGTGTGTGTGTGTGTGTGTGTGTGTGGGTGTGTGTGTGTGTGTGTGTGTGTGTGTGTGTGACATGTGTGTATATATATATATATATATATATATATATATGTGTATATATATATATATATATATATATATATATATATATATATATATATATATATATACATATACACACATATGGATTCAATTCATAATCTCGAACTTCTGAAATCTTGAAATGCATACGGTCGAGACCATATGGTCGAGGTTTCAGAAGTTCGAAATTCTGAAACAAATCCAATAAAAAAAATCAACAGATAAAACATCTCTGCAGGGGGGCCCCCACTCCCTCGCTACTTAAATATACCTACTCAAAGATCTCACTACAGTGAGGAAAAGGGAAATCTCCTGTTCCGTGCTGTATGCAGATCTCTGTTTAGAATTTCGAACTTCTGAAACCTCGATCATATGGTCTCAACCATATGAATTTCGAGATTTCAGAAGTTTGACTTTCTGAAGTGAACCCATATATATATATATATATATATATACATATATATATATATATATATATATATATATATATATATATATATGTATATATAAACTAAGAAATGAACTTTGTGACAATAACAGCATTCAAAGAATAGTAAATCACACCAACTCTTGTAGTACTTTAGTGCTTTCATCTTATTTATTATCAAGACTTCTTCAGAAATACATGTTTCATAACTGTGAGCAACCATTTTCACTTCCTTTAAATACATTAGTTCAAGCAGGCCATTTAAATTAACAACAGTTTCTTTCCAGTAGTAAAGTGTGAACAAGCAGGGTGCTGTGTGCATTTTCATTAACATTACAATCGCAGTTACATAAGGTAAATTGGTCAGACAAATAGCCTTGTGGTGCCGTGTGCATACTAATAGGGATCATGTGCAAAAAAATAAATAAATAAATAAATAAATATTATATACATATACATATATAGGGGAAACGGGAAGGATGAGAGTCATGCTGTGATAGTTCTAATACTGACACCTAGATTGGTTCGTCCCTGATGGGACAACCCAGAAATTACGCATAGTTACTTTGCGTAACTTATGAGTCCATGCCTCCAAAGGTAAGTAAAGAAGGGCATGGACAAAGGTGGAGGAGTCAGCTAGAGAGTCCTACTATGCTTGGGTATCAGTGTGTGTGTAGGATAATGTGTGGGTATGCCACCTGAGGGTGGGGGGAGTGGGAGGAATGTGGTGTGGACTTGAGGGGGGGGCTGTTTGGGGGCCACCCACGACATGGAGTGTGGAGCCGGGGTTTGATGGGTAGGAGAATATAAATAACAGAAAGTCCCAGAAGACTGGGTCAGTGTGGATGGTACTGCCCGTGGGCTGGTTCGGATGGTACCCTTGAATGGTTGTGGGAAAAGTGAGACCGGGGGGGGATGTTGGTGTGGTCGGCAGGGGCTAGCCTGGTGAAAGGGAGCGTGTGTGTAGGGGTTAGGGTGGAGGCAAAAGTCAGAGAGAGAGGAAAGACATTATATTCACTTCCACAGTTGTAAATCCATAAACACATTAAATCCACTTGCACAATTCTTCAAACCCTATCACATTTCAATCTCTGTACCTTCTAAGCACACATTTGATGTCCAGGCTTACGATGAGTAAGGGAGAGAGGGAACACATTAAATCTGCTTGCACAATTGTTAAACTTTCAACCCCTATCACCTATGTATATATATATATATATATATATATATATATATATATATATATATATATACACACACACACACACACACACACACACACACACACACACACACACACACACACCATATTTCTCTGTAAATAAGACCTAACCAGAGAATAAAGCCTAGCATGGTTTTCCAAGGTGGTCATGATATAAGCCCTACCCCAAAAATAAGCCCCAGTTAAGATCATAAACAGCACATGATGTATGTGTTGAATTATAAAATAATAATGTTATGAACACCTGCTGACTGAGGGTATCGTACTCTGCTCGCCATTTTCGGATCATTCGAACACCCAACTTCTTCTCTTTGCAGAAAGTCGTAAGATTCTTTCACGGGAGTCCTCCATGATTCTTACTGTAACCCTAATCCTCACTCACACTTGACATTTGAGATCCATGGTCCATAAACACTGGCAAGTGTACTTTGATTGGTCAAAGTACAGAAAACGCACGTAAAACGTGTACACTTGATAATGAATGGGTCTGGTTGTGTCTTCTTAACTGTCACCATTTTTGTTGCCACTCCTGTCTCTGACAAGATAAGTGCAAAAAGAAAGTGCTATTCCATTGAGTACAAGAAAGGAATCATGGAAGACTCCCAGGGAAATAATCTGATGGCTTGCTGCAAAGAGAAGAAGTTGGATCTCCGAATGGTCCGAAACTGATGAGCAGAGTACGATAACCTCAGTCAACAGGGTGATGAGGGAAATACTAAGAAGTGCAAGTGTAGATCAGGTTGGCAACCATTATTTCCTGAGCTGGAAGACATCTGTGAATGGATTGCTAACAGGAAAGCAAAGGCTTTGGGTGTGCACAGGGCTGATATTCAAGCATTTGCCCTTGCAATGGCACCACAGTTAGAAATATCTATAAAATAATTCAAAGCATCACAACACTGGCAGGATGGCTTCCTTCAGCGATATGAACTGTCTCTAAAAAGATCAGCAACACTTTTCAAGCTGGAAGATACTTAAGTTAGTAAACGTGCACTTGCATTCAAGTCCTTTGTTGATGGCATCGACTTTTCTAAATACCAACAATCCAACATGATTGCTATGGATGAAACTGCAATGTTTATGGGACAAGCATCTCAAACAACAATTGATCAGAGGGGTGCCTCCTCAATCTGCATTCCCTCCACTGGTTATGAAAGTGCACTTGTTACCTGTATTTTGGCAATTCGTCTAGATGGAAAGAAAAACCCATCTCTAAAAATTAGTAAGGGCAATAAATATAAGATTAAACGTGTTTCCGGCATTTACATTACTGAAACTGAAAAAGCCTGGTGTATATAAAGAGTTATAAGGAAGTGGGTCGATGTAATGCTGCCACTTGTTTTGTGAGGTGGCAAAAGAGGTCTGCTAGTCTGGGATTCAGCCAGCACTCACCCTGCTAAAGACATGAAGAACTTCCTTGCACTGAGAAGAACAGATCAAATAATGACTCCTGCAGGAATGGCTGCCTATCTCCAGAGTCTTGATATTGCAATAAGCAAGTCATTCAAGGACCATTTGCACATGGATCTCAATGACTACATTGAAAATAGAATGGAGATGAATCAGCATGGAAACTTTGTGAAGCCTAGCCTGCAAGAGGTCATGACTTGGATGAAGAATTTATTGGATAAAATCACTGACAGCTGTGTTGTAAATGCACTACGAGCAGATTACATGGACAAGAAGTGCTCATTTAAGGAGAGCTCTGTTGGTGGGCATGACAAATTGGGACCAATGGTTCTACAGGACATGGAGTCACAAGAAATTCAGGCTGGAATTCAGGGGTTGGAGACTTATGGCAATGTTCCAGAAGAAGATGACATGACTGTATTTAAATAACTTTTCTGTTATCGGGGCAACAGAATGGATTGCTTCTGCTTTCAACTGCCAGCAAGCTCTTGTCAGTTTTTTGACTTTATTGTATTAAGGTAACGTTTCATTATCAATGGGTAATTACAAAGTAAGGCCACTAGTTCCCAGGCTTCATTTTTATGACTTTCTATCATTCTTTTCTCATGGTTTGGGTAAGGAATAAAGAAAGCATCACCACTCAAAAAGTGGCAGTTATTCACCTGCTTTATTCCCCTCCTCCAATACACATGTATTGAGATTTTTCTGCACTTTCTGTTAAGCATGAAATATTGCACTGTGAAAGCCAAGGTGTAGATATTCTAAAGTTGAAATGTTTGTTGCACTGTTTATGTAGAATTCTCACACAACTGTTAACGTGTTACCAAGAACTGTTACCCAATAATGGAAAAGTACCAAATAAATGTCAATTTGTGTACATGAATAAATGTCAATTTTTGTGCATGAATAAATATCGATTTGTGTACATGAATAAATTAATAAATATAGATTGTTGCATGGGGGGTAAATAAGACATCCCATGATAATAAGCCCTAATGCATATTTCGGTGGGGGAAAAAGTATAAGACCCGGTTTTATTTTGGGGGAAATACTATATATATATATATATATATATATATATATATATATATATATATATATATATATATATAAATAGATAGATATATACAAACACACACACACACAAATGTGTATGTGTGTATATATGTATGTCAAACTTACATTTATATGTGTCATATGCAGACATGCGTCTGGAGCATTTCTCCCCCGGCCTCCGCTGAAAAATTGGCTTCATTCCAAGTCGGACTTTCCCAGTAAACAAATGTTACGTAAATAAAATAAATAAATATGTATATGTGTGCACGTGCTTGTGAGTGCACACACGCAGTCCCCACTCAAGCTAAAGCAATTTGCTCAACAAATATTTTATATGTATGTTTACTTTGCTTTTTGTTTAGTATTACATTGCAAATTTTTCAGAAAGATGAGATCCTTTTCAAAATTCTGTAAAAAAAAGAAATTGTTAGTTCTTTACTCTCGCCTCCGTACATTTTGCTAAACCTGGATGAGAAGCTACATTCATTGACTCCATTTGGCATACACAGCAAAACTCTGAATTGCCTCTAATTTTGTCTCATATTTTTGTCCTGTCACAAAAAATGCATTGTTCTGGTAAACAACCGATGATTACAATCAGTCAACAATTACAGACATCAGAATTTCATACTTGCAATTATTCAGAAAAATGAATGTCTTATGCAAGTATTATTTAAAAAAAAGTGTCCCTGTCATTTTTTTTCAGGGTTAAGCACCTGTGAGCTCCCAGACCTCCTGCTAATTATATATACTAAATCTGAAGTTGCACAATCTTGAGGAAAGGGCATAATTCCCTCCCCCAAGAAATGTGTGTTCTGGCACAACTGGCAGCTATCTGTGTTGTTGACCACACCTTGTTGGCTAACCAGATTTCAAACAATGATAGATTTGATGTATTTCAATGAGCTCATATATGGGTGTACTAAAATTAAATGAAACAACCAAAAATCAAGGTTTACAAAGTCGACCAGAAAAAGTCAAATTTGCAAATGTCGACACATTATTCTGCATGTGTATGTGTTACTATGCATCCGAATTTGTGGATTCATTTTGGTGAGACAAAATTCAGATCAGAATACTCAGTTCTATCAGTGGTCAAGACAACTCACCCAGACGATTCTTGGTGGCCATCTACACATTCAAGTGGAGGGTATGTATAATCTGGTTCAGTGAGTAATGAACTTTAATTATTTTCTCAACAGCAGTCAAGGAGAGCAGTATTAAACAAGCATGACCATGGCCATAAAAAGGTGCAGGTAAAGAACACATGCAGTGAAGACTGCAGTTATTGATATGCTACCACCAGCTAAATGGCACAAAGGAATTCACCATCTCTCACTTCCAGCATGGCTGTTTTGTTTATTTTTTTTTCAGAATAATTTTTCATCAAAGAAGCATTTGACAGTACATGACAAGGTCTGAAAACAATTGCTTATGAACTGTTTATAAAATGTGAGCAGCATCAAAATACTTGATGTACACACACACACACACACACACACACACACACACACACACACACACACACACACACACACATGCATACATTCTGAACACAACAAACTTTATTTGAAAGATCAGAGTATCGGGTGCAACTTTCCTCAGGTTGTTTATTCAATTACAAAGTCAAACTGCTGCAGACCTTATCTTCCCCTACTAAAATATTAAAGGGGCTCTATTATGAGAAATGCAGGGGGCATTGCTATATTCCATCTGCCATGCAAACACGTGCCACATACTCTTCACTCTCACAAAAGAATCCTATGTCTCAGAAAAGGCAGAAATATGTCCACGTTATCCTTAGTGTGCCAGTTCTAGTATGTGAATTAAATATGCGTCTGGTCAACATAAGGTAAAGTAAAAGCTCTTATTACTCAATCAATCAACAGTAATCAAATACTAAATGTCATTAAATTATTAAGCTATCACACTCCCAGAATGATGCATCAAGTTAAAAAAAAAGGTTGCTTCCAAAAGCCCCTGCAAAATACTGTAAACCACTTTATACTTCTTCTTCTTCTGACGCAAAATACTGTGTAAAATGCCATGATTGCATAATACAAAGCAGATGCCAAAACAGGGGCGGATCCACCTTGTCACAACATACTTTATGCTTCGGGGTATGCAAAGTCACCATGCAGATGTTACATCTAACCAGTTAATGAATAGTCTTAAATGCTATGGCATTTTTTGTATCAGCAGCAAAGCTATAATAAATCTAGAGGATTCAAAGAAATGCGACATGCCAGTTGATGGTGCTATGGTGTTAGTTCATAACTCATATTCCTGGAAGGTTGAAAAATAGCAGAGAAAACAGATGAGTGAAAGCTATTGCAAACATTGGTTTTAGCACTATTCAAATATGCCTTTCTAGATGATCGCGATGCAATAATCCCCTACTTAGAGTTACTTCCCTTGAGTAAGTGCACACTTCACTTACTCATTTAACTACAAAGTGGGGGGGTGCTTAAGTCCATAAATGCAACTTATGCAGTTCATGTTCATTTATTTGTCCCTTTAAACAAAGTACACAAATGTATCCATTTTTCAAATGGTTTAAAAAAGATCAGTTGATGAAAAAAATTATGCAAAAACACTAAAATATAACAAGGATCTATGAAGCAAGTATTAATTATGTTTCAAATACAACAATAAACTGAAAGCTAAATCTATATTTTATTCATTTGGTGATTACTGCTTTCATCTACTTTCCCACTATAGACACAGGCAAAGGCATCAAATGAGCTTTCACCTTGTCTTCTGAATTACCTAACTTTTGGCACTGCTCACAGGCATTGCAGTACCCCGTTACATCTCTGGAAATCACAGTCCAATAAAAGTTCTACATAATATTTCTGTTGGTACACTATGCCTATATGACCTGCAAAGGGAATGTATGGCTAGAAGTGCCAGACGGTAGACTCTGGGCACTATCAACTACTATATTCTCTCACCCTCTAGCCCTTCCTCAGGGGTCCACTCTCTATACAGTAACCCTTCATCTCAGTACACAGATTCCTCTTTTCCTTGACAATCAGGTGTCTCACTGGTTACTGCCCTCAGGCCTTGTAATGTAGGGTCTGAGAGCTGAGCCTGTCTCAAATCTCTCTTTGTAATCCTTCCCAGCTCCGCTTCCACAGGAATTCTGGTATTCTCTGACAGCAGTGTCTCACTGTCAGGCTGGATGCTATTATTCGTCTCAGACCTTACAATCACTCTGTCCAAGGGAACATCAGTACCCACAAGTAGCTGTGGTTCACGTTCAGTCTCACTGTTACAGGGTAGCTCTCTCACTGAAGTTACCACCAAACCAATCATGGCTTCAAGTCTGTGGTCTGTCTGGGTCCCCCCCCAGGCTACCAGACCCACATGCTTTTCTCCAAGACCAACTGCATGTCACTGCATGAACACAAGTTTCATAGGTTCATAGGTTGGTACTAGGCCATCAGCCCTAGGGCTTATACAAGCCTAGCCATAACAATTCCCTGGCTATTTCTTCCCACACTATTTACTTCCCTGGACCCCTATCTAGCAGGGCGACTGACATCATGGGGTGAATTTCCTTTCTTCCATCCAATCGTCAAGGTTCCTTTTGAAGAGGACCAAAGAGGTACTCTGCTTGACATGTATGGGCAATCTATTCCAGAGTCTGGGGAGTCTCTGGATCAGGAACCTATCCCCCCAGCATGTTTTGTTTATTGTGATGACAAGGTTTAGATCCCTGGAGCATGTGGCTCTGAGGGATTGGGATTTCTTCAAGTGTAGCATGTCGAACAGCTCTGGGTTTGACAGGGCCTTGTATGTTAAGCAGAGATTGTCTCTGAGTAGATGATATGCGACAGAATATAGCTGGAGTTTTTTAAGGTGGTCAACGTAGGGCATCTGCTTTAGGCCTGTGATTCTTTTATTGAGGTATTTCTACGGCCTTTTCAGTTGTTGCAGATGTCTTGAGAGGTACATACCAAATGGGGCGTTGTATTCTATAATGGGTCTAATGAGGGATGAGTACAGTGGGACAATGACCTCCTTTTTTCTGGATGAAAAGCCCTTAGTGATGAGGTGTGCCACATAGAAGGATTTCCTGACTGTTGTGGCAATGTGGTTATCGAAGGTGAGACCACTGTCCACCTGTGTCCCTCAGTCTCTTATCACACTTTCGGTGTTTAATGTACTGCCACCTATATGGTAATTCATGGATACATGTTTTTTCCCAAAGGGGATAACTATACATTTCTTGGCATTGAGCTTGAGCCCATGGCTCTGGCACCAAGCATCTGTTTCTGTAAGGCCTTTTGTAGAGTATCCACATCATTTGGGGATTCAATAATGGCTCCCAGTTTGCAGTCATCTGTGAACTTTGTTATCCAGAGTCCCTTAGTGTTGGCCTGTACTTCAGAGAAGTAGATGCCAAACAAGGGCGGTCCCAGGACTGAACCCTGAGGTACTCCACTTGTCACTTGTCTGGAGCTGGATTTGGAGTTGGCTACTTTTACAGTGTGGGTTCTATCAGTAAGCCAGTTAGCAACCCATTGGGTGAAGTAGGGATTAATGCCCAGCTTAGTAAGTTTATCTATGATTCCAGAGTGGGGGATGGTGTCAAAGGCCTTGGTAAGGTCTAGATAGGCTGTGTGGACCACCTTACCCTTGTCCATGGCTCTGGAGACTGATTTGAAGAAGTTAATCAGGTTCAGGAGACAAGATCGGCCTTTCACGAACCCAAACTGGGTGGGGTCCAGTGTTTGAAGGTTGCCAATGTCTTTGTTTATAAGTTCCATGATAATACGCTCCAAGGCCTTGAAGATAAGGCTTGTCAGACTGATGGGATGGTAGTTTCTGGGATCCAAGGTGGATCACCCCTTGTGGAGTGGGATAACTGTAGCTCTGCGCCACTCAGTGGGCATGACACCTGAGGTGAGGCTATGATTAAACATGACACTTAGGTGAGGTGCCAGTTCATATTGTAGTTCATGTAGTACACGGCCTGGGATGTCATCTGGTCCCATGGATGCTGTATTCTTAGCTTTGGAGATTGCGTTTTTTACCTGTGTGGCCGTTATTACCAGAATTTGGCAATCTTCCGGTATTGAGATGGGCCATTTAAGGGGTGAGAGGGGGGTGAAGTTGGCACTGAATCGATCTGCCAGGATATTGGCAATATCCTTGGGATCAGTATATTTACTGCCATTCAGTTTTAGCTCAGAGCAGATCTGAGCATTGCCATTTAGATTCTTGACATAGTTATAGAATGCCTTGTGGTTGACTTTGGAATCTTTAGCAATTTTATTTTCGTAACTAGCTTTGGAGGATTTTAGGTAGGTACTGCATTATCAAAATCATTCCCTATTAGGACCTCTGAAGGGTTATCCTCAAACATACCCACTTGCTGGCTTCCTTTTCCATACAACCAGTTAAGGTGAACCCTAGCCAAAGGTATTTGGAATGGGTTCCCTACTAAAGCTCTGACTGGAATAGCCTGCCCAAGCAAGTTCTGCTCCTCTTTAACCACTGCATGCTTCACAATGGTTAGGTCAGAGGCTGTGTCTGTCTTAGCAGTGGCCTGTTTCCCATTTAGTAAGATAGGATATAACATTCTGTAGTAGTTTGGTACCCTTGTTGTCTCCAGACAACTTACTGCTGACATTCTGTCATTCCCACTTACTGGCTCTCCCACCTCTTGTTCCCACCTTGCCTTCATGGACATCTATATACTACATAGCCCCACTGGTTACATTTAAAAGATTTAACCCCTTGCCCTTGTTCTGGAAGTTTAGGCTGCTCATCAAGGGTTCCCTTAGACCTATGACAGTACTGGGTATCCCTTTCCTGAGCAGTGATGCCTTGCTTGCTAGGTATAGGTCTCCCTTTTTTCCCCAACTCATCTGTGGTATTGCATTGCTTATCAGCTAACCAGATTCTCATGTCCTCAGGCAAAGTGCTAAGGGTTTATTTCCTCACCAAAAGATCTGCCAGCCCTTCAAATCTGGTGACCTGACACCCACTCACCCATCTATGAAAATAAGTGCTTAACTCAGCAATATATTCACACACACTTTCATCTATGCTCACAACACTTTTTCCTATAAGCTTCAGGTGTTAACTTAAAACACTCTAACAGACAGTTTCTTAACAGTATTATAAATTTAAGCAATCGATATCAGACAATTTAGAAATAGCAGTTACAGCTTTACCATGGAGTAAGGTGGTCAGGAACCATTCCCAGAGCCCTTGGTCAGCATTATAATGTTTACACCCCCTTTCAAACATACGAATGAAACTATCCAAATTACCTCCCTCTGTAAATTGTGAAAGAAATTTATTGACCCTTGTTGTTTCTTGGGTTTGGTTACTCCCTTCCCCATTACCTCCATGGCCCTGGCAAAGAGTCAGCATCTCCTTCTCATGTTGCCTCTGGCTCTCATTCTCCACAGCTTCCAGACATTACAGTTTCTCATTTTCCTCAGCCTCCAGACATCTCAGTCTCTCTGCTGCTTCTGTTTCCAAATGTTTGGCCTCAAGTCCCTTTAACTCCAGACTGATTTTTACGTCCTTTGTGGAAAGGTTGAACTGTCCATTTTTTGAGAGTTGTACCTTCCCAAGGTCAGTCTGATTGTCCTCCTGTTTGCTGGTCTGAGATGCAGCTGTGACTAGGGCTGCAATCACCTCTGCTTTAGTCAGGTTGGCATGCACCAGTCCTTTATCTTGGCACATCTCAGCCAAGTGGCTCCTTGTCAGCTTGCCATACTCCTCTGCTGACATCATTGCCTGCTCTCCCTGACTAACTGAGTTACCAAATAAAAAATAAAACTATTATGATATGAAACTCTGAATGTTCACTGTGTGGCTGATTGAGAGTACAAACACCTTCCTTAGTGACTACTGTTTACAGGCTACAGGAGTTCAATATCCACACCTCTAAATCCTAATATGTGGATATCCCACCACTGCCAACCAATTAATATGTGATGCCCCACCAGTGGCCCAGTAATCAAACAGCCTCAATCATCACCACTGGCAACAGTGGGGAATGTACACACAGGGAAGATGACAAGTTACACACACAGTATTTCCAGTTGCAGCTCTCTGCATCAAGTGCAATTTCCCTTAAGAGCAAACAGAGACCACAGTCAGTCTAGGTCTGGTTTCTCCCTCTTTAATGTTCCAGTTTCCACTGTTAAAATACATACATTTACAGTTACAAAAGTATATATACATTTCTGTTCTTTTCCAGTAGGGTACACTGTGGATACATCTTTAGGCTCAGTACTTTACAAAACCTTGCAACACACACTTCTGTACCAGCAGTTCGATAAACAGACAACATACAGTTCTAATACAATCGTAACACAGGCATATGAATCATGTTGATATTCACAAATCACATATGGTTATTTACAAAATTCCAGCTAGCTGTGCTGGCAATACCTCCTTTTGTCACAACCTGCACCAGGTATAACTTTATTAATGTAAAACATTTCTCTGCTTCTCATTTTAGGTGCTGTAACTAGATTACTGAGGGCTAGTACAATTGCTTGCCTAATGCTATCCTTTTTAAACTGTGCTATTTTTGTTTAATGCATAGCTCGGTATTGTGTTTTATCTACTCATATGTCCAAGGATGCCATTCGAGCTAGTACAAATATTTGGTAACTTGAAAAACGTGAAATAGGACCAGCAGAAGACCACTGACACTGCTGTATAAAATTTAGCACTTTCTTTCGTTTAATACCAACGAACTTCTTCAGAACAAACGAACACTGCTCAATCCATTTCTTAAATATAAATTGATTAATTGAAAACCCAATCACATTGGTTCATCAATAAAATACACATAAAAATAAGCAAATCTTAAAATTATATATACATCTGTTTTTATGCATGTTTTATACATGTTTAAAATATAACTTCTTACATATATAAAATATATATAAATCCCATACTGTTAATATGTACAAAAGCAATAATACAATTTATCATTTAAAAGGCATTTCACATTTAAAGTACCATTTGGTCCTGGATATTTATCAGCCCCTAAAAAGACTTGCCACTTTAACTCTTTAATTTCAAGAGCATTGTTGAAATTAGTAACATAGGGAACTGCATCAATGAAATCCAAGGCAAAAAATAATTTTTTTTTTGAAATCTACACATTCCATAGCATGCTTTGCTAAAGTGTTATCAACATCCCTGTTTTTAATAGCTAAACGGTGTTCATATATTCTTTTATATAATGCTCTAATCATTTTCCCAACATAAAAATTAAAGCAAGTGGAACATGTAGCTAGATAAACTATTCCACAACTCTTACAGTTAAACCTGGACTTACTGCTAACCATTTTATTAAATGTGAGGGAAAAACATACTCTTTGAGGAATCTATGAATCTACACTGCTTGCAATTATAACAAGGATATGTCCCCACTGGTCTTTTTGTCATTCTTTGTTCACCAATCTCCAAAATGGACTTCACACTGACTACCTTTTTTAGTTTCATGAATTGGTGGGTTTTTTGTTCATTAGTACAAATATTTGCTTAATGTTGTTGTGCACTATTCAGCTGCTAAAAGGTTGCTTAAGAAGAGAAAATGCTGTTGATCTGATATACTAGTTGCTAAAACCCATTAGTATAACCAACTTATTTTACATTTTATTTGTGCTTTAAACTGTATAATCCAATCCTAGGCATATACATTGCATTTATCTAGCTGCTGCTTCTAGTGTGTCAGAAGGCTCATGGAGTAGCCTCCGTGCAGTTTATTTGTGGCCAGTTGTCAACCTATCATTCCTCCTAGGAACAGTAGTGCGTACACTATCTAAGCTTACTGCCTCTATTCTCTGTGGTTTTTGCCCATTCACAGACAGATACAGCCCTAAGTTTGCCTGTCTCTCTGCTTACATCTAATATGGGTAAGCACTAAAATCCAGCCCTGGGTTACAGTTTTTAACATGAGCATACTATGCTCCTTTCTATATCCATGTACTCACTGCTAGTCTGTCTTTTATGTATTTTCACACTACCAATTACTGTATTTAGTACAAATATGTGGCCACACTGTTATATAGTCCTTTTTCACATAGTTTAAAATTGTAGCGTACTACGCTTTATATTACTTGACTCTATATAACATAACTGTACGAAACTTGGCCGTTACTGGTGGCCATAAAGATACAGTTGCTAAATACAACTATTCCCAGAGACATTTATTGAGACATTTCCTCTTTCCTGACATCAACCTCAATCCTGATAGGCTACTTCTGGCTGCAAATAACACTAGCCTTGGCATTTTCTGATCATAGTAGTGCTAATGTTGCTATGCTGAGTCTTACACTTCTATCCTATATTAATAACTTGCCTTCATCTTTTTCATTTGACCATAGAGGGTACCTACACACTGGGTTAACTGCCCAGCACCTCCCACACACACTACAGATCAACAGGAACCTCCTGACAGAGACCTAAAAAGACCAGAGAATGACCAAGATCCCAATTAAAGAAACTAACAAGGTTATTATCTTACTTTTTACCTATAAGCACACCTACTAGGTTGGTCATGGAAATACTTTTATTTAAACAATAGCATAGTAGTTCTAATAGTTGTGTACCCCATCCACCCCCCCACCAGCCATTTTGCTGAAATCACTTAGAATCCCTTCGCAGATCTATCATCATTAACACGCTGTTCCCTGATCCCCACCTCACCCTCCCTTTGGACAGTCCCCAAATGAACGTATTCCCACTCAATTTTACTGTACAGATAGGCTTTACCAATAACAGTTACTAAACACATCTCTGGGGTACTCCTGACTTTCACATAGCCTTCTGCCCAACACACTGATTGTTTTTTTACAGCCACTTACCTGTACTGCTGGTGCAGACCCATTCCATTTGCCCTCGCTGAGGATCGGGCTCACTTTGCTCAACTGCCCTGCTACCAATTCCCACCCACCCCCACTACCCCTACATTTATTCTAACCACTAATCCTAAATCACTAAATCTGTGGTGGTGATGCTGTGGTAGCATTGTCGCCTCCCAGTAAGACGCTGTCCAGTTCGATTCTCAGATAGAGCGTCTTCTGCGTGGAGACATGCGTGAATGGGCGTACCTTCGTTGAAGGTTGTGTGTCAGCGCTGGTAACTCAGCACGTAAAAATCAACTGCCAATCATTAGTGGACCGGAGTTCCGCTGTGGTGACCCCAACTGGGAAAAGCCGAAAGACACAACAACAACAACTAATCCCACCCATCTACCTCCAGACCAATCACACCAATACCCCATCACCCACCTAACCTCACCCATCACCTACCTATTTTCATTGACTAAATCAACTATGTTTCTAGAAACCATGCTTTCAGTGTCCTTGCACACTTACATCTTACCAAGACACTATAATACACCCACTCAACCCTCTTACTATTCCTGTCACACCAAATCAATCAACACTCCAATGCACCCTCCATATTATCAATCACCTGCAACATTCAAACAAAAAATCTCCTGGAAATACAACAGAATAATCATCAGTTTCATAAAACTTATGTCTACTGCCCTTTCTAAACTTGCCCTCAGTGGCAACATACACCCCAGACATAGTCCTATCATCTCCAACTTCACACCCAATAACCAGTTTAAAAACTGCAATACCTCACAACTAACAGCCAACAGAAAGCTAACTGATCTCCTTCTCCTAAGTATAAATATCAGAAGTATAACCAATAAAACCCATGACCTCCACACCAACCAGCCTTATACTCCCCTGATATACTACTCTTGACTGAAACCTGGCTCAAACCTCACATTAGCAGTGAGAAAATACTTCTAGCAGGCTATGACATACTTAGTGTATTTAGTCTGTCTAAGAAAGGAGATGGTGTAACTCTTATGTTAAAACACCACCTAAACATTCAGATCCTTAACATATTAGCCCCACAAATTGGTAACAAAGAAATCCTATATGCCAACCTCAAACTAAACCCAAACAAAACAATAAACATCATAGGATGCTACTTCCCACCTGGTTATAACATCCCTCCACCAGAAAACCTACTTAGTTGGGCTAACCATCACCTTCCAAAAAAAAACATTAATTCTGGGTTATTTTACTATTGATTGGCTATACTGCAGCAACAACCATCCAGCCTACCACCCAAACCTTCACGATTTCTCCCAACTTATCCAGTCACCCACCCAGATAAATAAAAACTCTAATAAACATTCTACTCTTGATTGGATATTAGTCAATAAAGCCCCTCAGTCATATTTAGTTGGCTGCCTACCTGACAGCCGCAGTGACCACACCCCAACATTCCTACTAAACACCACCAATACTGTGCTAAACCCATCATCTATTGGCAAATACTTAACAAGGTAAACTTTAACCCTCTCACATTTAACTCATCCCTTAAAAACTGTAACTGGACCCCTCTAAAGTATCTCAATCTAGATGACACAGTTCAGTTCTTCAATAGCACCTTCCTAAACATTTTAAATACTCATGCCCCCATAAGAAATACCAGAGTCAAAGCCCAGCACTCCCCATGGCTACAGAAATCCAATAGGTCAATAATGAAAATCAGAGACAGAGCCTGGGATCACTGGAGTGCAACTAAAACCCCCTCAGCTAGATAAAACTTCTTTGAATGAGCAACAGAGTCAAAAAACTAATGAAACAGGACAAAACCCAATACTATCAGTCCTACCTTAGGTCCTCCCAACACAAACCAATGCAATTCTGGTCCTCCATAAACTCCATTCTTCACCAAGGTAAAGTTGGCACTCCTCCACCTAACACTCCCCCCTCTTCTGAAAGTATCACCTCCTCATTCAATAAACAATTCACAGAAACCATTCTATCTCTAGCTAAACAACATAACATCCTCCTCTCCCTCCCCACATCAACTCCTAATAACCTGCTCACTACCTTTTCATTTACTCCAGTTCCTATCTCCAACATAATATAGCTTCTATCAAAACTTAAACCAACTAAACAAGCTGTTGACAATCTCCCCTGTGAATACCTAATATTAGCAGCTGACACCCTAGCCTATCCATTCTCTATCCTGATTAACCATTCCCTATCAGAATTCTATGTACCTACACTGTGGACATTATCTCACATCATTCCCCTCCACAAAGGTATCCCCTCCACCAAATTCTCCAACCACTATCCCATAGCTATCCTCTCCCCACTTTCCAAGATACTTGAGAGATGCATTCATTTTCAAGTCCTAGATTATCTCCTAACAACCTCTTCTTCAGCACACAACATGGTTTCAGACCATTCCATAGCACTACTACCACCTTACTCTCTTTCACTAACACTATCCTTCAGCATAAAAACAGTAGCTTATACTCCTCTGCAACTTTCCTAGATCTATCCAAGGCTTTTGACATGGTCTCGTACAAACAACTTATCTCTGTTCTCACTGATCTATCCTCTTCCCAATCAGCTACTGACTGGTTTCACAGCTACCTAACTGTCCGCCTACAATCTGTTTGACATATCTCCACAACTCCCTCTCTCACTTCGTGTCCCCCAAGGATCCATCCTCAGACCCCTACTTTTCTCACTATTCACCAATATTCCATACACTGCCACCAAACAGGCCTCTCTCATAAAGTATGCAGATGACTCCACCATCATCTGCTCAGTCCAATCCCTACCAGAACTGCAAAAGATCACTCAGTAATCCTTTACCTCTGTAGAAACCTGGCTATCTACTGCCCAGTTAATACTCAGTCCAAACAAGACTAAACTCCTCATCTTCCAGCCCTCATAATCTAACCTACCAACTCCCACTTTAATATTACAGCTGACAACACCATCATCTCCCCACCAGAACATACCAAACTATTAGGTGTTAAAATTGACAACTATCTCAAATTTGACATTCACATTTATCTGATCATAAAATAAGTTCACAAAAAATAAGGGCTTTGTACAGAAAAAAGCAATTCCTTACCAAAACAGCCAGAATCTCAGTTGCCAGTTGCCACCTTATCTCCACCTTACTCTACACCTCCTATATTTACCAAACTAAGAAAAACCGACCTAAATAAGCTTGAGTCTTGTTACAACAAAATTGATAAGTTTGCCCCCAGGGCAGTCACCACTGTATATCACTTACTGAACTTGACTGGCTCTAACTTCCTCAACTCCTTCACCTAAATCAACTCTCCCTTGCTCACAAGTTAGTGAACTATCCCCTTAAAGTCCCATCCCTCCAAAATCTACTCTAGCCCTACTGTACCACCAGACCACTATGCTCCAAGAGCAAAAATGAACTTCAAGTAACCAAAGGCAAGAACTCAGTTGAGGAAGCACTTTTCTCCTGCATAGTATCCAAATTATGGAACACTCTCCCCCCTCAATAACCTCTTGGCACTCATGCAATCACTTCAAAGCTGGGCTTAAAACACACTGGTTATGCCCTTGTTCCAATCTGGACTAGAGACCCTCTTTCTCTACCCCCCCCCCAGCCACTTACACACCCTGCACATTTCTTTCCTATCTAAAATCTGCTGGTGATGGCAGTCCTGTTTATTTCTTAACTTCCTTAAGACCTCACTTCATCTCAATCACTTAAGTCATCTACCCACCATATATTCCACCTATACTACCTACTCTGTATACTGCGTATACTCTCTATACTGTCTCACTCCTTAATCTTCCCCTCCTATTTCCTCCTAGTCTCTGCACCTGCTTTCTCCATCTCACCAAACACGGCTTTATATCAGGCTAAGTCTACAGCCATAACTGTTATGTCTAAGCAGATCACAAATAAAAGCAATTATGTCCAATAAGCTTTATAACTCAATATCGCTGTGACTGTTACTATTATACTAATGTTTCAATATGTGCCATCACAGATGTAACCAATCTGCTATGTATATATATATATATATATATATATATATATATATATATATATATATACATACTCCATGTATATCTACTGTCCTTCATGTAACTATGTTACTCATATTTTATGTTTGTGTCTTTTGCTGGCATTGTTTTACTTGCATATATACCAATTTTATTAACTTTTTATTATTAATTTTGTACTTAATGTATTCTTTGTGTGCAGCTCTTCTCCCCGGGCCTCTGCTGAAAAAGGATCTGTGACCAGTCAGATTTTCCCAGTAAACAATTATTACCAAAAGATTTCTTCATCCAGTATACTATTTGCCTTGACATGCCCCACATTTTTGTGCATTGTGGAATTAAAGCATGAGAGGCTTATTCAATATGGTAAAATTAAGGACCATATTAAGACATTATTTTTTTCAGGTTTCACATGAACCCTCAGGCACACAGACACAGTACTAAGCAAGCAATCCTCTAAGTAGACACACTTAAAAAGTACTTGCCACCATTTATGAGTACTTAATATTACTCACATTCCACATTAAGCAAGGCAGTACGTGATACCTCTGATGTAAAGTTTCCCATCCGTCCAATAATCAGGGCTGGCCTTAAAGGCAATGCAGTACTTTGCCTGACCTGTAATTGCAACTTATTCTATAAGTTGAAAATATGTAAAGTTAAGAAATTATTCCTTCAGTGAGACTTGTTTGTTGGTGTAAATTTCGGTTGCTAGTATGGGTGTTTGTACAGCCACTGATTTTGCAAAGACATAGGAAGGCAAATAGGAGTGGGTCTTTCCTGGCTTGAAAATTGATGCCACAAGTCCCCTCAGAGCAGCTGGCAGGTAGTCAGTAAAAGGAGAGCTGTACCAATTTATCTGGACAGTTGAATGATTTAAGACCTTGCATTTTTTGGCCAAAAATCATTGGGGCCTTTCCAGCTAAGCAATATGGTTGGATTTGTCCATACCAAAGGGGACAGTATTAGATGATAAGTCTGATTAAGTTAGTAAAAGGCATGCTTTGAATCTTTATTCTGTTGGAAATTAATTGGGTATTATAGAAGGATGACTTGACTATGGTAGAAACATGTTGATCAAATGAGAGGATGTTTACATAAGTACCAATGTTTCTTAGGGTCTACTTCACTTTGTCGAAAAAACTATTTGTCAAATACCTTTTTGTCAAATTCTATTTGTCGTAGCCTTAAGTTGTGGAACATTCGTTTAAACAAAATTTTCCCTAGGGGGAAAAATGCTTAGCCATCATCTAGAATTTGCACATTTCCACACTGTAGTGTGATCTTGGCGTTGGTATATTTAGTTAGGGGGACGTGGGGGGTGCAGCCACCCACCTCAGTGGGTTTGAAATTTCATGAATTTTGTGACACTCATTAGGATGGCCAAGAGTTTTTTTCCACTGGGAAAACATTCACTTAAATTAACATTTGACGAATGAAGGCTTGGAGAAATAGAGTTTGACAAAAAGGTATTTGACAAAGAGGTTTTTCGCTGAAGTGATATAGACCTGGTTTCTTATGACCATATCTGCTTGAAGAGGAGTACCATTTACAACATGAGGTGGAAACAGCTTTTTTTGCTAAATGCTATTATGGAGCACTTTTTTGCATTCATCTTGAGACTGTTTTCAGGTATTTACATATTCTAACATTTGGAGCAGTTTACTATAAGTAGGTGAACAGATAAGACTGCCTAGTTTACAGTCATCAGCCAACATGGTAAATTATATTTCATGGAGTTTGGTTTAGATGTCTACAAATTAAATGCCAGATAGGGCTTGGTACTGTTCACAGTATTACCCCACTAGTTACAATTTTTCATTTAGAGAGGATACCAGCAAATTTCTCTACTCGGAATCTTCTTGATGGCTAGTATGCAAGCCAACAGACAACAAAGCAGTTTACATTACATTCGTCTAAAACTTTTTGATAATACCAGTATGGAGGATAGTGTCAAAAGCCTTGACCAGGTCATGATACGCAACATGCACATAATGACTACTATCCATAGCCTCTGTAACCTTTTCAAAGTAGTTTACTAGTTTTGAGACAAAAATCAGACTGAGCTGAGTTTAGATCAGTCAAGTTGTCCATCACTTCTTCATTGCATTTCACACTGAGCTTATCGAAGGAAGGACACTGAGGAAACTCGGAGCTATAATATATAACATTAAGTATCCTGTTTTTTGTTTATTTTGTTCTTTATTTCTTTGTTATTTATAACACTTTGTGTACTGTGTATTTTTCTAGCTAGTTTCACTGTGTGTGAGGTATTAACTGGAAATTGTCCACTTTTATAAGGCATCTGTTGGGTTGTTTGTTTCTGATAACGTTGCAGTTAAACTCTTTTTTCTAGAAGCTCCTTTAGCTGTTTAAAACTTTCATTTAAAGGCTCACTGCTGCTTTTCAGCTGTGAGAAACATTTCTGCAGTTTGTTCTAAGTAGTGGGGATATTTGTAGCATTTCCATATTCAGGCTTGTATTTGGGCCTAGTGTTTGTGGAGGCTGTGTGTCTGAGCACATATTCAGGGACATCTTGGTTTAGCCAAAGCCATCAGGTATTTCAGTGAGAGAGAATTGTTTGAGGTCATTGGCTGACTGAGGTCACCTGGACTACAGCTTAGACTAAGCACCTCATTGGTTCCTTTGAGATTTATTTCTTAAAAGCTGTCTCAGGTTTCAACTTTCTGTTACCTAAGAAATTCAGTTGTGAGTGTTTTGCCATTTCACACTGAGCTGATTGAAGGAAGGACACTGAGGAAACTCGGAGCTATAATATATAACATTAAGTATTCTGTTTTTTGTTTATTTTGTTCTTTATTTCGTTCTTATTTATAGCACTTTGTGTACTGTGTATTTTTCTAGCTAGTTTCACTGTGTGTGAGGTATTAACTGGAAATTGTCCACTTTTATTAAGCATCTTTTGGGTTGTTTGTTACTGATAACTTGTTGCAGTTAAACTCTTTTTTCTAGAGGCTCCTTTAGCTGTTTAAAACTTTCATTTAAAGGCTCACTGCTGCTTTTCAGCTGTGAGAAACATTTCTGCAGTTTGTTCTAAGTAGTGGGGACATTTGTAGCATTTCCATATTCAGGCTTTTATTTGGGCCTAGTGTTTGTGGAGGCTGTGTGTCTGAGCACATATTCAGGGACATCTTGGTTTAGCCAAAGCCATCAGGCATTTCAGTGATAGAGAATTGTTTGAGGTCAGTGGCTGACTGAGGTCACCTGGACTACAGCTTAGACTAAGCACCTCATTGGTTCTTTTGAGATTTCTTTCTTAAAAGCTGTCTCAGGTTTCAACTTTCTGTTACATAAGAAGTTCAGTTGTGAGTGTTCTGCCATTTCACACTGAGCTTATCGAAGGAAGGACATTGAGGAAACTCGGAGCTATAATATATAACATTAAGTATCCTGTTTTTTGTTTATTTTGTTCTTTATTTCTTTCTTATTTATAGCACTTTGTGTACTGTGTATTTTTCTACCTAGTTTCACTGTGTGTGAGGTATTAACTGGAAATTGTCCACTTTTATTAAGCATCTGTTGGGTTGTTTGTTTCTGATAACTTGTTGCAGTTAAACTCTTTTTACTAGAGGCTCCTTTAGCTGTTTAAAACTTTCATTTAAAGGCTCACTGCTGCTTTTCAGCTGTGAGAAACATTTCTGCAGTTTGTTCTAAGTAGTGGGGATATTTGTAGCCTTTCCATATTCAGGCTTGTATTTGGACCTAGTGTTTGTGGAGGCTGTGTGTCTGAGCACATATTCAGGGACATCTTGGTTTAGCCAAAGCCATCAGGCATTTCAGTGAGAGAGAATTGTTTGAGGTCATTGGCTGACTGAGGTCACCTGGACTACAGCTTAGACTAAGAACCTCATTGGTTCTTTTGAGATTTCTTTCTTAAAAGCTGTCTCAGGTTTCAACTTTCTGTTACCTAAGAAGTTCAGTTGTGAGTGTTCTGCCATTTCACACTGAGCTTATCAAAGGAAGGACACTGAGGAAACTCGGAGCTATAATATATAACATTAAGTATCCTGTTTTGTGTTTAAAAAAAAAATATCTGCTTTTACTGTATTTGTGTTTCTTCCTACTTTATTTTGCTTTTGCGTCATCTTAAAAGTACTCAGTTGTATTTATTAATGCTTGGTGTAACTCATTCTAAACCTTTTAGTTTAAGCATTTGGGCTTTAGACCAGTTGTTTTACATTAAGAAGGTTTGTGGTCTGCACTGTAGTGGCAGAACAGGTAGCTTACATCCTTCTAAGTTGGGAACTGCTGGTTGAGGGCTCAGTATCTGTTATTCTAAAAGTGTATTAATTCTGGTTTAAGAACTTGGGCTTCAGGCCAGTTATTTTACATTAAGAGGGTTCGTGGTCTACACTCTTGTGGGAGGAGAGGCTGGACTCTGCCCTTCTGAGCTGGAAATTTCTGGTTAAAGGCTTATAGTGCCTGCATATTTGAACTGCTTCTTACTGAAATTGGTACACCTTGTTTGCTGTAGCATAGACTAGATCCAGGCCTGCTGAATCTAGCTTTATTTGTATAACTTGAGCACTAATCCAGGCATTCCTTAAAGTATTCAATTGTATTTATTACTGCTTGGTAGTAACTTGATTAAAGTGTAGCTATCATTCTAAGTCTTTTGGATTAAGCACTTGGGCTTCAGAACAGTTGTTTTACATTAGGAAGGTTTGTGGCCTGCACTGTGGTGGCAGGACAGGTAGCTTACATCCTTCTAAGTTGGGAACTGCTGATTGAGGGCTCAGTGTCTGTTATTCTAAAAGTGTATTAGTTCTGGTTTAAGCACTTGGGCTTCAGGCCAGTTATTTTACATTAAGAAGGTTTGTGGTCTGCTCTCTTGTGGGAGGAGAGGCTGCACTCTGCCCTTCTGAGCTGGGAATTTCTGGTTAAAGGCTTATAGTGCCTGCATATTTGAACTGTTTCTTACTGAAATTGGCACACCTTGTTTGCTGTAGCATAGGCTAGATCCAGGTCTGCTGAATCTAGCTTTGTTTGTATGCTTGTTGTTTGTTTGCTTGTTATTTCCCTGAAACGCTACTTCCACCTAAAACGTGGATTTTCAGTGCTTCTGTGGATTCTTAGTGATATCTGCATTGCTTACTGTACTTATTTCCTTGTTTCACTTAAATGCAAAAATGACAAACAGTAACTTTCTTTCAAGTTACCTGTAACACATTCCATTTAAGTTACCTGGCACTTGCTCACTAAGTCAGCACTAAAAAATTAAAAGCACTACACCCTCACAAACTCCCATTGAGTACCTTGAACCCGATTGGCCCTTTTTTTCAATTATAAAGGAATTCCCAATACTATTCTAGCATGTCCAAAGGTCAGTTGTCAATCTCCTCTCCGGTCTAGCTGGTGAATCTGGGAATCTTGAGGCAATGTTACAACTGCCTCATGTACACAGACAACCCTCTCCTCCTCCCAACAAATTCCAGCACATGTGAAAGATGCAACCATATAGCCAAACTGGAGGCTAAGCTCTCTCAACTCAGTACTGGCATAACCAGACAGGAGGAGTAGGAAACCACACTCACTACAATTCCAGTCTCACATAGACCTACCATGACAGCAAACCAAACACATAAACACACAAAAACATACTCGGAGGCTCTAAATAAAAATCTACCTAAGCAGCAGAGACCTCCAAAGCAGACACCCAAGCAACCACTACCCCAAAACAAAACAGGTGCAACACATAGCTCACAAAACCAGTGTGCCGAACAGTCACAGCCCTTAAGGCTAAACAACACACCTGATACACTTGAAATAGTTGACTGTAGCATCAGGCACACTGACGTCCCGCTCACCAGGGTGAACAAGGAGAAGGTCCCGGTGAGCTGCCTGTTGGGCGCTAGGATCCGTTACATAACACACGCACTCAGGTCACTCCAAGGCAAGTGCAAATATGACTCAGTCATTGTCCATGCTGGTGTGAATGACCTGAGACGTACCTCCCTGGACTACATGAAAAGAGACATAGAGGAGCTCTCTGAGCATGTAGCCGAGGCCGGTATGACCCTGACCTTGAGTAGCATCTAACCCTCACCAAGAATGATGCCACAATATGAAGACAGGATGATCAATTTCAACAATTGGCTTAAGTATTAGTGTCATTCAAAGGGGATCCAATGCCTGTCAGCCTGGGATGACATGCTCGACAAGCCACTATGTTTTGCTAGGGTCGGCTTGCACCTATCACCCCTGGGCTTTCAGATATTGGCAAAGGCTCTTGCTACCCCCATAGTGCCTTTTTTAGGCAAGGCTCAAAAGACAAACCCACCTCCATAGGTATCCCAAGGAATAAGAAACTAAGAGTAATGCTACTCAACGCCAGAAATCTAAACCTCAAGATGCACACACTCAAAACTCTCCTTAGCATGGAGAACATTGATATCTGTGCAGTAACAGAAACCTGGTTCAAGGCTCCTGAGAGCACCCCAGCACTACCAGGTTATACCTCATACCATGCTTTTCGGCCCCAAAACCTGGACTGAACCACAAAATATTCATCTAAGATACCCACACCTCCAGGTTGGTGGCACAGCACGAAGCATCAGAGACTATCCATGTGCAACTAACAGTGGGTAAAACTGCCTTCCAGTTTACAGCCTGCTAAAGACCACCCTCCCAAACCTAGGAACCCCACTCGGCCTTCTTGAGAACACTGGAAAATATGAAGGTCTCTCCAAACACCATTATATTGGGTGACTTCAACTACCCAAACATAGACTGGGAGCATTACTCTAGCTCCAACACCCTAGCCCAAAGGTTCCTAGAATTTATAAACTCAAATGCTATGGAACACCTTGTTACCACTCCCACAAGAGGGGAAAACATAATGGACCTGATCATCACCAACATGGGGACTCTATGCTCCAGACCAGAAGTGTATCCCTCACTGGTAAGATCAGACTATAAACTAATCTCACTGGATATTCACATCCCGACCCCACCCCCTGCCCAGAAAACCACAGTGAAAAACTTCTCTAAAGCAAATTTCACACTCCTCAAAACCGAGGTGGAATCCTTCAAATCTTGTGGAAAATATGGCCCAGACCGCAGAATCCTTTATAAACGCATTCTATGAACACCTTCAGGAATGCATGGATCATGCAATCCCAAATAAAACCAAGACCCAATCCTCCAAAGGCAGACGTCCTGTCTGGTGGACCCCAGCCCTAAACAAACTATACAATAGAAGGAGGAAGCTACTACATGATAGAGCAAAATCCCAAAAAGGGAAGGCATCTCTGATCAGTATTAGCAAAAAACTAGGGGCACTCATAAAATCATCTAAGGCCAGCTTCGAGAGAAAAATTGCACAGGACACTAAGGATAATCACAAGGCTTTCTTTAGTTATGTTAGGAACCTGGGTGGGAATTCCCAGATATGCTCAGAATTAGTCCAAAATGACAAAAAATACACCGAACCCACAGACATTGCCACAGACATTGCCAACATCCTAGCTGACAGGTTCAGCGCAAACTTCTCCACCCCCCTCCCCACCAAAAGGGAGAATATCTATCCCAGCAGAGTGCTGCCCCCCTGACATCTCAGATGCTCAGGTAAGAGCCGCCCCCTCCAAAGCAAAAAACACAGCATCAATGGGACCAGACGGTGTCCCGGGCTGCATCCTACATGAAATCCAAGAAGAGCTAAACCCAAACATAAAACTACTGTTCAATCTCAGCCTTACTGCAGGATATGTACCAAAGAGTGGCGTACAGCAACAGTGGTCCCGCTCCACAAAGGTGGTGCCTCAACGGATCCTGGAAACTATCGCCTCATAAGCCTGACTAGCTTGGTCTGCAAAGCTATGGAAAGGATCATCATGGACCTCATAAATAAAGATATTGGGGACCTACAGACACTGGATCTTACTCAGTTCGGCTTTATTAAGTGCAGATCCTGCCTTGTAAACCTGGTTGATTTCTTTGAAACAGTCACCAAGGCCATTGATGAGGGGAAGGTGGTCCACACAGCCTACTTGGACCTCGCAAAAGCCTTCGATACAATACCCCACTCGGGCATTATAGATAAGCTCACCAGCTTAAATATAAACCCCAATGTCACTAGATGGGTTGCAAACTGGCTCAAGGACAGAACCCACATGGCTAGAATTGCTGGAGCCATGTCAGACTCCAAACCAGTTACAAGTGGCATCCCACAAGGCTCAGTCCTGGGACTTCTCTTGTTCGGTATATATTTCTTGGAGGTACAGGCAAACACGGAAGGACTGTGGCTGACCAAGTTTGCAGATGATTGCAAACTGGGCACCATAATCGACTCTCCAGCCGACACAAGCATCCTCCAAAAGGGCCTCATAGAAACAGACAACTGGTGCCAGAGCCATGGCCTCAAACTAAATGCCAAAAAGTGTATAGTCATCCCCTTTGGCAAAAACAAAGTGCCCACAAATTACCACATAGGTGGTAATCCATTAAGTACAGAAGAAGTAATTAGGGACCTGGGGATCCAAGTTGATAGCAATCTCTCATTTGACAACCATGTGGCCAAAGTGGTTAGAAAAACATTTTATATAGCCCACCTAATCATGAAGGGATTCACATCTAGATCAGGGAAGGTCATCGTGCCTCTTTACTCATCCCTCATCAGGCCCATAATTGAGTACAATGCCCCTTTTGGGATGTACCTTACCAGACACCTGCTGCAACTGGAAAGACCCCAAAAGTACCTCACCAAGAGGATCAAAGGGCTCAAACAGATGCCATATGCTGTCCAGTTAAAGAAACTCCAGCTCTACTCAGTGGCATACCACCTGCTCAAAGGCGATCTGTGCTTGATGTATAAAGCCATGTCCAACCCGGAATTAATGGACATGCTGCACCTCAGAAAATCCAAATCCCATCGAGCTACGCGCTCCAGAGACTTGAACCTCAGCACTGAAATAAATAGGACATGCTGGAGGGACAGATTCATAACCCAGAGGCTCCCTTCACTCTGGAATAAAATCCAAGTCCAGGTTAGGCAGAGTCCCTCATTGACTCTCTTCAAGAGGAATCTTGATGAGTGGATGGGAGATCATAGGTTTACCCTGGGTATCACTTCTGTGCCACTGTTAGACAGAGGCAAAGTATACTAACCTCGAAAAAGGGCATAGCAAAATTAATTTAAAATGGGTGGCGAAAGCCAAACACACTCTGGCTAGGCTTATAAATGCCCTAGGGCAGATAGCCTAGTATGAACCTATGAACCTATGAACCTATAAATAAATTATAAAGCAACAAAAGGCCACACACAGCAAACAGAGCACGGTGCCCACACAGGAAAAAAGTTCATAAACCAAAACAGTCATAAAAGTGTGGGTACCTAATGGCAGTTCAACTGGTTTCAGTTATCAGTTCTCACCACGTCACAGGAATAAAAGTCCTCTTCAGGAACACAAGTCATAAAGTCCTCTTCAGGAACACAGGTCATAAACTCTTTCAAGTATCCAAGTAAAACGAGACACCGAAGTAAAAGGATAATAATTTATTGTAGTTAGCGCTTTCGCCACGTAGGCTTCATCAGACTTTATACAAAATGAGAAATCTACTTATTTAAAAACTAATGAAACGAAAACCATTGGTCATAAATTATCCAATGAAACAGCAAGATCATTAACTCATATCTAACACATAAAAAGCCTATGCTGAAAAATGCTGCAAACAGTTGCCTCAAAGCAATACTAAAAAAATATTAAATATATTGCCTAAAATACAATGTCATATAAACTACTGACATATATACTAACATTCAATATCTAAGCTAAAATCTGCACTAAACAAATACATATAATTAAAACATTATATATGGTGATTAATACGAACAACTAACATATAAACACCTTTGGATGACAGCAACTCTAATGCAGCTGAGTTGCAAGCATAAAATGAAAACAGTCTGAACAACAAGCGCTTCAAGTACTGCAGCGTGCAGAAACACATAAAGTTCACATAATGCACTTAACTTATTTAAAGTGTTGGATTATCTAAAATAAAACAAACATCACACTCTAGTTCATGATGCATCCAGGAAAGCAAAAAAGACAACATTAGGTAAACACGATAAAAACTCTAACTGAATACAAATGAAAACAGAACCATATGACAATAAAAGTCGCTAACCTGAAAACATAACAGCTTGAAAATCCATTCAAAAGAACCAGCATATATATATTTATATATATTTTGATTGCTAGCTAAGCACCTTAATGTTACAGCAGCTCATAAATCCATTATAGAGAGCAGTTTGTGTTAGCTCTCACTCTAGCTTGCTAGGCATTCATCATAGGGTGGTTTACATAATGTTAAAGTAACATAACACACACAATACTTTGACATATATAGAAGTGAAAGCATTGTGTTACGAGTTGTAACATACACTTAAGGTGTACATCAGCAGTAAAGCAGGTTAAAAAATAAATAAACCAAAAGTACACCATTTGACAAAAACTCACTATAGCAGCACACTCAATCGTAGCAGATATTAAGACTTCACTCGCTGTTGAATGCACGACTCTGCGCTAGTCCTTAAACAGCAGTAACAAATAATACATAAACTCAATATAAATATATGGATATGCAATCAGCTCTATCTACCTAGGTCTCATAGTGGAACCCAAACGCTCCAAACAAGAAGAGGGGTATATAGGAAACATGACAGATAGTAACCAAATAACTATCAAACAAAGCCCAAGAATATAAAACTATGTGAGAAATCACAACTAACTATCAATCCTTATCTAAGTCTCTACTGAGCAACTAACAGAAAAATACACACGAAAAAAGGGGGGGGAGGGGGGGGGGAGACAAAGTCCAGGCTTATAAATATCCAGTACTAAACGACCGGAAGACATACTAAACTGCAGGTCCAGAAAAGATCATAATTTCGGTTTACACACCCTTCTTTTCCTTAACATCGGTTTAATTTGAACTTTATCATTGAGTCCTGGTGCCTTGTCGGCTCTACATCTGATAATCCACCTTAACTCCTTTTCTAAAGTCAAATTTACCATATCACCACCTCTAATGTTCCCAAACACAGTTTGGAGAGCACAGAAAGTGAACTTATGCGTCGCATCAAACAACTGTACATGTTTTGCTAAGGCATTATGAGCCGAGCTAACACGAATTTGATAGATATGCTCCCTTATGCGCTCCCTCAAAGTTCTATTGGTCTTCCCAATATAAAACGAGGGGCACTTGGTGCATCTAGCCAAATATATCAAATTACTACTACCACAATCGGTCCCAGTACTTAGTTTAAACGTGTAGCCTGTAGTGGGATGTACAAAGCTCATCCTAGTATCTATATAAACACATTGTTTACACCTACCACAAATTTTAGTATTATACTCATGTTGTATATGAGTATTCTGATGTAAAACATTCTTAGGGCCACAGAGAATCCTTCTCAGGTTAGGTTTATTTTTAAAAGTAAACTTAGGTTGGGTCCCTACTAAGGGGCCTGCCTTGTCATCCAATAACAAAACATCCCAATGTCTCTCCATTATCTCCCTAAGAAACACAACATCTTTGGTGAAGAACATACAGGCTCGTATCTCATTATTGGTCACTTCCAATGTATCATGGCTAGTTGTACTTGGTTCCAAAAAGTAAGGTCTAGCTCTATCAGATCTGATGTTATCTACCTCTCTCAAAACTTCTTCAAATTTAAAAGGAGCATAGCCTCTCGAGGTGAAGCTACGCCGCAAATAGCTAACTTCATTAATATAGCCTTCTTCTGAGGCATTAAGCCTAGAGGCTCTCATCAGCTGACCTTTCATCACATTGTCAAATACATATTTAGGGTGCATACTCCCTCTATGTAAAAAAGTATTCTTATGGCATGACTTGCGATGTATAGAAGTATTCAAGAGGCCACTATCCAATCTATGTATATTAACATCTAAAAAAGAAATTTGGTCACGTGAATAATTCAAAGTGAACTTCAAAAATTCGGTGGATGTGTTAATATAATCATAAAAAGCCAGAAGGCTCCTCTCGTCACCAAGCCAGACAATAAAAAGGTCATCCACAAATCTTTTATAAAGGCCTATGTCTGTCATGAAGCGCTGGTTCTGCAGTATAAATTCCTCTTCCCATTTTGCCATAACAAGATTGGCGTAGCTATTGGCACAAGAAGTGCCCATAGCTACGCCATCCTTCTGCAAAAAAAGATCTTCACCAAAAAGAAAGAAATTGGAATAAAGAATAGTTTCAAGGAATAGTGCTAGCAGATCTATTTTACCATACTATATTGTGACTTACGGCTTAAATAATCAGAGACACTGGAAACACCTAGATCATTGGGAATAACTGTAAATAAACTGACAACATCCAGTGTCACCAGGTAATATTCTCTATTGTCATCAAGTTGTTTAGTATAATCATATAAGTCTAACAAAAACTGTTTACTGTCTCTAAGAATAACTGCGTTAAGATCAACCACAGGGCGTAGGAAATATTCCACATAAATAGAAAGGGGCTCAGTAGCCCAGCCTTGTCCAGCAACAATGGGGCGCATAGGAGGATTGTGCAAAGATTTATGGACTTTGGGGAGACCTTGTATAATAGGTATACGAGGATTCTTAACTTTCAAATAGTCATATGTCTCATCATCAAGTAAGCCGTTCAAAACTAAATCATCTAACATATCATATATTTGGAAAACTTTCAGTAATCTCTCCCATTGTAGCTTTATTATAAAATTTCACATCTCCCAACATCTCACGCATCCATCTAACATAATCTGATTGGTTCATAACCACACAAGAGCCCCCTTTGTCGGCTGGTCTAAAGACTACAGATCCATCTAGTTTTAACTCATCCAATGCTTTCCTCTGTTTATAACTTAGATTATTCCTGTAGTTCTTCCTGTGGTTAAAATCAAAATATGTATAAATATCATTTTCTACCAGTTTAGCATAAGTATCTACTAAAGGGCTTAGTTGAGGCATATATACACTGGTAGATTTAAACGATGGATTGTGCGTCACATCTTGGGTTGTGCCAAAATCTATTTTCAATTGTAGATTCCTAATAAACAGTCTCAAATCTATGATGGAGTCTACTAAATTACCATTACAGCTGGGTATAAAACTCAAGCCTTTCTCTAGTACATTTTGTTCATCACTAGTAAGGACTTTATTAGATATATTGATAACTAACGATTCGTGGTTCTCTCCCACATTTTCTTTAGGGTCGGGCCATGTTGCTCCCCCCCTGACCCTTTCCTCTTCTGTCTGCCTCTGCTTGCAGATCGTTGTCTGCTTACATAGGAATGTTGGGCTATGGGAAAAGGAACACTGGCCTTCGTACCTAAGTTCTCATAAGATGTGCTGGGTAGTACTTGGCCAGTAATCTTCCTACGTACTACTTCACTATTCACCTTGTCAGTTGCCATATTATCCAGCTTAGAGTTCTCACCAATGTTAACTGCATTAGTAACTATAGGAGTATTAGATGTAACAAGACCAACACCATTGTCATTAGAAACCTGACTATCTATAACATCATTTAATAAAACATTATCAGTACAGGTATCAACCAACACATTCTCAGTTGTAACAGGTAAAACATTAGTAACTGTAGCAGGCAAAACATTAGTTTCATGTCTTCCAGGCAAAGCTGTCCTGTTATCAGGTAGCTGCCTAGGCCAAGTAAAGACATGGCAATTATTAAAGTCCCTTAAATCTCTAAGTATTTTATTTTTCTTTTGTTCAAGTAATCGCTTTTCAAACAACATGACATTGTCCAGAACCCTCTCGAGTTTAGGATCAATTAAGTCACTAGAAAAACTATGTTTGATCTTGTCATACAGTGTATTAGCTCCATCTCTAAGGGTTTCCTCTTCAGGGGTAAAAAAGTTAATCAACAGTCTCATATAATTGAAGCTGAGTTCTAGGTTCAGTTTCTGCCATTGACACAACAGTTCTGGAAACTTGTTACCTGTAGTAGGCATTTTCAAAATCCTGAGGCCTCTCGGTACAATTTTCTTAGCTAGGCAGGCCTCAAAGTGGTGTCCTGGTGTCTCTGTAACTGAAGTCTCTTTAACTTTAATAAATCGGTCTCAAGTTTAGCGAGGTCTTCAGTCAAGCTCATGTTATTAACATTATTATCTAGATTAGCATCAGGATTCAAAATCGGTGCATAGTCCAACAAAAGATTCTCTCTACCAGTCACACAAACTCTAAACCTTTCGGTCCTCTGAGCTGCAGCGCCCAAAACATTCGGTGTATATGGAAGTTCAATATTTTGTAGAGTACTTTCCGCCATCCTCTTCTGCTGGTGTGTGAAATTTAGAGAATAAATAACAAAGCAACAAAAGGCCACACACAGCAAACAGAGCACGGTGCCCACACAGGAAAAAAGTTCATAAACCAAAACAGTCATGAAGCGCTTGTTGTTCAGACTGTTTTCATTTTATGCTTGCAACTCAGCTGCATTAGAGTTGCTGTCATCCAAAGGTGTTTATATGTTAGTTGTTCGTATTAATCACCATATATAATGTTTTAATTATATGTATTTGTTTCGTGCAGATTTTAGCTTAGATATTGAATGTTAGTATATATGTCAGTAGTTTATATGACATTGTATTTTAGGCAATATATTTAATATTTTTTAGTATTGCTTTGAGGCAACTGTTTGCAGCATTTTTCAGCATAGGCTTTTCATGTGTTAGATATGAGTTAATGACCTTGCTGTTTCATTGGATAATTTATGACCAATGGTTTTCGTTTCATTAGTTTTTAAATAAGTAGATTTCTCATTTTGTATAAAGTCTGATGAAGCCTACGTGGTGAAAGCGCTAACTACAATAAATTATTATCCTTTTACTTCGGTGTCTCGTTTTACTTGGATACTTGAAAGAGTTTATGACCTGTGTTCCTGAAGAGGACTTTATGACTTGTGTTCCTGAAGAGGACTTTTATTCCTGTGACGTGGTGAGAACTGATAACTGAAACCAGTTGAACTGCCATTAGGTACCCACACTTTTATGACTATAAATAAATTATGCTATACTTAAGGGCTCTTTATCATCATTTTTTTTCCTTTTAGCTCTTGTGCTATTTCTCATTCAGTTAACATAAACTGAGGAAGTGTTTTTCTCTGCCATCCAATGTTCTTGAAGACAAGCTGTCCGCTACATTTCTGGGATTTATTTGAAATTCTGAGGAACACAAATGTGATCCTTGGAATAGCAAGACAAAGTGCTATAAAATCTGTGCATTTAAATGCACAGATGCTGTAGCATTCCCCTTTCTTTGAGGTATAGCAATCTCAGGTTAGTATATATAAGTAATTGGTGCAGCAATTGCATGGGGCTTGTCCCCCTTCAAAACATGTCTTAAAAGGACTACAGTGAGTTTTGATATTCACTTTTCTCCTTTGGGTTAGTTGTTTATTTTTCACAACTATAGTACTTGTAGTTATGTGTTTCAAAATTACATGAGGGTACTTTTGTCTCCTACTATACACAATGAGGCTGGGTGACCATGGCTGGTGGGTAAAGTTTGCACTTAACTAGATTAGCAGTTCTCCTACAATACCTGTAAGTAATTGAGAGTCAGACTTTTCTCGTGCTAGTAAAGCACTAAATCCCATGTTTTGCTGTCTGTTTATGCCAAGCATTACAATATCAACTGACTAAGCTTCCATGGCATTATCAATAGCATTTCTAATATGTGCATCCTCTTTTCTGTTGTCTCAGTTTCATGCACTTGCATCATGATCGTTTTCCAGTCCTTTTTGTATGATGTATAATTTGCATCAATTATAGGTTATTTTAAAATGTCTGTTTTGTACTGCATGTAGGGAAACTGCTAAAGGTCAAAATCATAACCACTGGGACTACTCCCTTTTCTTATACTAGATCAGCTTGTACTGTTATTAAATATATAGGTTCATTGGTAAGTATTACACTAGCTGCTCTTGTGGTATATTTTAAGTCTAGCCATTTTCCCTTTTTGTGTTCAAAATAACCTATCCCATTTTGTTATAGACTGGCCTTATCTATCCCAGAGACACCCAGTGAAACCATCATATCAAGTTTTATCAATAGTTATCTTATAACTGGAAATTTCTTCAAAATTCCATAGAGTATTGAACAACTCATGTAGATCTTCATGTGGATGGGTCCTTGACAACAGAAAATCATCAATAAACAGTGCGGTTTTAATTTATGTTGTGTATTGCTCCAAATTGCTGGGGGCTCTAAGCAGATCACGAATAAAAGGAATGAGAGGGAAACCTCTGTCTGTATAAAGTTGAAATGTATCAGAAAATCTATCTAAAATCTTACTCTATGCCTTTGCACCCTCATAGAGCAAACATATGCTCTTTTTAAAATCAATCATGAAGGCCAATTACTTTCAATAATTCAAACAGAAAGTTCCATCAAACCCTATCAAATGCCTTTTCAGCATTTAAGCTCAGAACAATTAAGGGTGACCTGGTATCTTGAGTATGCTGAAAAAGCACTGCTTTACCCTCCTCAAATTATTATAAAATATTCTTCACCCCCCCCCCCCACACTGGTCCAAATGTATCAAACAAGGCAGGAAACTTGCTAGTCTTTTTGCTAAGATGATCACAAAGACATTATAGTAATGATTATGCAATGAGATGGGCCTATACGAGGAAGGATAATAAAGGGGATTCATACCTTCCTTATGGATGATAGTTATTACTGCATCTCTCTAAAATGTAGGGATTTGATTTGCCTGTATAATGTGAGTGATCATATAAACAATCAACATGCCAGCATGTAAAGTTCTAAAAAGGGTGCACAGAACCAAAAACTGCCAAAGGCTACCACACATCACCAACTAGCACCTTATAAAAATATGCACACTGACGTATCAAGTCTCTGTAAATCATGTTATTGATTAAATGATTAAAATAATGGCCAAAATAGACTAGTTTCAAGGAAATGATAATTCAGTCTGCATATTTTTATAAGGTGCTGGTTGGTGTCATTCATCATATGAACCCACCAATCATATGTCTGATTAAAACAATTCCCATAGCTCTACATGTATACTATCAGATCCCTTTGACTTAATAATGCTTGTGACTGGACTGTTTGTTCAACTTCTTCCAGAACTGTGTCCGGTGGGAAGCCAGTTTAAGAAGGATGAGTTCCACTTACAACATTCTCTGAGCATCTGCCAGATCTGTTTCATACTTCTCATCAGTATAAAGATTTTCATAAAAATGTTGAAATATTAATAATATTACCTAATGCTTTGGTAGCATTTCCTTCATATAAAGGTCCTGCAAAGCAAAGATTGCCCTCTCAACTTTTTGCTGTCTAAATCATATTGCAAGGGCTTTCTAAGCTTTGGATGAACTTAAGAAATAAGTCATTTTGCATGAATTTTGGAAAGGAATTCTCTCACTATCATACTCCAGGACTTTCAGTTAAAACTCTCCCAATTGTTTTTCCTCCTGAGGAGTAAACTTATCCTGCTTAACTTGTAATTCACTAATTCCATGGAGTAAATGTTTTGTCTTTCTATGTTATCATTATATTTCTGTGATGTATAGTGCATAACGTGGGTCTTGATGTCCCTCTTGCATTCATCCTATAAGTTCAAATCAGTATTCAAAATCTCTGGTTTTAAGGATGGCAAAGGTTGTACTAAGCAAATCCTTACATTTTTGGTTCTTCAGAAAATACACAGGAAATCTCCCATGCTTTAATCTCATTGGGGCCTGTTGGATATTTAAAGTAAGTATGATTGGAGCATGGTTCAAAAATAAAAGAGGTCTTATGTCAAACCTTTTGACTAAGCAAAGTTGTTTCTTGTACATAAACATCTTTTCGATCCTTAACCATACCTTAACTTTGGGAGAAAAGTATATATAACCTCTGGCCTGTGATCTGTGGTTCTTAGACCCCAGACATCTGCCAATCCCAAACTCTTGGTGTATCTTCTAAAAAAACATTTAAGATGCAGCTAATCTAAACCTCCCAAGACTTCTCTTGGTAAACAACCCATATTCTGATCCCCTGCCAAAATTAAAATTCCCTTCTCAAAATGTATTGTTTCAGCCAAGATATACAGATGACTGCAAACTGGGAGCCATAGTCGAAAACACATCTGACACAGATATCCTTCAGAAGGGCCTCACAGAAATGGATAACTGGTGCCAGAGCCATGGCCTAAAGTTAAATGCCAAGAAATGCATAGTCATACCCTTCGGGAAAAACAAGGTTACCCCTAGCTACCATATAGGTGGCAATCCACTGAGCACAGAAGAAGTCATCAGGGATCTGGGGACCCAGGTTGACAGTAGCCTTTCGTTTGACACTCATGTTGCTAAAGTAGTTAGGAAAACCTTCTACATTGCCCACCTGATCATGAAGGGATTCACATCTAGATCAAGGGAGGTCATCGTCCCCTGTACTCATCACTCATTAGACCTATGATTGAGTACAATGCCCCATTCGGAATGTATCTGACCCGACACCTGCAGCAGCTGGAAAGGCCCCAAAAGTTCCTCACCAAAAGGATAAAGGGTCTCAAAAATATGTCTTATGCTGCCCGACTGAAAGAACTCCAGCTCTATTCAGTCTCATACCGCTTGCTCAGAGGTGACCTGTGCCTGACATGTAAGGCCATGTCAAACCCTGATTTGATGAATATGCTTCACCTCAAAAAATCTAGATCCCTCAGAACCACAAGGGCGGGAGACTTAAACCTTGACACGGTTATTAATAGAACGTGCTGGAGGGACAGATTCATCACCCAGAGACTCCCTATGCTGTGGAACAAAATCCAGGTACATGTGAGGCAGAGCACCTTGCTGGCCTTGTTCAAGAGGAATCTTGACCAATGGATGGGGGATCGCAGATATACCCCAGGGATTACTTCAGTGTCACTGCTTGACAGAGGCACAGCAAAATAATAGGCATAGTTTTATTCAAACTAAAGGGGTGGCGAAAGCCAAATAACTATGGGCTAGGCTTATAAATGCCCTTGGGCAGATGGCCTAGTATGAACCTATGAACCTATGAACCTATATGTTGAGTACATGTATCTTTCTTTTAGGTGGCACATATAATGACTCTATTGTGCATTTCTGACCAAAAAACATCCTTTAATAGCAGCCCATCTTCTGTGTTAATCAGATAACTTGTCCTCATGCTCTAAATGACATTTTGTTCTAACTTTAACAAGGCTAATCCTTTATGTCTAACGCCCTGATAAAATCAAAAGAGAAAATGCCTTTCTCTGAAGGTTTTCATGCTCAACAGAATTCAAGAGAGTCTCTTGGAGTGCTACTGCTGGGCTGAAATTTTTTAACTAAAGTTAACATTTGATCTCAATTCGTTTGGTTAGGGAGACTGCTAACATTCCATGTTAAAAGGAAAGCATCTAAAAAAATAATTAAGTTAAAAAAATCCATCTATGCATCCCCAGAATGAGTTCATGCTTAAACAGCCAATCATTTTGCAAAAAGAGCATAGTCTCCAGCAGGCATATAGTAGTGAGACATTTACTCAGCAATGTGGCCCTCAACCTCCAGGAATTGCCTCTTCATTTCCACCCTGATTTGAAAATAAAATTAAATGCATCAATTTTAAATGTGCTTAATTTGGGCATATAACTTGCTTGTTTTCTGTGATGTCTCCTTTGTCCGTCCATCACTTTTTTTTTTAGCTAAATTATTCTTTGCATCACATATTTGCATGTTATATAGAGTATGTCATTTACTGTTTTAGTTAAGAATATTAATTCATGTAAACAGACTTTATTTTCAATTTTTATTTTCAGTTTTCAATCTTTGATTCTAATGGGGTTATTACTTGATGGCACTCTTTCAATTCTGTACTGACCAGGTTACATAAATTCTATGAAATCCCAAACTAAATGCTGCTTTAATCTTAATGACAGTTAGCAAACAATATTTAGCTAGTCACCTTATCTTTTTGTTATGCATACGTCATATTTCAGCTACTTCTGATGCCTTTACTATTTGTTATCGTACTTTATTTACATATACAGTGTTTTGATTAAAGTCATTTTATTAGAGGATATGCTGTATACTTTGCTGTCTCATTTGCTTTTGTGTCAAATGTCTTGGCCAGGTTGATGTAGGTGGTATGTACTTTTTTTACCGTCATCCATGGCCTTAGTGACATTTTCAAAGAAACCCACCAAGTTCATTAGACATGACCTGCACTTAACAAGGACAAATTGGGTTGGGTACAGTGTTTGGAGATCTCATGTCATTATTTATCAGGTCCATAATTATTCTTTCTATGGCCTTACATATAAGACTAGTCAAACCTATGGATCTGTAATTGACCAGGACAGTAGATGGTTCCCATTTTATGCAGAGAATGACTGTTGCTGCCCTCCACTCTATAGAGATAAAGCCAGTCTGGAGGCTGTGGTTAAACAGAGATCATAACAGATGTGATAAATCCTGATTTAAGCTGTACAAGAGTCACCCTGGTGTAATGCCAGGCTCCATTGAAGAGGTGTTTTTAGTTTTAGACAATGCAACCCGTTCTTTGGTAATAACTGGCGGTGGAGTGATGGAAGGTATTTTGGGGGCAAAACTGGGGGTTATAGGGGTGTGAAATATGAGCTGAATTTGTCAGTCAGCAGATTTGCTATGTCTTCCGGCTGAGTATAGGTGATATCATCTACAACTTATTCTGCACATTATTGGGTGTTTCCCTCAATATTGTGGACACAGCTGAAAAATGTTTTGGTATAATTAGCTTTGGAGGCTATTTTTAACTCAAAGTTTGCTTTCACAGACTTGACTAGTACCCTGATTCACTTGTTTGGACTAATGAAGGACTCAGTTCTCTGTTGTGCACATTCCCTCTTACTTCTCAACAGGATTTTCTTTCTGTTGTTGTACAATCTATTAATACTGGGAGTCTACCAGGGTGGCTTGTTTTTGTGACTTGACCTTTGTTTAATTTGGTCTGGTACTGCTGTTTTTATGCAGTTGTTTATATGGTCATACAGGCCTTTTGTGTATGCCTCTGCATAGGCTTCTGTGTTTTCTGGATTTGAGGGAACTTGGAATCTAGCAATGCCATCCCTTAATAGGAGGTAATTAACCTTAGAAAAGTTCTTACTTAAAGTTTTTGGGGTTAGTTGGTGGGAATAGTTTTACCTTTATTTCACGGGAGAATGCTTTTTGATCTGGTCTTGCTATTGAGGATATAATATGGAGGGATGCAGCATTCTCCCATATTTGTGAGTAGCAGATGTAAGATATTTGTTCCCCTAGTGGGAATGCAGACTAGCTTCTCCATGGGATTTAAATTTACAAAGTCATGAAATATTTGGGCCTGCATGTTAGTGGTTGTGTATGCCTGCCAATTAATACAGGAGTAGTTGAAATCACCCATGGGTATGGTATTGGGCTGGATAGTGAATGATTCTAGTAACTTTAGGTATGATGTATGGGTTTCCTGGTTAATGGTGGGGGACCTGTAGCTAGCAGGAATATAGTTATGGATTTTTCCCATGGTTAGGTGGTAGCTCAAATATGTCATATTGTTTGACCAGCCTTGAGGTGTGCTTATCCTCTAGGTAGATAGATATACCTCCACCTTTAGCTCTTCCATGTTCAGTGAGTGGTCAGAAGGTATGAAAAGCATTATGGCCATGCAATGTCGGAGTGCTTTCAATGGCTTTGAACCATCGTTCAGTAACTGCACAGACATCAGCATTCTCCAGGTTAAGGAGAGCTTCTATGAAGTGCAAATTCTTGTTGAAGCTTATAGCACTGAGCAGTAACACCTTTAGCTTATCCTGAGAAGCTTTTGTTATGTTTATAAAATAATAGTGTAGGCTGATAAAATAATATTGTCCATTCAAACAAGGAAAGACATTTTGGCAAGAACACAAGTACAGTAAGAAACTATAAAGTTTAAATAAGGAGTTTGTGATATGTTATAGTGCCCAGAAAAAGCAGTAGATATTGAGAGTGAGGTTCTGGAATGGATATCGAGAAGTGCCTATCATAATAATCATTAAAAGCAGTGACAAGTCCTTGTTAAGTTTTAAAGAAGACCACAAATTAAATAGGAAATTATTTGTGTCAGTTTCCTGAGTCTGTGCACCTGACCTGTGTAGATTCTTATTCAAAGTAAAACTAACAAATACTACAAGAAATTGCATAATCAATGCACTAAAAACTATGCCTAGGCATAAAACTACTACATCTGGTAATAACAGGTAATAGCCCACATTATGCAAGTATGAAATTCAATAGGACTTCAGAGCAAATGGAAATATAACACAGAGTATCATCTTCATATAAATCACAATCAAATCGTCAAGTAGTGGGTACAGGTCAAAGTGGAAGAAACAATGCTTACTCCCTACCTGTACAGCTATTTTCATTTAATATAGGAATAACTATGTGCAAGGTGTAAGCCTTTTTGCCATCTCATCTAAATCAGAGGTTATACATCCCTGCATCCTATTCCTAATTTTAGGACAAAGATATGAACACAACCAGTCCAGACAAAAATACTACTATGCTCAAAGAGGAAGACACTCACCGTCTTTAAAAAGGGAGAAAGAATACTACAAAGTTTGTCAGGGAAGCAGTTAGAAGTTAAAGCAATGAACATACTTCTCAGTTGTCCAGATTTTCGCATAATGTACAGATCTTTGCACATATTTGTGTTCTCTTTCTCATAAAATGTGTGGTTTTCTGACAAATCACTGAAGACTGAAGTTACTAAGTAATAACATACATTTGTGTTTCAGACTTCATATCCTTCAGAAAATGCATACTAACACAAATCCTGTTATTCCAGCAACTTTTTTTAAGTTTATAATAACTATATTTAAAATTTGTCCATATTTTGGGGTCTTTGTCCTCACATTATTTTAGGCTTTGTCAAGATTTCTTGTACAAAGCTGTTGAGAGATATGGTTCTGAAACATTGTGAACAAATCAGTTTATGTTTTCATACTTGCAACATAAGTTAACGAGAAGAAATCAGAAGAACTTTTTCAAAACAATTTGAGTCTCGTAGTAAATGCATTGAATATAGACTGTGCTTTAATGCCACCATCTAAGGGGCTCTTATAGCACTGCCAAGATAGATATGAAAAGAGGTATCCTAAAAGGCATCCTCTTGCAGCAGTTGAGCAGATACTGCTATAATAATAATAATCAGTTTTGACTTTGTATTTTATTAATAGAATATTGTAAACAATCTGCTCTTAAAATTAACTACAAAGAAAGTTTTAAATGTTGACATGCAATGTGTGTTTTGTGTGTGCGTGTGTGGCTGGGTGGATGAGTGTATTCTAACCAATATACAAACATGCACATCACACACATATTTCATACACATATATATATAGATATAGATATATATATATATATAGAGAGAGAGAGAGAGATAGATATAGATAGGCAGATAAATTAGATAGCTGAAGATATACAAAGACCCAATAAATTCAGACATTCCATGAAGTCAGGTAACAACACAGGGTTATGACAAGCACACTTATTGAAGGTCAGCTGTTTGTAAGCTTGGTCTTGGTGACTGCACCTATTAATCTAAACTACTTTTGACACTTCCATCCCACTAGTATGCAAGTAATGATTTTTTTATACTCTGTGATTTTTGCAATTTCTTAGCATTCAGATCATACTAGCAGATCTGCGTCTTTTATTCTTCTTCTGTTTTACGCTGACATCAGTAAAGAGATAAAGAAATCCATAACTGCTTTCCTGCATTCCCTAACTAGCATGCCATTCTCAGACCATGAAAAGAGAAAGTGATAGAGAGAAGCTGTCAGTGCTGCCACTAATAGGTTAGTGACTTGCTTACTCCAGTTTGTTTAGGTTACACTTTGTTTTTTTATAAACTGTAAACCCACACATAAATTCAGCTTTAAAGTTTTTGCAGGCTTAGACATCTCATCACATAAAAAACGCCATTCCGAGCAGCATGGCTGTTTTTTATGTCATGACTCTTTGATTCAGCCATTCTAGTGACACACTGCCTTTGTCCTTTATAGGCTTAGATATCTGTTTTACTTCATTTTCAAAAGATAGGCTGCTCAGTCCTTATTTTGGGCTTTATTTGCTTTCTAGTTGAACATTCTTTTCTCCTTCCCTTAAGCTTTGTTATTATCACCCTCGCATATTTTAAACAAACTAATCTCCATTTGAATTCTCCGTAAGGGTTTTTTTTTTTTTTTTGCATTCCTTGGGATGCTTTTGATTTTTTTATGTGTGTTTTGCATTTCTTAAGCTGTTTTCTTCTTCTTCTACCCCAAATCTGGAAGTGCAGCTCCACTTTCTTTTTTCTCCTTTTTCCATCCATTAGCTTGAGTAACACTCCAAATGAAGTACCATTGGTGGAGGCTGAAAAGGAAAAAGGTGTCCTTGCCCTTATTCATGCCCTACCTGGGAGACCACACAGAAAAGACAATGATCATTGCCATGAATGACAATAACATGTTAAGAATATATGCTATATGCAATAAATACAAGCAATAAACTATGAACTAACACATAACATATTATACAAAAGTTCAATCAATCTTGAAAAGACCTTGACAGAGAATATGCAGAGTATATACGAAGATGTAGAGCATCAGGTCATAGAGTTTGTCAGATGGAACTCAGCTTAACATTATGGGAGGACATACAATAAAAAATTATAAGATGATGAGGGCAGAAGTGAAGTATTTACATTTGCTTTGATTATTCAGATTGTGGCCTGAAGTTAGTATAACTGGTTATCTCCTTCAGGTTTTTAGTGAGAGATTGCCAAGGCTTGGGTGTTAACAGTAAGAAACTCTACTTAGTGCATTTTAGTTTACTTCTAAGTATTTGTAGAATGGGTCCTGTTTGGGAGTGGCTCCTTTAGTTGCAGATTTGCCATATTTGTCTTGGAAGTAGGGTTACCACCTGTCCCACTTTGTGAGGGACAGTCCCTCTTTGGGCAGTTATGCCCTGCAAAAAAACTAATAATTGCAAATGTCCTGAGATTTTAGGACTAAAATATTTCCTTTATTTTATGTAATAAAACAGTTAGTCTGTATCTGAAACACCTAAATGTTATAAGAAACTGAATAAGCAACTAAAATGCTACAAGAATAAGCTTTTATTTAGGCAAAAAAAGCAAAGTTCTGTCCTTTGTACTGGCCGAGGGTATGTTTTGCCCTGCAAATTCTGATGTTTGTACCAAAAATGTCCCACTTTGGACATTTGAAAAAGTGGCAACCCTACTTGGAAGAGATTCATTATTTCTATCATATATGAACAGAACTTAAATATTACTATATCATTAGCATATATATGGTATATCCTCCCAGATTTTTGCCTATATAAGAATCTTTCTCCTGTATTATTTGTTACACGTCCTCTATGTATATACTGTAAAGAGTGTGGAAACTTTGCTATGTCTTATTATACTTGCTACCTTCTCTGTATTTCTGTTACTCAGCTTTGTGATCATTGTTTAACTGTTTTATTTATTTATTTATTTATTTATATTATTTATTTAAGTTTGATGACTGGGGAAGTCCACTGGGCTATAACAAGCCCATTTTCAGCGGAGGCCCGGGGAGAAAAGCTCCAAGATATTGCAAGTTACATGTCACATGTTACAAAAGAAAGACATAGTTCATACAGACAATTAAACATTTACAGAAAAAAATAAACATGTTGTCATAAGCTCTTAGTAAGTTAACATTTTAAACATATAGCTACTAGCCCTTAGTAGGTTAGGTGAACATTATGCATGGAAAACGTACCAGTATATTTGTATTGGAAAGTATAGTACATTAGATAGTAGAGAGAAAATCAGTCCCTGGTAGAGGAGAGATTGTTTTTGGTTGAGATGAAGTAATAGTAATGGTAATTGGTGATGATTTCAGTGCAAGGTAGAAAGAGAGGGGGTTTAGAAGGGTTTATGTTGGAGCGTGACATGGGTATTCCCATTTGGAAGACAGATGAGAGACTAGCTGAGATTTGAAATTCGTATGTTTTTTATTACTCAATTTTTGTGAAAATTTGTATAATTGAATAATCTGTACATTTTTGTTGGAGCTTTTCTCATCAGGTCTCCACTGAAAATGGGTCTCTGCACAGTTGGTCCAACCCAGTTAATAAATGTGAAATACATACATAATAAATAATATAAAATGAGAGAGAAATAAGATAAAAATGGGGAAAAGAAGAGGAGTAAGGATGTCTCCTTCGCGTTCTTTTTTCATGCCAAGAGTGTCTGAGAAGAATGAAGAACTGATCTTAACTTTAAAGGACCTGCCAGAAAGGAACTCTTGGAACCAAACCAAAATGCAGTCATATGTCTGTGAAGGATGGATTGGTCAACAAGGTCAAAAGACCAAGTGAAATCAACAAAGGCAGTTCCTATAAGGTAAAAGTTACATATGTTAAGGCAATTTATATCAGTATAAAGCAATCATAGTACAAGTCCCTGACCAAATCCATAGTGTACTTTGGACAGGAGGTGATATTCTTGTATGTAAGAGGACAGCTGACTTTAAATCATCTTTTTCTGATGATTTAATAAATACATGTAAAATGGAAATGAAATAGAAATGGAATGCCTTAAAAGATTTGAATTGTTTATGTAAGGGTTGCAGTAAAAACAAAGTTATGTCTTACCATAACGTTCCATCTCTGTTGTCGATCTTCACCAATCCTTGACAGTGGGTTCAGTTCAGAATCTCAGAACCGACTCAGCCATATCTTCCATCTCGCTCTCCAAACTCTCGAGCCAGGCACTACCCATAATGCTCCTCTCTGACATTACCTCAGATCGAGTTTGCTCAAGAAATTAGGAGATAGAAAGGCAGAAAAAAAATGGTCACCTAAGATAATACTGACCAAGGCCATATATGAGTCCTTAAAAGGAAACTAGCTAAGGACTAATCTGGTCTACTAAGAATGTTAGGATGGGGGAGTGAGGATGTCAAGGATTGGTGAAGATGGACAACACAGACTTAACATTATGGTAAGACATAACTTCTTTATATGATGTTGTCAGCCTTCACCCAATCCTTGACAGCGGGACAGAATCCCCAGCTACTTTAGCCTTGGGAGGGCACATGGAAGAGTATTTCTAAGCACCACAGAGCCAAAGGATGCTCAACCCCACGAGACCTGATCTAATTTGTAATGAGTGATAAAGGTATGATGAGAAGATCATGTGGCTGTTTCACAGATGTCGTCTAGAGAAACTCTGTCATGAAAAACTGCTGATGTTGCCACAGCTCTTGTTGAATGGGCCTGAACTGGTTTGGGAATTTGGAGACCTTTAGAGTGCTAAATAAACATGATGCAGTCTCTGAGCCACTTAGCTAAGGCAAACTTAGTAACTGGATTACCCCATATGGAGGGAAGAGAATGCTATACACAGCTGATCTGATTTTCTAAAATCCTTTGTCCTGTGAAGATAAAAATGTAGTTGTATGTGTACATCTAGCAAATGAAGGGCATATTCCCCATTGTCAGAAAAAATAGGAAAAAATACTAGTAATTGTAGAGACTGATTAATATTGGTTTCAGAGACTACCTTTGGTAAAAACGATGGATTTGTTCTGAGTGCAACTCTATCTTTATGAAAACTCAAGTAGGGTGATTTGTAGAATAGGGCCTGAAGCTCAGATACTCTTCTTGCAGAAGTGATAGACACCAAGAATAAAGTCTTCCAGGAGAAATATTTCAAGTCACATGATGCTGATGGTTCAAAAGGGGTCTTAGTAAGGGCTTGAAGAACAACAGTCAGATCCCAAGGGGGAGCTGGTTCTTTAAATAGACATTTAAGTATCATGAGTCCTTTTAAGAAAGCTTTACAAAGCTTGTGAGACACTAGAGAAGAGCTATTCAGGCCTGAATGAAATTTTGAAATTCATGCTAGATGGACTTTAATCATGGATGTAGATGAACCAGATTGGAATAGTGTAGTTAGAAATTCTAGAACATCATGAATGGGACTGGTATAAGGGTCCAGTCCTTTGTTCAAGGCCCAGCTAGCAAATTTCTCCCATTTGCTTTGATACAGTTTTCTAGTTGAAGGTTTTTGATGAGCAAAAATAATTAATTGGACAGGAGTGGAGAGTAAAGGATGCCTGGAGATCATGAGAATTGGAAAAGCCATGCAATGAGCTTGAGATATTGGAGATTCGGATGAACCATGCCCTCTGGGTGAGTTAGCAGATCTGGAGCTGGGTCCAAAATCCATTGTTTCTGTATTAAATGAGGGCAAAGGAAGGGAAACCAAACTTGTCAAGGCCAGAAGGAGGCAATAAGGATTATTGAATTCTCCATCCTTTTGGCTTTCTTTAGGAATTCTGATATGAGAGGAGTCAGGAGAAAGGAATATATCAGACCGGGAGGCCAGTCATGGAGAAGAACATCTCTGGGTGACACCCCTGGGAGGGGGGATTAGGACAATATAACTTCTGCACTTGTGTTCAAGGGAGAGGCAAAAAAGTTGCAGCAAGGTTGGCCCCAATGGTGAAAAATTGTGTTCTCCACTTAGGGACTGAGACGATTATTCTGCTCAACTTGTCCACTATCATGTTGGAACTTCCCAGAATGTGCATTGCTGTTAGAAAGTGGTTGGAAGAAATTGCCCATTGCTAAACTCTTGAGTGCTTCTTGACAGAGTGGGTAAGATTTCATTCCCCCTTATTTGTTTATATACCAGACTACTGACATGTTGTCTGTCCTAATCGCTACTGTCCCGAAAGGAAGTGCACCTTGGTATGCTTGCAGTGCTAACAGCACTGCCCTCATTTCCAGAACATTGATGTCCAAGTTAGTCTCCAGCTGGGACCATGTGCCTTGGACTGTCCTTCCCAGATAATCACCCCTATCTGAGAAGCATCCGTGATCACTATGGCTTGGGGCTGAGGAAGAGTAAATGGCCGACCTAAGAGAATCTGGTCAGAGTGTGACCACCATTTGAGATCCTGTTTGCAATGGTTGGTGATCATAATTAGATGAGATATTGGTTGGTGTATCATAGCTAGTAACGACTGCAGGATTTGCATATAAAACCCTGCCAGAGGAACTAGAGTGATTGATGCAGCCATGGAGCCTAATGTTTGAAGAATAGGTTTTGCTGGAACCATGTTGTTCTGAAGAATTTGTCTGACTTGGAATCTGATGCATTGAAGTCTTTCTGGAGGGAGAGACACAATACCTAAAACAGTGTTTAAATGAGCTCCAATTAAATCCAGTTGCTGAGAAGACTGAAGGCTGGACTTTTCAAAATTTATTGCTATGCCTAAATATGTACAAAGATGTATGGTGTAGTCCCTTGATTGTTCTAAATGACGCCTGGTGGTAGCGGTGAGGAGCCAGTCATTAAGATATAGAAAGACTCAAAAACCTTGCAATATGAGGTAAGCTGCAACCACTGCCACGCATTTGGTGAGCACCCTGGGGGCTGTGGTGACACCTGTCAAAGGAAAAACAACTTCAAAAAGATCAACACATGGCAGGTTAAGGTTAAGGCACTTTAGTCTTGCAGCAAGGAGACAAAAACATGCTAATACAGAGTTTGTCTAACTAGAATCAGGAAGTGAAGCTATTCTTATACATTTCTTACAAGACATTGCCTACCAAGCTGACGTAATAAATCACAAGTTCTTTTAATATTATTTCATAGCAGCTGTTTGCCCATGATTTTCTGCTGGCACATCAAGTTTACAAAAAGAACTTCCTAAGAAAAACAACATGGCCATGATGACCACCGATCAGATACAACTTCTCACTATGCAATGTTGCCATTCAAGGTATTATGGCTAATTCGAGCACAAAGCAAGTACAGATTATAGTTCATTTCTTCAAGCAGTCTTTGTTCATCTGTATCTGTCTTTTCTGCAGCTGTGCATGTTCTCATAACATGAACAGAGCTGATTGTTCAAGTTCAGTAACATTATAGAAAACAGTATTGTTCTATTCATTATTTTCCTGACCTAGCAGATAATCACCTGCTTCTCAGGAAATTTCCAAAAGGCATAAACATGAATTTTGCTGTGATAGCAAATACTAGGTCAGAGAGCATCTTGCAATTTCAGAAAGCATACTGCAATTTGAAAAGCATCTTGTAATTTCATACATAATTAAGCTGTACATAAAATAGAATGAAATGTGTTAATCCTTTTAGCTTCTAATAAGCACTAAACATATACATTAATACATATTGTTCTAACATTTCCCCCCTGTTAATACTTTTTATTCTATTTCCAAAAGCATAAACAGTTGCTTCTTCTCCTAACATCTTTCTGTTCAGAATTTGCAGTTAAGAGAGTCATTCAGTTTAAACTTATGAAAGTGTTTCATTTTACAACAGTTCTTCAATTTCAGTACTTTGATACAAAGTCTCAGAAACTGACATGTCTATAAAATCTTTGATTAATCTTTTCATGCAGGGAATACCACAACAAACACACACTCCTAATAGGAGTAATCCCACACAAATGGCAATCAGGATGTTCATTAGGATGCTACCCCACCCCCAAACAAATTCTGGAAAAAATCCATCAGTGGGTTTGGGCCTGGTTTGGTCATGGCCGACACTTGCTGAATCACCTCAAGATTGTTGTTTATCTCATGCTGGTTGTCAGGAATATACGAACAGCAATCCTCTTTTATTAAAGCACATGTACCACCTTCCGCCGCTAGGGTGAAGTCGAGAGCCATGCGGTTTTGAAGCACCACAGTTCTCATAGCGTTTAGTTCATCAGTTACTAATTCGAGAGCAGAAAAAGTTGCATTGCTCATTACTTCGAGAAGTTTTTCTCAGCTCCCAAATCGATTTCACTGCACCATATGCAGGGGCTATACCTTCCCACGATATAATAGTGTCACTCAAGTCCATGTGTGTCAGTTTATCTTTGTTTTTTACGGAGTTATGGCTTCTCCAGCCTGCTTCGATTTGTCCCATTGGATTCTCAGGTCTCTTGATTGGATTTCCAGGTTTCTTGATGACCTCCCTGACATTTCAAATTCTTCTCTGAAGTAAAACTGCAGTATGTCCAGAACCAGGTAACCCAAAAAACAACTGCCGGACCAATTCTCAGGTAACCATTTGTATGCCTTTTTCCCACACACAAAATAACAATTCTCTACTTTAGTATTAATATATACTTGCCCTGCATGAAACATTTTCTTATCAATGATAGATAGTTGTTTCAAAAGAACAGGAGTACGTTGCACTTCATCAACTGTTTTGTGCATTAGTTCAAAATATGAGTCATAGTTTGTATCACAAATATAACCTGCATTATTAGCTTTGATATAACATTTGTAAGGAACAGTCACATTACAATTGCTCCAACCCACCTGAACAGTATCATTTTTGTAAAAACATATAATTCTCTTTTGTGTAACAGGCAGTTACAATGCTATTTTGTCTTGTGATTTCACAGATGTAGTATCAAAAATCAAATTTTACCAGGTCTCATTGACCCCTAGGGGGCCAGCAGTCATTAACAATCCCCCGTGTGCTGTTGGTATAGCTGTGCAAATCCAGCAATTCGAAACATTAAAAGTTTCAGCATACACATATTTAATTGTTAGGTAAGTGTTAAAGTTTGGATGCCAGTCTATGAGTAATGCATCTCATTTATTCAGTTCAGCTCGTGTGGCTGGAAAAAGGAAAGGCCACAGCAACAAGATTAATGTTATCAGTATGGTTAACAGAATGATCATGCAATACTTCTGAGGTTGTTCTGTATTTCTATTTGCTCCGTATCTGGTCATTTTGTTCTTGTGTAACAGTAACAAGTTTTTTGTCCAGTTCAAAGTTTTTAACCAATTTACAGTGTGTCAAATGAATCCAGGATGCTCGTTCTGCAATCTTGACTGCAGTGGGTGTTGACAGTAGCACTTGGTACGGCCCTTCCCACTTCGGTGAGGTCCAATTCTTCCTCTTGATGACTTTCACCCAGACCCACGTGCCTGGGACTATTGCTGCTTCCGATGGTCTGGTTTGTTCTTTATCTGAAACAGAATTTAACTGCAAAAGTTGTTTATTACTTAAAAGTCATCTCATATATTCTGCGAGTGAACTGTCGGCCTCCTGGTCTGCAGGCATGAGAGGTTTCCATTGAGGTATATAGTATGCCCTCCCAAATAATTTTTCAAAAGGAGTTAACTCCTTTGCATTCGGAACAGTTCTCATGTTCAACAATGCCAGAGGCAGGCAGTGCACCCAGTTCTTTTGTGTCTCACTAATTAATTTCCTAAGTTTGTTTTTCAAAACCCCATTATGCTTCTCTACTAATCCTGCAGATTGTGGGTGGTATGCACAATGGTTCTTTAAGGAAATTCCGAAATATCGGCTCAACTGTTGTATAGTTTGATTTACAAAGTGTGTGCCATTGTCACTGTAGATCTTTTCTGGTATGCCAAATCTAGGAATAATTTCTTTAACAAGGACTTTTGCAACAGTAGCTGCATCTGGATTTTTGGTCGGAAAAGCTTCCACCCATTTGGAAAACATATATATAATGACAAGACAATACTTCTTATTTTTGCATTTGTTCAGTTCTATGAAATCCATACAGATAGTATGGAATGGGTACGGTGGTGTTGGGAAACTCCCTTGCTTAGGCTTTAATGCCCCTTGTGCATGATGTTTGTTACAAACATGGCATGCTGCACAAAAATTTTTTGTGTAGTTTGTAAATCCATATGCTGTGAACACTCTGTTCACTAACTTGAGACATTGCACTGCCCATGGCTCAACAAAGCTGCATATCTAAACAAATTAGACGGCAAAATCGTTTTTCTTTCTTTGGAGATGTACAGCCCTTTCTCAAGAATTGCTCCTCGTTTTATCCATTTCTGTTTTTCTACTTTCATAGTAAGTGTCTCCATTGTTTTCAACATTTCTAAATCTAAAATCTCAGAAGGTTGTAATTCCTCACTCAAAAGAAATACTTCTGAAGCTGAAGCTGCCTGCTTTGCAGCTGTATCAGCTCTCGCATTACCTTTTGAAATCCTATCATGTTGCTTGGTATGAGCTACACATTTACAAATAGCTACTTTCTGAGGTAACTGAATAGATTCTAACAAATCTAAAATAAACTGCGCATGATTAATCGGTTTACCAGTAGATGTTATCATTCCTCTATTTTTCCACTGTTGCGCAAAAACATGTACAGTAGAAAAAGTGTACTGGCTGTCAATAAAAATGTTCCCACATTTACCCTTTGCCAAGGTACATGCCCTTGTCAAGGCAATCAATTCTGCTGCTTGTGCAGATAAGTTGTGTGGTAAAGACTTTGCTTCTAAAATCTCAGTATCAGAAAATACTGCATACCCCACTAGGTTCTGCCCTGTAGGACCCCTTCTGAATGAGCCGTCCATGTAATATGTCACCTCGGCATCATCCAAGGGAACATCCATTAGATATTTTCTAGGCAGTGTCTTTTGCTCAATCTCCTGCAGGTAGCTGTCTGGTGTGTCATCCGCAGGGGTCGGGAGCAAGGTAGACAGATTTAAAGTTGTACATCGTTCAATTGTCATATGAGGTTGGCTCAAGAGTATAGTCATACAGGAAAGATGTCTAGCAGGAGAAAGATATGCTACTTTTTCTTGCAGTAAAATAATCGTGACTGCATGAGGCAATCTCAATGTGAGAGGGTGGAACAACACTACTGAGGCCGAAGCCTATACTGCCATTGCAGCTGCGACTACTGCTTGTACACAGTGGGGCAGGGATCGTGCCACTGGGTCCAGCTGTGATGAATAGTAAGCTATGGGGCATTGCTTGTCCCCATGTTGCTGTGTTAACACGTATAACCTTGCTTACAATCTACAGTTTGGAAAAAATGTTTATGATAGTTTGGTAATCCTAAAACTAATGAGGATACTATCAATTGTTTTAGTTTGCAGAAAGATGATTCTGCTTCTGGTGTCCATTGTAATAAATCTTGTGCTGCCATAGGCTTCTTGTATATCAAGTTGGTCAGTGGAGCAGATTCCAAGGCATAGTTTGGAATCCAACTCCGACAGAAATTAGTCATACCCAGGAAGGACATCATTTCCTTCTTGGTAGTCAGTTTGGGTGCTTGTAAAATTGCTATTTTCCTATCTTCATCTAATGTTCTGCCTTCTTTGGATATTACATATCCCAGTTATTTAACCTGCTTTCTCCAAAGCTGCAATTTGTTTTTGTTTACTTTATGTCCTTGAGTGGCTAGATATTGTAGTAATGCTATGGTATCTTCTCATCCAGTCGTCTACAAAAAGTAAAATCTGACTGCCTCTTGGTGGGCTAAATCCCGCCAAGTTGCTTTCCATCTCTTGTACGAATATTGTTGGGCTTTCACAATACCCCTGTGGTAGTCGCGTGTATGTATACCTTTTCCCCTGAAATGTGAATGCAATCCAATGTTGGCTGTCAGGGTGTATCGGTATCGAAAAGAACACATTGCTAATATCTACCACAGAAAAATACTTCTGTTGAGGCTTCAAATCATTCAATAGGGTGTGTGGATCTGGCACCGTAGGTGCTCTAGGTATTACTGCATCATTTATAGCTTGTAAATCTTGGACTGTAGGCCATTCTCCATTTGCTTTCCTGACAGGAAATAAGGGTGTGTTACATGGTGAATCGGGAGATTCTACCAGTACTCCTTCCTTAAGTAAAGCTGCTATTATAGGTTTGATTCCTACTTCTGCATCTTTCCTTAAGGGATACTGTCTCTTTTGAGGTCTAAATGCTGATTTTGGCGTAATAGTAACTGGTCCTGCTGTACGAATTAGTCCTACATCTGACTTCCCTGTTGACCAGAGAATTTCTGGTATGCTCCATAAGGCATTTTCTTCCTCTTCTAGTAAGAGTGCTAATCAGCTGTCCTTGCTAGACTGCAAGTGTACAGCTGGGTGTGTCTGTGTTATCCAATTTAACTTCTGCTTTTGTACTCCCTGTTTTGACAATTCTAGCTCTGTCTGTTTTTCCCACTTTGTGACTTTTTCTCCTAGGTCTGCCCATTTCACATTCTTGTCCTTAGTTAAACTAACATGTGGTAATCAATTAGATTTATAGAGTGCAAAGAATTCCTGGGGCAATGAACAGCTAACTACACTGTTCCCTTCTGTGTCCCAGTACAGATTACGTAATACTAATCTGTTTGCATGGTTTTTAAACAGTTCTTGCTCATATTCCTTATCAGGTCCTGGTGTGCTACAATAATACAGAGTACAGTGCAACAAATGCTGTTTATCAGTGTCAAGGGAGGGGGACTTACTGATGGCTCCGTTCAACAGTTCTTCGGTTACTGCCCCTGGACCAGTCATGACCAAGTCCTGGCTGTAAAAAATAAAGTTAGCCAGCAACAAGCGAACTGTGAAAAATAATAAAGTTTATTTAAACTTCATAAAGACTTAATTCAACAGACCGGTTTCGGCCTGGGTTAAACCTGGCCTTCTTCAGTGTAAAGAAAAAACACGATTATGAATGTAGAAAGTCTTATATACTGAAAAACAAGTGAAAGAAGAAATTTGATAGGCTGACATAAAACATCAAAAAAAATACCTCATAAATATTCATTAAGCCCTGGATTAAACAGAGCACCCAGTTTAGTGATCCATTTCTTTTCTTTAATATTAAGTTTGTGGTGCCAACCAGATTTGTGGGTTCGGTCCCCAATGAGTTTATCAATAATAATAAAATGAAATTTAGCTGTCTGGTATTTGAGTGTATGTTTGTATAATGCATTAGTTGTTCTTTTACATTTGATGTCACTCAAATGCTCTGACATGCGTAACCTAAATGGTCGAGAGGTCTGACCAATATAAAATGATTGGCAGCTACAACTAGCCATATAAATAGCCCAGTCAGTATTGCAGTTGGCAAAACATTTTATATCATACACTGTGCTACTATTTTTGCTACTGAATTCTTTAGATTTCAAAATATATTTGCAATTAATACAATGGCCGCAGGGAAAACAACCAATAAGTTTGTCCCCCATGATAGTAGTTTGATACAACTGGGGTAACACAGAGTCAGAGTGGTGTTTGTAGTGATTGAAGTGAGCTGCTAAGTTTTTTCCTTTTCGGAAAGAAAATGAACAGACATTGGGAATCATGGTACTGATTGTAGCATCCGCCTTCAATATGTTCCAGTTATCTTTGATAATATCCATAAATCTATTGGTATTCCTACCAAATGTAGTAAAACGTAGTGTATTTTTGGACAATGATTTATTCTTGTATATCAATAGATCCTGTCTACTAAGACCCGATGCATGGTTTTGAGCCATAGTAACATATCCTGCTGTAGCCCCTATTGATAAATCTGTTATATAAATCCTGGGAATGATGTTTATAACTATGATCATCCGAGCAATTGCGTCTAATTCTAATAAATTGTGATTTCGGAATGTTTCTGGCAATGTGTTTTGGATGATAGCTGGAGGCATGGAGTAAGGTATTATATTCTGGGAACTTCCTATATACCTCAGTGTTCAAGGTATTGTCCTTATTCCTGGTGACCAAAACATCCAGGAATGTGATGGAATCACGATCATAAGTGATGGTAAATTGTATTCCCCATTTATTATCATTTAAATATTCCATGAATTCAATGAGATATTCCTATGTGCAGGGGAATTATATTTTGGTACACAAGTCCTGGCTGTACCAATAAAATGTTTCGCCCTCCGGTCGCACCACAAAAGTATCCATTTGTCGCTGTGCTTCCATACCCTGCATAGTCGGAACTACTGCTATGCCAAATATTTGCATAAGATCTCTGCCCAAAAGGTTTACTGGGCATTTTGCAGAAACAACAATTTTACTTTTCTGGGTCATCCCTGAAACAGGGTCAGTTATTGCTATGTTATGGGAGAGTGGATCCCGATACAGCTGTCCATTAGCTGCTTTTACTAATATGTAATCAAGTGATTCTGAATTTTCTGGTAGTTTGGAAGGATGTATCAGGGTCCGTGAAGCCCCTGAGTCACACAGGAATTTAACTTCCCTCCCCTCTACCAGAAGTGTAACTTCCGGTTTCGTGTCTGCTAAATAGAGCTCTAGGCTCAATAATGCTAAGTCTAAAATTTCACTTTCTTCACCATCTGCAATTTCTTGCACTTCCTCTATTTCTTCTATCACATCCTCTACTCCCTCTATCACACTTGCATTTGTCTTTTCTCAGTTACTCCCTTCTAGTGATTCTTGACTATCATATAGTCAGTCCTCACCCTCCTTATCTTCCATGGCTACCTTCTTGTTTTGCTTGCAATCCCTTGCTAAATGTCCCTTTTTTCCGCACTTAAAACATTCACCCCTTTTCTTTCTCTCTTCAAACTATTCTGATTGTTTATCAGATTGTTTGTTTCCCTGGGCATTTTTCTTGCCCTTTTTTCTGGACTGTACTACATAAACTTCTGCTCCATCTTCTACAGAAAATACTTGGGCTTTCTTTTTCTTTTTACTGTTAAAATGCCTTTTGTCATGTCTAGCATATTCAAGTAGTGACTGTAATCTACTTGTACGGTGGTCTACCATGTGTTTTGTAATAAAGATGTTTATAGGCAAAATACTGCCTTTCAAAAATGCATTCTTTAGCTGCTGCTCATACGGGGAATCATGTGTTTGATCTTCAGGTACCTGCATTCCACAATAGTTATTAAAACACTCTAATAATAGATAATATATTAATAAATAATAATGTAATAAAACAACTCTCACTTTAACATCACAGCAAAAGACAACACCACTATATACCCAACTGAACACACCAAATTGCTAGGAGTGGAAATAGACAATAAACTAAAATTTGACATTCACATATCCATGACCATAAAAAAGTCTACAAAAAACTAGGAGCATTATACAGAAATAAACAATTTCTCACCAAAGCAGCAAAGATTTCAATAGCAAATTCCCACCTTATCTCCACCCTACTTTATGCCTCTCCAGTATATACCAACCTAAGGCAATGTGATCTAAACAAGCTAGAGACCTGCTACAACAAAATCACAAAATTTGCCACAGGGGCATCCTACCGTAGTCACCACTGTCTCTCACTTGCTGAACTGGGCTGGCTTGAACTCCCTCACCTCCTTCAGTGGTATCAACTCTCACTCACCCACAAACTAGTAAACCATCCACTAAATGTCATCCCTCCAGAATCTACTCCAACCCTATCGCACCACCAGACCACTAAGATCCAGCAACAAAAATCACTTGCAGATCACTAAAGCCAATAACTCTGCTGGTGAAGCACTATTCTCTTGCGCCATAGCCAAATTATGGAACTCACTCCCACCCACAATTACCTCCATACCATCATGCACCAACTTCAAAACTTTATTAAAAGCGCACCTAAAAACATGCTGGCTATGCCCTTGCAACTCCCACTCTAATATCATCCACCCCATCCAACTACTACCTTTCTTTCACCTCCACTAACTACCTTGATGATAGCAAGCTCAGATGCTCATAAGCCCAGTACTTATTATACAGCAGGAACTTCTCATTGTTACATTTGTTAATGCCTGTTATGTACTTCACAGATACAGATTCTAGTTGTCTACTGATGTACTATGTTCTTCATCTGTAAATATGTTGTAAGTAATTTCTATGTTAAATTGTTAATCACTATGTAATCCAATGTAACTACTGTCTGTTTATTTTACTGTGGAGCTTTTCTCCCTGGGCCTCCGCTGAAAATGGACCCACATCCAGTCGGACACTCCCAGTCAACAAATTTAAATAAATAAATAAAATAAAAATAAAATAATCTAGCATAATATCTGTCAACAGTTTCACCTTCCTGTTGGATGCATTGATTAATGTAAGTCCAGTCTGCCCTAGGCTTCCACTTCTCAGAGATTCAGTCTGTTAGACCTTTCACTCTGTTATCCAGTTCTGCGTTGCTATGTGGGAGTGGCTTGTGTTCTGCATCACGGGGATTCCAGTTGCCACTGATCATGTGCCAATCTGGACCTATGATTTGTCTATACTTTTTCTACGTCTTCTCCATTTAAATGATAACTTAACTTCATGCCCTGTAAGTCTTCTAAGAAATTTCTAAAATTAACTTTTGGATGGGGAATTCCCTCTGTGGCTTTCCGGATGTCTTCCGGTGTCCACGGTCTATATACTAGGAGAGTCGGGTCCTGCCCTGCCTGTCCTGCCTGAGGATTTGGTACTTCTATGAGTGGACATATCTCTTCTTCACTCATAGCTCATGAGTTTTTGTTTATTTGATATAACTCAGTATCCCCTCTTAAGTTACGTGTTCGAGACCTAGTCTCGATGGGATCTCTGACATACGGTCTTGGCTTTGCGGTGACAGCCGTGTATAGTGGAGGTGGACCAGCTTGTCCACTCGCTTCATATTCTGGTGCAGGAAGCGGAGGGGGTGGAGGGACTGATGCTATTACCAAATTATTGTCTTCTTTATCTAGAAACATAGCTTTTGAATTATTACTTTTTTGTTCCCTACGGTTTGCTTCCTCAATCCACTTGTGTGCCTGAGGAATGACTAATTGACGTTGCTTTTTTTACCTGACCTTTTGCGTCGGTTTTAAGCTGTTTGACAAGTTTAATAAGCGAGGATTTTTCTAATTTGCCATCAAATTCATATTTACTAACCCATTTTGTATAGTACCTAACATTGTCTGCACGCTGTAATTGCATATATTTTGCATCTTCAGTTAGCGGTGGATCTTGGGAACTTTTTGTGCACTTATTACCCATATTGTTCTGACTGTTAAAAATGTTATGTAACCCTTCTTATTTTCATGTGGTACCATGATTTTTCTTTTTCACAGTTTATCTAGAATAACTGTCTTACCTATTCTGTTTCCCTGATCTATGACAAGACTGCAATCTTTCTGTCCCTGACTTGTATAAAACAAATCTCCTGACAGATGATTCAAATCAAGTCCCTGATCTAAAACAGAAAAAAGGTAAATCTCACCTTACCTGAGCCTCCGTGCTTGATCACCAGGTTAGATGGAAAACCGTTAACTCGTCCTCCAGTCGCAGATCAGAAAAGTGGCTGGCCTCTTTTGAACGACAATTCAGTCGGAGGTCTTTCAGAGTAGAAGAACCGATGTGGTCTCTTCCCCGTACGGTTTCATGCCACCTGGCCCATCTGACCTGAGGTGAAGTGAGAGTTTCCGGCCCAAAGGACCAATCTGTCAAAGGAAAAACAACTTCAAAAAGATCAGCACACGGCAGGTTCAGGTTAAGGCACTTTATTCTTGCAGCAAGGAGACAAAAGCGTGCTATTACAGAGTTTGTCTAACTAGAATCAGGAAGTGAAGCTATTCTTATACATTTCTTACAAGACATTGCCTACCAAGCTGACATAATAAATCACAACTTCTTTCAATATTATTTCATAGCAGCTGTTTGTCCATGATTTTCTGCTGGCACATCAAGTTTACAAAAAAAACTTCCTAAGAAAAACAACGTGGCCTTGATGACCACCGGTCAGATACAACTTCTCACTATGCAATGTTGCCATTCAAGGTACTATGGCTAATTCGAGCACAAAGCAAGTACAGATTATAGTTCATTTCTTCAGGCAGTCTTTGTTCATCTGTATCTGTCTTTTCTGCAGCTGTGCATATTCTCATAACATGAACAGAGCTGATTGTTCAAGATCAGTAACATTATAGAAAACAGTATTGTTCTATTCATTATTTTCCTGACCTAGCAGATAATCACCTGCTTCTCAGTAAATTTCCAAAAGGCATAAACATGAATTTTGCTGTGCTAGCAAATACTCAGCCAGAGAGTATCTTGCAATTTCAGAAAGCATACTGCAGTTTGAAAAGCATCTTGTAATTTCATACAGAATTAAGCTGTACATAAAATAGAATGAAATGTGGTAATCCTTTTAGCTTCTAATAAGCACTAAGCATATACCTTAATACATATTTTTCTAACACACCAAAGGGCAATGCTCTAAACTGGAAATGACGGGCTCCTAGCTAGAAGTGCAGAAACCCCTTGGAGCTTTTTTTCCATTTTTATGTGGTAATAAGCATCTTGGAGGTGTATAGAGCACATCCATTTGTCTTTTTTCCAAGTAGGGAAGTACCGATTGAACTGAGACCATCTGGAATTGGGTTTGCTGGACTGCCTTGTTGTACTGGCTGAGATCCAAAATGGGTCTCCAGTCCCCTATTTTTTGGGCACTAAAAAGAATCTTGTGTAAACCCCAGATTCTGTTTGGTCTGGTGGGACTGTTTGGATGACTTTTGTCTAGCAGTTTTTTGAATTTCTAACACTGCTGCTTCTTTTTGATTGGGTAGAACATCTAGGAGTCTTTTTTGGGGTTTTGGACTCATAACAAGTGGAATTTTGTAACCTCTGGATATTATTCCCTGCACCCATTTCTCCAAAGTTATCAACTGCTACGCAGGTTGATGCAGGGATAATTGCCTGCTATACCTTACCCACTTTTGTTCATCTTTTCTCCTGCTTGAGCCCCTAACCCTGCAGCTACACATTACCTTAAAAAAAAAATCACTATTCAGACAAATCATGTCTTGTGTTAATGATTTTTGTTGCTGTTTAAGTTCTCTGATTGCAGAAGGAGATCATTTGTTTTTCTTTTGTGATCAGTATAGTTTTGGCTTTTTTGTTCATTTAAGTAAGTTTTGATGTCCAAAAGTTAAACTATTGAGTGTCAGTGTTTCTGCACATTGATGTTTCATAATACATACACATGCACATATATATCAATTAATATAAATAACATAAATTATACAGACAGACATATCACATTGTGAAATCTTTTCTGCTTAAAAACCTCAGCTTTGGCTGGCTAACAACTTGGTTATATTCAACTGGACGTAAAAGAGAATTTAAGTACCTTTATCTGCACTTTTTAAAAAAAAAATACAGTATTTAATTTGATTTAAACTGTGTTGAAGGAACATTTAACTCAAGTGGCAGTTATTCTGCTCTTCTGCTCTTTAGTAACTTGAACAGAAGCTAGTGTTTGCTGAATTTTGTTATTTGCTAGTAATTACAGGTGTGGGGGTAGCCACATTCTTTGATTTCCTGTCCTTACCTAGTTAAGTGGTGCATTGTGAAATCTTTTCTGCTTAAAAACCTCAGTTTTGGCTGGCTAACAACTTGGTTATATTCAACTGGACGTATAAGAGAATTTAAGTACCTTTATCTGCACTTTTTAAAAAAAAAATACAGTATTTAATTTGATTTAAACTGTGTTGAAGGAACTGAACTGGCAGTTTTTCTGCTCTTCTGCTCTTTAGTAACTTGAACAGAAGCTAGTGTTTGCTGAATTTTGTTATTTGCTAGTAATTACAGGTGTGGGGGTAGCCACATTCTTTGATTTCCTGTCCTTGCCTAGTTAAGTGGTGCATTGTGAAATCTTTTCTGCTTAAAAACCTCAGCTTTGGCCGGCTAACAACTTGGTTATATTCAGCTGGACGTATAAGAGAATTTAAGTACCTTTATCTGCACTTTAAAAAAAAAAAAAATACAGTATTTAATTTGATTTAAACTGTGTTGAAGGAACTGAACTGGCAGTTTTTCTGCTCTTCTGCTCTTTAGTAACTTGAACAGAAGCTAGTGTTTGCTGAATTTTGTTATTTGCTAGTAATTACAGGTATGGGGGTAGCCACATTCTTTGATTTCCTGTCCTTGCCTAGTTAAGTGGTGCATTGTGAAATCTTTTCTGCTTAAAAACCTCAGCTTTGGCCGGCTAACAACTTGGTTATATTCAACTGGACGTATAAGAGAATTTAAGTACCTTTATCTGCACTTTTTTAAAAAAAATACAGTATTTAATTTGATTTAAACTGTGTTGAAGGAACATTTAACTCAAGTGGCAGTTATTCTGCTCTTCTGCTCTTTAGTAACTTGAACAGAAACTAGTGTTTGCTGAATTTTGTTATTTGCTAGTAATTACAGGTGTGGGGGTAGCCACATTCTTTGATTTCCTGTCCTTGCCTAGTTAAGTGGTGCATTGTGAAATCTTTTCTGCTTAAAAACCTCAGCTTTGGCCGGCTAACAACTTGGTTATATTCAACTGGACGTATAAGAGAATTTAAGTACCTTTATCTGCACTTTTTTTAAAAAAATACAGTATTTAATTTGATTTAAACTGTGTTGAAGGAACATTTAACTCAAGTGGCAGTTATTCTGCTCTTCGGTTATCTTGGTGGCCTTGAAACTGCCCGCCCCTCAGCCTGCCTCTGGGCCCATCTCATTTGCTCACTCAACTGAGTGCAGTGAGATCACATTCTGATTTCAGGCACTCCTACTGTGTACAAAGAGAGCATCTGGGAAACAAACAAAAAAAAAAATTAAGCTCATTTCCTGCCTTTCCTGTTAAGTGGTATAGACTATTTGTAGGCTTCTGAGCCCCCAAGCCCTTCTGTGTTTGAGGGAAGCCTTCTAGCTTGTTTTTTTTTCTTATAACTAGCCAGTTTTCTAGTTTCAGCTCTCAAATCTGTTTCTTTGATCTCAGCACTTGTTCAGATAAAAAAAAAAATTTTCATCTGCTTTTACTGTACTTGTGTTTCTACCTACTTCATTTTACTTTTGCATCATCTTAAAAATACTCAATTGTATTTATTACTGCTTGGTGTAACTCATTCTAAGCCTTTTGGTTTAAACACTTGGGCTTCGGACCAGTTGTTTTGCACTGAGAGGGTTTGTGGTCTGCACTGTTGTGGCAGAACAGGTAGCTTACATCCTTCTAGGTTGGGAACTGCTGATTGAGGGCTCAGTGTCTGTTATTTTAAAAGTGTATTAATTCTGGTTTAAGCACTTGGGCTTTCAGGCCAGTTATTTTACATTAAGAGGGTTTGTGGTCTGCACTCTTGTGGGAGGAGAGGCTGGACTCTGCCCTTCTGAGCTGGGAATTTCTGGTTAAAGGCTTATAGTGCATGCATATCTGAACTGCTTCTTACTGAAGTTGGTGCGCCTTGTTTGCTGTGGCATAGACTGGATTCAGGCCTGCTGGATCTAGCGTTGTTTGTGTAACTTGAGCACTAATCCAGACATTCTCTAAAGTATTCAATTATATTTATTACTGCTTGATTGTAACTTGATTAAAGTGTAGCTATCATTCTAAGTCTTTTGGATTAAGCACTTGGGCTTCAGACCAGTTGTTTTACATTAGGAAGGTTTGTGGCAAGCACTGTGGTGGCAGGACAGGTAGCTTTCATCCTTCTAAGTTGGGAACTGCTGATTGAGAGCCCAGTGTCCAAGTGTATTAGTTCTGGTTTAGGCACTTGGGCTTCAGGCCAGTTATTTTACATTAAGAAGGTTTGTGGTCTGCACTCTTGTGGGAGAAGAGGCTGGACTCTGCCCTTCTGAGCTGGGAATTTCTGGTTAAAGGTTTATAGTGCCTGAATATTTGAACTGTATCTTACTGAAATTGGTACACCTTGTTTGCTCTAGCATAGACTAGATCCAGGCCTGCTGAATCTAGCTTTGTTTATATGCTTGTTGTTTGTTTGCTTGTTATTTCCCTGGAAGCTAATTCCACCTAATACGCGGCTTCTCAGCGCTTCTGTGGATCACTAGTGATATCTGCATTGCTTACTGTACTTATTTCCTTGTTTCACTTGAAAGAAAGTTACTGTTTGTCGTTTTTGCATTTAGTTACTTGTAACACATTGCACTTAAGTTACCTGGCACTTGCTCACTAAAGCAATTATATAAGTCAGCACTAAAAATTAAAAGCACTACACCCTCACTCCCCACTGGCCCTTGTTTTCAATTATTAAGGAATTCCCAAAATTATTCTAGCATGTCCAAAGGTCAGATGTCAATCTCCTCTCCGGTCCAGCTGGTGAATCTGGGAATCTTGAGGCAATGTTATAACTGCCTCATGTACACAGACAACCCTCTCCTCCTCCCACATAACACAAATACTTGCGAGAGATGCAGCTATTTAGCCAAACTGGAGGCTGAGCTCTCTCAACTCAGGACTGGCAAGACCAGACAGGAGGAGAAGGCAACTATACACACCACAAAACCAGCCTCACATAATGCTACCACACCACTGAATCAAACACATAAACACACAAAGACATACTCGGAGGCTCTGAGTAAAATTTACCTAAACAGCAGAGGCCTCCAAAGCAGACACCCAAACAACTGCTACCTCAAGACACCCCACAAGCAGCACATAAACCACAAAAGCAGTGTGCAAAGCAGTCACAGCCCTTAAAGCCAAATACAACACCAAACATACTTGTCATAGGTGACTCCATAGTCAGACACACTGACGTCCCACTCACCAGGCTGAACAAGGAGAGGGTCACAGTAAGCTGCCTATCGGGCGCTAGAATCCGCCACATAACACAAGCACTCAGGTCACTCCACGGCAAGTACAAATATGACACAGTGATTGTCCATGCTGGTGTGAACGACCTGAGACGTACCTCCCTGGACTACATGAAAAGAGACATAGAGGAGCTCTCTGATTATGTAGCCCAGGTAGGTATGACCCTAACCCTGAGCAGTATCCTTCCTTCACCAAGAATGATGCCACAATATAGAGACAAGATGATCAGCTTTAACAATTGGCTTAATGTCTGGTGTCATTCAAAGGGGATCCAGTGTCTGTCTGCCTGGGATGACATGCTTGACAAGCCACGCTGCTTCAAGGGATGGCTTGCACCTGTCACCCCTGGGATTCCGGATATTGGCTAAGGCTCTTGCCACCCCCATAGTGCCTTTTTAGGCAAGGCTCAAATTCTAAACCTACCACCCTAGAAAACAAAAATGGGAAGAAACTGAGGGTAATGCTGCTCAATGCCAGAAGTCTAAATCTCAAAATGCACGCACTCGAGGCCCTTCTCAGTATGGAGAACATCGATGTCTGTGCTGTAACTGAAACCTGGTTCAAGGATCCTGAGAGCACCCCGGCACTATTAGGTTTTACCTCATATCATGCATTCTGGCCCCAAAACCCAGACCACACCACAAAAGGAGGGGGTGTATCCATATTCATAAAGGATACCCACACCTCCAGGTTGGTGGCAACGCATGAAGCTTCGGAAACCATCCAGGTGCAACTAACCATAGGCAAAACTGCTCTACAAATTGTAGCATGCTACAGGCCACCCTCTCAAACTCAGGAACCCCACACAGCCTTCCTGAAGACACTGGAGGGTATAAATGTATCTCCAAACACCATCATATTGGGTGACTTCAACTACCCGAATATAGACTGGGAACATTACTCAAGCCCTAACTTTCTAGCCCAACGGTTCCTGGAGTTCATAAATTCAAATGCCATGGAACAGCTAGTCACTGTTCCCATGAGAGGAGAAAATATACTAGATCTCATTATCACAAACATGGGGACAAAATGCTCCACACCGGAAGTATATCCCTCATTGATGAGATCTGATCATAAACTAATCTCACTGGAAATCCACATCCCGCCCCCACCCCAAACAAAAAAGTCCACAGTGAAGAACTTCTCTAAAGCAAACTTCACACTACTCAAGACTGGTGTGGTATCCTTCAAGGCCCCTGAGACAGTGGAAACCACAACCCAAGCTGCTGAAGCCCTTACAAATGCCTTCTATGAACACCTCCAGGACTGCATGGATCAGGCAATCCCAAATAAAACCAAGACTCTTTCCACAAAGGGCAAACGTCCAGTCTGGTGGACCCCAGCCATTAACAAACTTTACAATAAGAGGAGAAAGCTATTACATGATAGAACAAAATCCATAAAAGGGAAGTCACCCCTGATTATTATTAGTAAAAAAATACGAGCACTCATAAAATCAACTAAGGCCAATTTTGAGAGAAAAATTGCCATGGATTCAAAGGACAATCATAAGGCCTTTTTCAGCTATGTTAGGAACCTGGGTGGGAACTCCCAGATATGCTCAGAATTAGTCTAAAATGATACAAAAATCACTGAACCCACAGACGTTGCCAACATACTGGCAGAAAGGTTTAGTGCAAACTTCACCCCCCTCTCCCCCCCTAAAGGAGAGATAACTATCCAAGCGGAGTGTAGCCTCCCAGACATCTCAAATGCGCAGGTGAAAGCTGCTCTCTCTAAAGCTAAAAACACAGCATCAATGGGACCAGATGGTGTCCCCGGCTGTGTGCTACACGAGCTAAATGAGGAATTAAACCCGCACATAAGGCAGCTGTTTAATCTCAGCCTTACCACAGGATATGTGCCCAAGGAGTGGCGTACAGGAACTGTGGTCCCACTCCACAAAGGCGGTGCCTCTATGGACCCTGGTAATTACTGCCCCATAAGCTTAACAAGTCTAGTCTGCAAAGCTATGGAGAGGATCATAATGGAGCTCATAAACAAAGATATAGGGGACTTGCAGACATTGGACCCGACCCAGTTTGACTTCGTCAAGGGAAGATCATGCCTTTTGAACTTGGTCGACTTCTTCGAAACAGTCACCAAGGACATTGATGAGGGAAAGGCAGTCCATACAGCCTACCTTGACCTTGCAAAGGGTTTCAACACAATACCCCACTCGGGTATTGTAGAAAAACTTACCAACTTAAATGTAAGCCCATATGTCACAAGATGGGTTGCAAACTGGCTTAAGGACAGAACCCACAGGGTTAGAGTTGCTGGCACTATGTCAGACTCCAAGCTGGTCACAAGTGGTGTCCCACAGGGCTCGGTCCTTGGCCCCCTATTGTTCGGCATCTACTTCTCAGAAGTACAGGCCAACATGGGAGGACTTTGGCTGACAAAGTTTGCAGATGACTGCAAACTGGGCGCCATAGTGGAAAGTGCAACGGACACGGATATCCTTCAGAAGGGACTCATGGAAACAGATAGCTGGTGCCAGAGTCATGGCCTGAAGTTAAACGCCAAAACATGTATAGTCATACCCTTCAGGAAAAACAAGGTAACCCCAAGCTACCATATAGGTGGCAATCCACTAAGCACAGAAGAGGTTATCAGGGACCTGGGGACCCAGGTTGACAGTGGCCTTTCTTTTGACACTCACATTGCTAAAGTGGTTAGAAAGACCTTTTACATTGCCCACCTGATCATGAAGGGATTCACATCCAGATCTAGTGAGGTCATTGTTCCCCTGTACTCTTCACTTATCAGACCAATGATCGAGTACAATGCCCCATTCGGGATGTATCTCGCCCGACATCTGCAGCAATTGGAGAGACCCCAAAAGTTTCTCACCAAAAGGATAAAGGGACTCCAAAATCTGTCATATGCTGCCAGATTGAAGAAACTCCAGCTCTATTCAGTCGCATACCGTCTGCTCAGAGGTGACATGTGCCTGACATACAAGGCCATGTCCAACCCGGAATTACTGGACATGCTCCACCTCAAAAAATCCAAATCCACCAAAACCACTAGAGCAAGCTACTTAAACCTTAGCACGGATATAAATAGGATGTGCTGGTGGGATAGATTTATCACTCAGAGACTCCCTATGCTGAGGAATAGAGTCCCGGTCCATGTGAGGCAGAGCACCTCGCTGGCTCTGTTCAAGAGAAATCTTGACCTTTGGATGGGAGATCGTAGGTTTACCCCGGGAATCATCTCTGTGTCACTGCTGGACAGAGGCACAACAAACTAATGGGTACAGTATTTTTTCATATAAGGGGTGGCGTAAGCCACAAAAATTCAGGCTAGGCTTATAAATGCCTTGGGGCAGATAGCCTAGTATAAACCTATGAACCTATATAGAGTGCCATTGTAAGCTAGCCATGCTTGATAAACATTTAATATTCTCAAAAGTAGATAATAAAATAAACTAGTATCTCATGTTATTATAGGAGCAAACTACACAGGAAAAAAATGGAAATTGTGGGAATAATACATACAGGAGAGGACTGAGGTTTAAAAGAAAGCAGGACTTAAATGAGCTATGTAATGTTTGACTGAAAATGATTAGGTAGAATATAAGTGATGTGCAGTAGCATCTCCATTAACCAGAACTCAAGCAATCAGCACTCCCAAGCAAAAGGCAAAATCACATTTTGCTTGGCTCATTTGCTGGTATATGAACCAATCAAAAATCATAAAGCAGAGCCACTTCTACTCAAACAGCCAGCTGTTCTGCATTTAGTAGCAGTGGCTCTGATTTTGCAATTTTTGATTGGATTGTATACTGGCATACAAGCCAGTCAAAAACCGCAAAGCACAGCTACTTTTACTCATTCTGCATTGAGTAGAACTGGCTCCACTTTGCAATCTTTGATTGACTCTCATGCCAGTATAAGAGCCAATCAAAAATCACAAAGCAGATCTCAAGCAATCGGAATCTACACTTATCCAGCATCTACCAATCGCCACGGGTGCTGATTAAGTGATAGTTTACTGTATAATGTTTGCATCTGGAAGTGTGCCAGTATGGTTTGTGATGTAAAATACTTGCATCTAGGATTGTGTCAGTGTGGTTTGTTTTCATTTGTATAAATGCATGATTGTCTATGTAGTGAGTGATGGTTTAATAAAGCTGTTTCTTGCTTAAAAAAAAAAAAGAGGCAGGAATTGAATAATTTATGTAATGTTGCTTTGGTTATATGATATATAGCAATATATGTCTAGTAAAATGTTATGCTAATTATAGTGTTTACTTGTATACGTATGTAAATTTGCTTTATTACTTGTATACATATGTAAATTTCCCTGTGTCACAAGTGATTATTCAATAAAGATGTTTAGATAAAAAAAATTATTATATCTGTAGCTGACCTGTGTGCCCAAAGATTTGCTAGCTGCTATGCAAGCCTAATAAAAGACTTTGTACTGCAAGCTCTGCAACTTCAAAAAAATAAAAGTGATTTAAAAAAAGTGCAACATGGAAATTGCTCTTAAGTATTAAAGGGGTTTTTGTAGGCAGCAAGCTTCCTGCATCCCACAATTTGGGTCATCTGCACCTTACAGCCTCTTACAATTTTATATATATATATATATATATATATATATATATATATATATATATATATATATATATATGGTTTACCAACATAATGTTGAATTTCATAATGTCTAATAGTCATTTGATTGAAAAATAATATCTCCAATCCAAAACATTGAATTATCAAAATGTCTACAATCATTTCATTGGAAAGGCAATGAGATCACCCTTCTGTTTTGCAGGGGGGCTCCTGCACCCCCCACACCCCCCTACTTAAAAATATCAACTCCGAGATCGCACTATAGTATAGAAATGGGCAAATTCGATACTTTTGACATTGTGTGTTTAGACTAATTTTATTTCAACATTTTGATCATTCAATATAGTGTGTTCAACCAATTCAATTTCAACCATTTAGCGTTCAATATTACAGCTGAAAGCCCTCCAGGTGTAGCTTCTCTAAGCCATTGAGTACCTGATCGCTTTGCCCCCCCCCCACTCTTGTATGAGCAAGGAATACTCTCACTCCAGCTAAAAGCAAAGAAAACTCTAACTAGCAATCATCCAAACATAGATTGCAGCCCCAGGTTTAACTCCCAGGAACCTTGCTGTTGCCACTTGTGCAGTGTAGGTGCCAGCTTTTGTGACTACTGTTAATGCCTTGTTAAAATCTATTACAGTCAGCTAGAGTGCACACCCCAGGGACACAGCTGCAAACCTTCTTCCTCTTAGCCCACCTCACCCCTTTCATCCATTTCATTGTTGATAATTTATTTTATAGTCATAGCTTTCAGTCCCTCCTCCTCAATACTTATTCTTCACTAAACACCAAACAGAGATGCAAATTCTCCAGCTGCTTTTATCTTTAGCTACATTGTGTACAGCAAACACTGAGCAAATGGGAATACAAATATAAAAGAGAATAAAATCTGCCATTGCAGACTAGTAAGCAGCATATAAATTCTACCTGTGGTGTATTCCTATACATCGTTTTTCTTGGAGAAACCTTCCAGTCCTTGAACAAGGGTGCCTGTATGTTTACCTTATTTCCTTGGCTGTTGATAATTAGCTAGGTTAGCAGAGTGCCTTGGATTCTCCCTTGCTACTTTAAATTCCAATTGATGCCCACCCCCCCCCCCAAGTGATTACTCAGGTACAACACACCAAATGTTTTAAAAACCCCGGATGCCATATTTGCTCTAATTGCAGCTAGCATCTCTAGTAAGTGATAGTATTATTTTTCTTTTTCTCACTGTTGTCTTCCACACTGTAAACTCACTGTTCCTGCATAGAGCAGTACAATAATTTCTCTCTAAGGTAGCTTTCCAGTTATTTTTGCTGGTATAGTTTATATTTGGATATTAGAAGCTTATATTTTTGTTTTTGCTTGCTCCCAGTTTCACTAAACCTGATTCAGAGTTCCTCTAAATGATAGTGCTGAGGTAGTAATACTCTGTTTCTTTTTTAAGTGCTGAATGATATGTATGGTAAACTGGTGAAACTGCTACATTGTTGCAATATTGTCTGGTAATAGTATATTCCACCTAGTTACACTGACTGATGCTAATGAATACTCAGTTTCTGCAAGTTAAACATACACTGTAAAGTGCTGAATGATATTTATGGTAAACTGGTGAAACTGCTGCATAGTTGCAATATTGTCTGGCAATAGGATACTCTAACTAGTTATACTGACTGATGCTGAATAAGACTGGTTGCAGAGTCTGAATGTATTTCTTTTGATGACTTCTAAAAGGCTATGTTCACTTGCTCTGCTTTCTGTACAACATTTATGAAGGTTGTGCTTATTTTGATGTCTTTATTTTATTGTTTTTAGTCTTAAATTCTTTCAGTTTGTCTTCTTTGCAACTTTTAGAGCAAGTGAGCACCTGATTGCTTTGCCCCCCCCCCCACCACCACCTGTGTGAGCAAGGAATCCTCTCACTCCAGCCAAAAGCAGAGAAAACTCTAAAGAGCAATCATCCAAATATAGACTGTAGCCCCAGGTTTAACTCCAGCAACCTTGCTGTTGCCACTTGTGTAGTGTAGGTGCCAGCTTTTGCGATTACTGTTCTGCCTTGTTAAAATCTGTTAATGTCAGCTAGAGTGCATACCTTAGGAGCAACAGCTGCAACATTCTTCCTCTTAGCCCATTCCCCCACACCTTTCATCCATTTCACTGTTGATAATTTGTTTTATGTTAAGGTATTGATTGTTTTTTACAGTTGTTGTGGGTGCAGCCTGTGCCAGCTTTTGTGATTACTGTTATGCCTTGTTAAAATCTGTTATAGTCAGTTAGAGTGCATACCCCAGGATCAACAGCTGCAAACCTTCTTCCTCTTAGCCCGTCCCCCACCCCTTTCATCCATTTCACTTTTGATAATTTGTTTTATGTTAAGGTATTGATTGGTTTTTACAGTTGTTGTGGGTGTAGTCCCGCTCCGTTTGCCCTCACTATGCTCAAACTTACTTCCCTCTCCTCCCACCCCCATTCCCACATACTCCCACATAATTTCCTTTATACCTAACCACCTTTTTCCTCCTAGCCAAAAACGCATCCCTTCCTGTTCCTCACAATCACTCTAGCCTACTTCCTGCCTCCAGCATAGAATCCCTACCTCCTCCATCACCTCTCTATACACACCACCCTATAACCATTAACTATTACCTATAATTAATATTTTTACCTGCAGTAAATATGCATATCTGAATGTAGTACAAATTAATTGACAATATATAATTCCCATTCACCTTATCCATAGTCAAGAACATCATTACAGATAAAGTAGCAAGTATCCCCCCCCACCCGTATTTACTAACTCACTATCTCTGCTACCCTCTCTTAACTAGAGGATACCAGTTACCTGACCAATACTTCTTGCCCATACTGCAGCTCCCTAAAACATAAAACAATAGCTCTTGCACTGGCCATACTCTCTATCACTTTTCTGTAGCTGCATACCCAGAATTAGCTGATGCTTGTATAGCTCCTAAGTCCCTAACATCACTTCAACATGTAGCTACAGACACCTCCCATTAGCAAGTTTTACACTCTCATCCACCTATCACTTCAAACCTCTTACCCCTCTTAACAACAAACTCCCACATACACCTAATACTGCACCTTTAATACAACACCAGTGTCACTCATTCGTAGATAGTACCCTTGCATGTAACACATTCTTTCTGAAACTAGATAACATGGGTTGCACATATCCAACCCAACTGCTAAAAACATCGTTCTACCCATTAATAATCTTCACCTACTCCTACTTTACATCCTGTCCTCCTACCACACTCATCTTCATAACCACACCCCATCCCCTTGGCAAACTGATTCCACAGCCAACACCACCAAAGTAAAAAAACTTCCCTATATTGCCATGTGACCTTACCTCCCCCTACCCTTCTCTTACTCGCGCATTAAACTGAAAATCAAAACTAACTCTGTCTCTTCTCAAAGACAAACTAAAATAATTCACAAATTGACCAAACTCTATCTACACCTACTCCATAAACTCACTTGCAGTGGTGATATAAATCCCAATCCAGGACCGAAAACGTCAGTCAGCTCAAACTTAATTCAGCTAAACCCCTTACACCAAAGACCTACCTCAGCTCTCCTCTTCTTAAACATTAATGTAAGAAGTAAACTTAACTAAATTCATGACTTTCATGCTCTACTAGCTCTATACAAACCAGATATTGCTGTGTTAACTGAAACATGGCTCAAACCACAACATCACATAAAATTGATTACTGCCCTGGGTTACAACATTATATGAAGAGACAGATCAGTGAAAAAGGGCGAAGGTGACTGTGATAAAGGAGGATGCCCCTAAATGTATTTCACCTTTGTTTCAGACAAACAGTTGCTACACCTTAAAATATTTCATGCTACTTAACATTACTCCTATAAAGCCAAAATAATAAGCATCAGGTGGCTAGGCATTTTCTTCCACAGAAGACAGCCACAGCAATTATACCTACTCTCTGCATATTGGGTGTCCAGTTAAGTAGTCTATCTTACTTCTCACAGAAACACACTAGTCCTTCAAAGCCAGATAGTAACTGCTCAGACTGAGCAAAGACAGGTCAATTGCTTTCATCCAGCCAACCCCAACTCTCACTCAGAAGTTGTAGCCATGATGTCTTATAGCTACATAATTTTAATTCAGCTCTATAGTTTACACAACCAATTTGCCACAAATTACAGTATCCCAATCCAAGTTCCTCCACACAAATCACAAAGCCAAAACATATTCCCAAAATATCTGGTTGATCACTGCTAGCAATATTGTAAAAATAGTAATGACACATATATCATTACACCATTCCTTGCATCTCAACTATTCATTCAAATCATGAAGCCAAAAATATTGCCCAAACTATCTGGTTGATTATTACTGTCATTACTGTAAAAACAGTAATAATAATTCTCTCAGCTTAATCCTCTCATCCCACTTGCCCACACAAATCACAAAGTCAAAAATATTGCCCAAAATAGCTGACTGATTACTGCCAGGAGTATTGTAGAAACAGTAATAGTATTTATCTCACTGTGCCATTCCCCTCATCCCCACTGCCCATATAAAGCAAAAAAAAAACAGAAAAAGTGCCAAAAATATCTATCTGATTTACAGCAGCATTATTGTATAAGTAGTAACAACACTTATCTCACTGACACTGCATTGTTCCTTTCATCTCTGTCTAGATGTCTGTAGAATGTCTGCTCATTTATTTCTAGAGCAAAGAATAATAAACAGGGAAAAAGCACTCCTGCGAGCATGGCATCCTAGGCCTATGTGTAAACCCTGGCCCTTATGATATTTTCATGATGTACACCATCGTTCTATGGTGCTCTTGGCTAATAAAACTGTAAGTATGATAGCAGACAGCTTTTAAAAGTACAACAGAGGTTGGGATGGGATAAGAAGCTAAAAAGAGACAAAGGTGTCTTCTTTGACAGCCTGTTAATAAATGCTGTGTTTGTATAGCATACCATGGCACAAATGTATCCATCTGCCCATACAGCTCATAATACAGTCGTTAGGTTAAGGTGTAATTCACAGCACAATGCAGAAATTCATTAAGTGAATGAATGAAAAGATCTTGCATGAGTAGCATGCATGTCTGACTGCATGAGACATATAGCAATGCTGGATGTTGCTCCAGCATACTATAGTGGTTATAATACAGCAACAAAAGAAAAACAAAGCTGATTCAGCAAGGTGTGACAAAACACTACACCCTACTTCTGCAAATGATGTTCCACATGTAGTGATTCCTGGTGGTGAGCCTATATTTCAAATTAATCTAACCACTCCAACTGGTGATATCTGCATGCCCACTGATGACCATATAGGTCCTCCATGGTTTAATTTCTTCAAGTCGTTTGGGTTTCATCTGATAATGATGATGCCGATGGTGGGGGTGGTGGTGATGTGGAAGAATCTGTTACTAATCTGGCACATGACCCCTCTATGTACCCCACTTATGACTCTGAAGTTGTGGAGGCAGAAGAATCTGCAAACAACCTGCATAAGGTCACAAGCACTGCTCACACTGGAGTAATCCATAGACCAGTGCCCTGAATGTTTTCCACAATGCAACATTGTTCAATTTACATAATTTGTCTAGTCAGGCCACTGAGTAGATTTTACAATTGTACTTCTATATCAAAATAATTGAAAATTACACTTTAAAGGTACAGTCATGTGATATAACATTGCAGCCTAGCACAGTTTCTTATGTAAGATTGTATTTGTTATACTGAATAAACTTGTCCTAAAGTAGACCCATCTTAGACCATCTATGCAAATGATATCCCCATTCCCCACATCATACGCATGTTATTTTTAAACAGAGGTTCCTGGCAAACCTAGGATGAGCAAAATTAGGGTAATAACATTGAGTGCTTATCACTCCCTTATTACAGGACACAAGTGTATGGGGATCATCAGTACTGCTGTCTCAACAGCTGGTCTAGCAAAAATGCATCTGTACATCACAAACAGTACATGGATTTCTACCAATAAGAAACATGGTAAGGAATTGGTGCAGTTACTGCTTCAAGAAAAGTAATGTTTGTATAAAGGCCAAAAAAAAAAAAACTTTAAAAAGAATCTGGGATCTTTCTGTCTTTACCATCAACACTTACCTAAGGTGCCAAAGATGTATTATAAGATCTTGGCTTAATGCTTCATAATAAAACAGACTGCCTTGACAATACTGTTTTATGTCTGTGGTATACTCCAAAGTTAGCAACTAAGCTAAATGTGAGTTTTTGTGTTGTTCCAAAGCCCCAACTGATTACTCCCTAAAGGAGGAATGCTACTAGCTGACCATTTTGACCACAGAATGAAATGACATTAACCAAGTGGAAATAATTAGACATACTACATCATGATAGGAATCATCTTTATCTCAGCTCTCCAGATGAAATATGTCACACAAATCCATTACAACATATTGTGTCTCTCAAGGCTAGAATAAATAAAGGGCACACTGTTTAAGTTCAAGGAAGGCAGACATGGTGATGATACAAAGAAGCATTTAATCCTCTATAGTGTGGCAGAATTGGAGAATCAACTGACAGCTATATAGTGAATGCAAAAGGTGTTAAATCACAGAAAATTATGATACTGAACTCAGCAGTGAAATGAAGCAAATCTATTTAAAAATAAGAACTAGAATGCCAGAGTTATGTATCCATAATGTGTTCAGTTACTGATTGTTTTTTTTTCAGTTCTAAAACAGTACCACATTCTGTAATATCACTCAGCTCACAGCTGAGTTTACTTTGCTCTACTCTAGTCATGATACAGAATGATGCAATGTTGCACTTCTGCATTTACCTTAGTAGACTGTACAGTCAAAATGGATAACAATGTTTGCTCATTTAAAAATAAATACATATTTGTGTATACAGAAATGTAGGAAACTCTTTTAAGTTTCATTACCTCAGATCAACATTTAATATAACCTTTCTGACTAAATTTAAAATGTCCCAGTTTTAAAATGCTGGGCACATTACTACTTCCTCTTTGAAGCATGTTCTAATTCAGCTTTTTATTCTTATTCTTGGCTTCTTTATAAAACGGAAGTATATCTAAAAACATATTTTCTTTGAAAATACTTTAAAGAATGGGTTCACTTGGACTGACTTCTCAAATATTACCTGCAAAGAAAGGATTCCTCTCATATGTCCACTGTACACTGTTCTTGTTCATCATTTGCAATTCTTTTTCATTGGCCACAGAAAATGTTGCTATTTTCTTCTGAATGTACATCTTTATTACTAAATAAGCAGATTTTTAGGTTCAAGTATTGCTTTCTACGTGTAACTTGTGAGCCTTAGTATGGCTGAGTGAGTAAAAGTAACACAGTATGCTAGTAAAAATTAAAGGATTAAACATAAGGCTACAATATGAAACTTTGTTAATGGCTCATAGCTTTATTGTGTAGAAAATAGTGCACTGACTCAAGAAGGAGTCAAGCAAGAGTCAACAAAATGTGCTTGCCCGAGAATAATTACAAAAAGGACACTATTTCTCACTGTGAACTTTCCACTACTTATTTCATACTATGTATTAGCTTGAATTATGTTAAATGGACATAAGAGACCAAGAAATATGGAGAAAAGCTGCTAATAATGTACACTTATCAGCTAAGTTTCTGGCAATTTACTTTTGGCATTTTTTTTAGCACATTACCATTTGGAGATTGACTTTTTCAAGAAGGGTTTATGACAGATTCATGGCCTGACCTAAGAGGAGAAAGCCACACTTCTGTTCCTTTAAAAGAAGAAGCTGTGAGAATGGTTATAGAGAAAGAGAACAAAGGTAAAAAGGAGAAACTACTAATTCATTGTGCCTTAGAATGTAAGAGTACATTTAGGCATAGTGCCTAAGTGAGAATGAGTCACCCTTGGGGTATAGGAAGAATGCAGGGGAGTTAATTTTGGGAAAGAAACTACAATATAAATATTTCAGGAGCAGAGACTGTTGTGAATAAAGACTCGTCTGCATGGTTACTAGAAAAATACCCGAGTAACTTGAGCAGTAGAAGTGAAACTACACGGAAAATAAGAAGACAAATCTTGTATGTATCAAATAACTTGTAAATATTTACTTACTGAATTAAGAACATGGGAGAGACAGTTTATGTCTGTAGGATACTACTCTGTAAACCAAAAAGGATACTGAAAAATGTGAGCCTCTCTCTCCCTATAATTTGAGTTGTTTCATAAGATCAAACTAATAGAAAGACGGTTTTGTTATTGGCTAAAAGTGCCCATTGGCTGAAATGAACATATTTTAGTTGCTGTTTATTTAAATAAAGTTGCTATGATTATTCAGTCCTAGGTGTATTCCTGACAAATCCAACAAAGTGCTAAATACAATTAAAGCAGGGCATCTGAGCTATATTTCTCCACAAAATATCATAATAATTTACACATACATACATACATACATGCATACTTATTTGTTTATTTTAGTTTATTGAGAATATGGTGTCATGCAACTTTTGAAAAGCAGCAGTTGTAACTTAAAAGTCATTTCATAGATTGAATATATAACTTTTAGGGGTTTGACTTGTCTGGGGGTAATTGTTTATGTGGTATTGGTCTGCCTTATGTTTATGAAATAATTTAAATGTTCTTTTGTGAATAGGGCCAAGTTAAAGCCACTGATAATTGATGCAGACAAAATAGAAGTAAATGCATGATAATGTTGTTACAGTGATAAATACTAATTATCATCATGTAATTAACAGAGGCTGCAGGTAGCAGTGAACAGAAATCCATGAATTTATACTACTGGTGGACCTTTTCACACATCACTGCAAATTATTAGATGATACCAGTAGGATGTTATTCCCTAATAGGGCCACTTTCTTATGAAGTATGCTTCTATTCAAAATTTCACATTTAAATTACACCCCAAGAAAAGGAAAACTTCCTCTGTGGGATCAAAATTACTTCCTCAGAAGTAATCAAAATGATAGCCAATCTTTAGTCTACCCATGGTTCAGAACAGCAGCTGTGCAAAGTGCCTTCTCCAGAGGAGGTCTAAGTTATTTGGAATCAGCTGTTGGACATCCATATATTAAATCTTTTCAAAGATGCCCTAAAAGATTTACTAGCAATGCCTGCTGCACTTGAGCTTGTGATAACTGTTAACTGCATCTAATTTTACAAATGTTTCGGGCTTAATATAGAATTATAGCTCTTTCCTTGAAATGTGATATTAAATGGTGCTTTTTGACAATTGTTTTATTTCTGTATTGTTTTAAGTTAAATCTCACATATATCTTTATTGTTTACATGCTGTACACATTAACCAGACCTTGTGTGTATGTTTATACATTTAGAAGTGTGTGTCTTATATTATTTATCTTTGTTTGGTGCTCATGTCTCACATTATATGCCTTCTATTCCTTGCTTGTATTTGCTCTCTAAGCTTGGGTCATAGATGAAAAGGGTCAGTAAAATAGCTTGTTTATCTAGTAAACATAAATGAATGAATGAATGAATAAAATTGTACTTTTATGCTTCTAGCTTCATTTTTATCATACTAAGCAGGAAGTCCAGGTGACTATACAAAGCCCAGCCATGCAACCCATTGTTTTTGGGACGATCTTAAACTCTACTTGATGACGACCATACGGATTAGACTAGGATTAAAGTTACTACTCCAAAAATATCAACAGCGATGAAATATCAACAGCAAGTTACAAAAAGTGAAAAACACACAGATGCCACAGAATCCACTGAATCCTCCAACAACTTTAATACTTTGTGACACATTAAAAAAACAAAACTCTTTAAAACAAGTTTTACGCACTTTCATCCTGCTTAGTCAGGATTTCCTCAGAAACCATGAACCACCATTTTTTTTTTCTCTTTTTAAATAAGAGTCCATTGCAATCATATGATCTTCAGGGTTCTACCTCCTGTTCAAAGTTTAACTGAAGGAAGAGCATTCATATCCAACATCGCTCTCCTTTCCATATTCTTACTTAAAATGAACCAATATATTTATATACTCACATTTTTAAACATTGCATTTTATCACAACATTGGAAATCTATCCATATATTAAATCATTTTTTTCAGTTATGTAACATATAAATATATATAAACATATGTGTGAGATTAATAAAATCTTAAAACAATAAGACAATGAGTTGATAAAATAACATAAAAACCTTCCCCTTCCAGTCAAAATCCCCACCTCTCCAAAGCCTTTAAACTAAGCATGCTTATTGTTGAGCAATATTCATTTAACCCAGGCCAGCTACCGGCATTCTGAAATGATTGCCATTGTAATTCTGCCCTTTCTAATCTAAGACTCCAGGGACCCCCTCTAGTACCCTGATTAATTCTTTCCAATATACTGCTGAAAACAGGCTCTGTGGAACCTAGTCGGACTTTCTCAGTCAACAAATGATAAATAAAATAAAAATAAAAAAAGACATGATTTAATATATGGATAGGTTTTTAACTTTGTGATAACGTGCAATTTAAAAAAAAAGTGTGCATATAAATATATTTTTTTATTTTAAGTAAGAATGTGGGAAGGAGAGTGGTGTTGGATACGAATGTCTTCCTTCAGTTAAAATTTAATCAGGAGGTGGAACCTTGAAGATCATATGACTGTAATGGACTCTTATTTAAAATGAGAAAAAATGGTGGTTCATGTTTTCTGAGGAAGTCCTGATTAAGCAGGACAAAAGAGCTTAAAACTTGTTTTAAAGAGTTATTATTGTGTCACAAAGTATTAAAGTTGTTGGAGGGTTCAGTGGAGACTGCGGCGTCTGTGTATTTTTCTCTAGGAATAAAGTCACAGATACCATCCAATCATTGAGACAGAACTTAAAGAAGACTAATGTACACTTGTGCCACAGGTAGGGAATTGACTGACTGAGGAAACTGTTTTTCTCTCTTTCCAGCAGAAATTGTGTATGCTGTGATGAAGGTTCAGTCCAGTTTTTGGAGCCATTACTTTCAGTATTTTTGAGGAGGAGACCTAGTAGAACAGGATCTTCCAATGCCTAGAAGGTGAAACTGATATCACAACATAGTTGGCAATAAAAGACAAAGAAGAATGAAGGATTTTATTCTGCCAGGTAACTAAGGGAATTTAGCACTTGGATTTTTTTTTTTTGTTAGAAAGATTGTAGTTTTCCTACTTGGACAAGGAATTTGAAGAGATGTCTACATTCCAAATAGTTCACTGCATTCTGTGATTGGCCTTATGCTGAAAAGAGAAGGCAGGAGGGGGTTATATTATGCTTTGGCCTGGTGCAGATAAGGATTATCTAATTATATCTGATACATTAACGAAGCATATTCCATTTTCAGTGAAGAGATGGAAGTCATCCCTACTGGAAGTATCTTCTGTGCCACTATGGACACTTTTCAGAAGGGGGTGAAGATCCTGTTTTAAATGCGAGTTGTTGGTATTGCCCATTGACACCTGACATCTGTTGCAAAGGCTGATGTCATCCAGGTTGCTCCAGTAGCTTGATGCCTGCTCAGCACTGTGGAATGCCTCTTGTATGAATTGACAAGTCATGTCACTGGCAGCTCAAGATCATCAGGCTACCAGAAACGCAGCCTATGTATGATGTCAGTTATGGTGAAAACTGATAGGCAGGTGTTTCCCTCTGGAGAGGCCTGCTTTCTGGCATTCTTCCCTGCTTTATATCCATTAAAGTTATTCCCTTCTCTATTTGTAATTCCCCATTCCTTGTGTGTTGTCCAGTCCTCTACATCACCAGATATCTACCCTCTGTCAGTGCCCACACACTTATCCTCATATTTTGCATATATCTCTCACTCCTCTCTGTGTCTGCATTTTATGCTTGTCTGCTTGCCTCTCTCACTCATCATTTTAACATTACATCTTTTCTGTCAGTAATCTGGGTCTTGATAAAGCATGTCTAAAACCAGTAATGATTCTTGAATTGAGAATCCTGTAACCCAATTGATGTGGTCTTTATATCACAGAGTTTTGTAACATAAGCATACACATACTCTGTGCAATCTTGTGGTTTCATGAAGAACAAATGTCTGGTTTGTGGCAGAATTTTTAATTTTTCCTTGGCCCATAGTAACTCCAAAACTTCTGCTATATTACCAAAGTACTTTGTCTCTATCCTGGTATAGCAGGATAAGCCTTCTCTTCCCTGTGTGGCATGCAGAACATAAAGTACTTCCCCTTCTCAAATTTCCCAAATATACAGCTCACAATAAACTGCACTTCTGGATCCATGGTTTCTAGTTTTCATACTAACTGGCCTGCAGGGAGAATTCTTGAAGGCTTATTTGCAATTACTTCTCACAACAAGCGACATTTGGTACTTAAAATTACAAATATTGTGATAAGGCGCCAAACTGATGCCTGCCAGCTCTGTAAATTTCACTTTTAAACTAACTAACAATGTACAGAAAACCATTCCACATAACACAAACACAGGACTTTGAATGAGACTTAAATCCCCAATAATTTAAAGGTATGCAAACATATTTGACAAGTTTCATGCTAAGGAAGTGACTGCAATGTCATTTTGGTGTTAGTGACTGTCATGCAGCATGACTTTTCCTCTAGCATTATGGTATATGTTTTGGGGAGATAGCAGGAGAGTATAAAGACCCGGAGGTCATCTCTGAGTGGGGTGCACTCCATCAGCAGATTGGCAAATCTGAGCTGCCACCTATGAACTGATTTCCAAAGAGATGAGGATGGTGATGGCACCTCATGCAGGTATCTTGATTGGGCTGTATGCTGGATACTCAGGCTCTACTGATCAAAACTAAGTGGCAGAAGGCAAAGCACAGCTGCTGTAAATACATTTTGCTCCTCTGTTTCAGTCCTTTGATGCTACTGCCATATCAGGTGTATGTTGCATTTACATAAAATATAAAAAAATAAACACATGCCAGGCCAGAAAATTGTTTTTAAGATGTACACTGCAGCTCAAATATAAAGAAAGGCACATATCCACTTACCTTTCTAAAACCCCCAATGGAACCACAAAAACTTCTAAAAGTGGCACGATGAGTAAGGAAGTAACAAATGCCTGATTTGTACTATATATTACTTAGAACATTTTAATATAAAGACAAATTGAAGTTGCAGCACATATTGATAAATAGGCAACCTCAGTACATATAGCAATATATGCACACGTGCGAATAAGTGGCTGCAATAACTGTGCAGTAGTAAGAAATATGAAGATAAACAAAGATGAATAAATAATATCAACATTATTTATTAATAACACTTAAAAGCTATCACCCTGAAACAGTATCATTATGTATTTAAGCAACTTATTTGCAAACCCCATTTAAATAAGTCTTTAAATAGCTACTGTAAAATAGCTCAAGTATATTTTTAAGTCTAATACATTTCTACCCTTCCAACAACCAAAGTTCATAGAATGAAATACATGCACATAAGGCAAGAAAAGGCTTCTAACTTAGCTAAGCTGCAGTTTACATCATGTGCCTTAAGATTTCATATCCGAGTTTGACCAGTGACCTATCTTGGTCAATTGTTTTCTTCCAAATGTGTTTGAAAAGTTCTTAATACAGCTCCTATGGCATTAATGAAATAAATACTTGGTACTGATACACACACTGAAATCTCTTGGAGGTTGGCACAGTGGTTAAGGTGTTTACCTTATTTTTATTTTATTTATTTAAACCCATTTATTTACTGGGGTAAAGCACTGATCACAAGTGACCAATTTCAGTCTCATCTATAGAATACAAAAAGCGAGAACTATGATTAGAGAGAGAGAGTGTAATAAAAATACATATTTGTGAAATACAATTAAAAAAAGTTAAACAATATATACAACCATACTATAAATTATTTCCCATAAATCAAGACAAATCTAATTTAGAAAGTATGCTGTCTGCAAAATAATTTCAGCTGTGTGTCATCTAAGTAGCTGAAAGGAGAAGTAATGTTTGGTAAAAGCTTATGTAAGTGTGAAGAGTAGACTGATGGAATCAAAGGTGTCATATGAGGGACAGTAAAAGTGTTACCAGCAGGAGAAAGGTGATGTGGTTTAATTAGAGGCAATGACATTTGGCTGATGACAGCAGGTCCCTTAGCTGACTCCTAAATTTGGGGTGAGGTGAGTTGCATTTTATTTGTGGAGGAATACTTTCCCAGAATTTTGGACCTACTATACAGAAGTAGTGATCTTTAAAATGGAGTTTAGTTTGGGGGGGGGGGGTTGCAGTGTGGGAACACAGTAGTTGTATTTTGTGAAGCTGTAAAAAGAAAGTTTATTTACAAGGTGAGGGAATGTCTGGTTGACTAGAAATGTGAATAGCTAGGGTCATAAAAAGTCAAACCTTTGTTTAATGTTGAGCCATTTTTTGCTTTTTTCCTCAATGTTTTTACAGTGGTTGGTCATTTTTAGTGGACTGTGTAATAAATTTACTGATTTTTATTACTTATTCTTAGAAAGTGTGGGTGGAGTTTGTGATACTGAAGCTCTAATGGGGAGGCTGTATCCAATTTGGGAGACTAGAATACCTTTGCCTATCACTGTTCTGGAGGTTTTAGTAAAAAAAGGGGAGAGTATCCATTTCCTTGTCTAGCTGAGGTTAAAGGAGAAGTTAAGGGAAAGGTCAAGCCAGCTTTCAGGGTATGTAAAAGAGGTAGTGTTTATTTGGGGATGTCATTGTGGTCATAGATATATAAATAGTTTTGTGATTTTTAAGTTTCAGTTTGGTAACAAAAGTCATAATTTTGCTGAAGCTTAAAAGAGAGTATTTTCTGAAGATCCAGATCTTTCTAGATGCTGGGTTCTGAGTTGCTTGTGAGAAATAGTACCATGTCATCTGCAGACAGTTGATGGGGAAGTTTATTTATAAAGATGGAGAATAATAGAGGAGCAAGTATGAAACCATGTGGTACTCCTTTTTGAAGACTGACTAATTGGGAAATCAAAGTATGAATTTTGATAGAGAAATGGGGATAGGAAAAGGTAGTTTTGGAACCATGGTAGGGCATCAGAACGTAAACGACAATATAGGAGGATGTTGTCAATAAGGCTGAAGGCTTCAGAAAGATCCTTACTGCTCAATTGCCTATTGAAATGCAACTCCAAACCAGCTATGGTCACAATGAGAAAGATGATTTATGTTCTCACAGCTGTATCACTGAAATTCATTCTAGCAAACATTGGCACTGTTAGACCTGACAGCAATAGTGTTTTCCCAAGTGGTTCATGCATCATGCTGGCAATACCCCCCCCCCTACACTCACACATGCACACACACACACACACACACACACACACACACACACACACACACACACACACACACACACTCACACACACACATACACATACATACCTTCCACCCATCAACAAACAATCAACCTCAACAATCAATCACCTCAGACACACACACACACACACACACACACACACACACACACACACACACACACACACACACACACACCCCTCCTGCCCATCTGCAAACAAGCTTCTCAGCAGCAATGGATCTCACTCACAGATATACTTACTCATTCACACACACATCCAGACTTTCAATTCCCTACCTAATTCCCAGTGCTTCCTTTTGATTTACAAAGGGAAAGAGGTTTAGTGTACTACAAATACACAAAAAACACACATTTATTTCTCCATTCACCCAGATGAGATGGTTTGTATTAACTCTGTGATGATCTTGAAGCCTTCTACACATGGCTAAATGAAAATCATTTAAAATCGAACACCACAAAGACTGTGGTTAGTGCTGTTCATGTAACTCTAACAGACTCTTCTGCCTCACCATTGCCACACTGCAAACTGTACATGGTACATAAGCTTGAGTTTGATTAAAAGGTGCAAAACCTAGGGATCATTATTGACTCACGAGAGCAGTAATTAAGTTTTGTTAGTGCTTAGAATACAGAATGCTTGTTTATCCTTCTTGAATGACAAAGTGGTTATCTATCCTTCAATGAATAAGTTGGTCATCCTTCCACTAGTGATGGGTAATACGGTCAATCGCATCTGTAAATTAAGTTATGGTCAACTGTTTCTTCTCGGACTGATTTCAGTATATCAATGCTGGGTTTAATTTTGCTATGTTTGATAGTCACTTTTGAACTGTGCTAATAATAGTATTCACTAATGTTTGTAGTATTCTGTCATACAATTCTATTTTTTTGTGTTTTCTTTTTTCTTGTTTATTCACAGTTTTATTAAAAACTTTGTAGAACATAAAAATAAAATTCCATTCTTAGAAGTTAAGTTAAAGCATGTTGAAGAATTAAAAAGATACATTTTAGAACTATTTACAGTATATAAAAGCTTGCCTGAATACATATTAAATTATTGTTTATGATACTTGACAGAGTTTCTAGCATAGGTAAGAAAATAAACAATAAGTTTAAATCTTTATAGAACTAGATGAATAGCTATCAATTTGTGGCAGTAACAATATTCTGATATAAATAGAAAAGTGCTAAAACTTTAGTCAAAGAATTCCTATGAATAGTCCTAGTGTATATTCTGCTTCCCTTTATTCTGATCTCTTTGATGGCTGCTGCTTTTAACAATGATAAAAATTCTTCAGTTAAGGTGATGATGACTTTAGCCATTTCTTCATTATCCATTTTCCTCATTACAGACCAAATTTTCCTTAGTAAGTAGAGTGTTCCATTGTCCATTTTAATATTCCTGTTATATTAAATAGAACTAATATATTTGTTAAGAGGAAAGAATCAGACCATAAGGCTTTTAAAAAATCTATTTTCTCCCAGAGTGACTTTATATATGAACATTCAAAAAAATGTATGTGACCAATCAGCATTACAAGATTTCAGACATCTCCAACATTCTATGTCCTTGTTGTTATTAAATTTTGCTATTCTATTAGGAGTTAAGAAAGACCAATATAGAAACGTCCAAGTGAAAATTCTCCAGTGTTATGACCATGTGTTTTAATAGATATTAGTAATTGATTTTTAGTTTCTGTTGTTATAGTTGTATTAAGTCCTAACATGTTTTGTTTCCAATATGTGTCATTATTGTTAATATTATATGGCAGAAGAATTTTGTAAAGTTTGGATATCGTATTCTATATTTTATGTTCCTTTTGCATTATTTCATATATATGTTAAATTAAGGTTGGCTTATTTTTGTATTGAGATTGTGATAAAATGAGACATTTCTGTTGAGCATATATTTTAGCATTATCTAGATAAATCCAACATTGTGAGTCTAAGTAAAATTAATTCATAGAGTACTGAGTTAATTTAATTCTTAATTCAGTAAAGCATAGTTACCAACATACAATTTTTTGTTTCCCAGTTATTAATTACAGTTGTGTTAATTTTGTCAAAATATTCTCCTGTTATTCTTATGGGAATGCTCAACTCAATCCAATGATTAATGTAAATGGCTTCAGTGGGGGAAAGAGATGTTATATTGAAAATAATTACACACACACACACATATATATATATATATATATATATATATATATATATATATATATATATTCCCAAAGAGATTCCTATTATCGGTATAATTTTTTGTATCAACTTTCATTTTTTCATCATAGAAAAGATACAAGTGTTATGTCTTCCAGTTTGAATTATAGTTCGGATCTATCCAGTTTAGAATAGTTTTGTAGACTACTGACTTTACATATGTGCTTAAATCCCATGGTTTGATATAGTATCAAAAAGCTATTCTAGGTTTTTTTGTTTGTTTTTTGATACCAAAGGAATTTTAACAACACTTTGTTGATTTCTTTTATTTGTCATTTAACAGGAAGTAGAGCTAGAACATATAATATATACAATATTTTTGGAAAGATAACCATTCTTATTAATTGCCATCTATCTTCAAAAGATATTATCACTTTATTGGATTTAATAGTTAAATTTGTAATGGTTTCCAGAATTTCCTTTTATGTATGACTTTATTTTTTTCTATTGCTTTCATTAGTTATACATAGGTATTCTAATCTAGATACCTGCTCACCTATAATATTATTTTTATATGATTATAATATTCATTTTATTTAAAAGTAAGAATTGTGACTTTGCATTATGGAATTTTAGATCTGAACAGGTCTGAAATCTATTAATAGTAAGTTCTAATTAGTTCAGTGTTGTGTGCAAATTTGACAAGGTTAAAAGAATGCCATTAGCAAACATTATTTTTGAGTTGTACTTATTTGGTGCTTCTATACCCTTTATGGTTAAAGCTTTATGTGAAAGGAGTTCATAACTCTTTTTGTTTAAATTTTCAATAGCATCAGATATGGTTTTATTATTGCTTTTACATTTTTTCCTTAGCTTTTTTGTAACTGAAGTTGTACTGTCATTCAAATTCTCATTCTATTAACTTTTTGTTTGTACCAATATAGTGAGTTAACATATATAGCAGGTTTTATTGAATCCCAAACCATACTTATATTTGCTTTCTCGGTATAGTTTGTTTTTAAAAAAAAAATCTATTTCAGAAAGCAGCTGGGGTTTCTATTCTTTTAATCTAGTTACAAAGACTGGTATTCTGGTTATGAAAGGAAGTCTCTTATAAATTGTGTTAAGATAAGAGGATTACAATCAGAGATCTGACAAGGAATAACATTTTTGTGGTTATATCTTGAGAACACAGTATACTACCAATTCCATAATTACTATAATTAAATGAATAATGAGTAAAATTTAGTGATTTATTTCCTTTTAAGTAGCATGTGTTAAATTTAAAGCCTATATCCAGTTTTTGAGAGCTTTGCAATTGCTTCTGTATTGCTTAAACACAATTAAAGTCTCCTCCTAGTATTAAAAAAAAGTATGTACTCACCATAATGTTCCATCTTTTTTCCATTTTCATTTTTCATCAACTTATCGGTCTTGATCTGACTCAGCCACTTCAACTAGATCCTCAGATGCAAAACTCTTGAGCTCCTTGTTTTTCCCATAATGCACCTGGCCCATAATGATAGAGCTTGGAGTTCAGATACTCATCTCACTGATATGATAGTAGCTAGAAAAATGGTTTCCCAAGACAAAAATTTTAGATCTGACCAGGCTGAAGGTTCAAAGGGAGTTTGAGTCATGGCTTGTAACCAATAGTTAAATCCCAAGGAGGGGTAGAATACATTAGAAGAGGTCTAAGTAAAATAGCCCCTTTAAGAAAGGCTTTACATAGTTTAGAAGAAGTTAAGGTAGAATTATTTTCACCTAGATGGAAATTTGAAATGGCAAAAAAAGCTATCCCTTCATTAAAAATTGAAGCTAAAATATCAAGTATAGCCAGCACAGGGCAGAAAGGGGGGTGCAGATCCATGTTATGGGCCCACAATACACATCTCTTCCATTTCCATTTATAAATTTTTCAAGCAGAAGCTTTTTGAGAAGTTAACAAAATATGACAAATTGGAGAGGAGAGCCTGGGCTGTCTAGCAACCAAAGGAACTGGAGAAACCATATGGTCATTTTGAGGCCTGTTATTTCTTGATGAATCATCCTTGTTGGGTCAGACAGAAAGTCTGGATTTGGATTCAGTAGCCAGCGTGGATATAGGAGATGAGGCCAGAGGAAGGGGAACCAAATCTGATGAGGCTAAAAGGGGACAATAAGGATAGCTGAGCTCCATAAATGGAATGCTTTCTGTAGAAATTTAGGTCAACAGGTAGTGGTGGGTAAGTATAAAGAAGATCGAAGGGTCAGTCATGAACTAGAGTATCACTCAGTAATTCCCACATTGGTGGGATCAGGGCAAAGAACCTGCTGCATGTGTTGTTAGGTCTCAGCATGGTCAGCCTTACTGATGAAATATCCTGTCTGCTACTTTGGCATTGAGAGACCATTCATGAGGCATCAGATACTGACCTACTTATTCTGTCCACAATCATGTTGGGTTACCCTGGAATATATGTCACTAGTAGAAGGTGACCAAAAGAGATCGCCCCCTGTCACACTCTCATTGCTTCTCAATAGAGCAGATAAAACTTTGTTCCTCCCTGTTTGTTGATGTACCAGACCACTGATATATTGTCTGTCTGAACAGCAACTGTCCCAGAGGGGAGAATGTCTTGAAAGGCCTGCAATGCCAGGAGAACTGGTATAATCCCAGTTAGGAGGCATCTGTGGTCACTGTGGCTATGGGCAGGGGAAGAACAAATGGACAGCCCTCTGAGAGTTTGTTCAAATAATTCCACCAAAGAGGATACCTTTTACATGTTTATGTGATCTTGACTGGAGTAGTTAAAGAATGCTAAAGAATGGACCACTGGACTGACAATGTCCATTGAAGAATTCACATTTGAAACCTGGTTAGAGGAATGAGGGTGATTGCAGCTGCCATGGATCCCAAGGCTTGGAAATTAATTGCCTGGAAGAGAAGAATGCTGTTTTACTTTCTAGACCTGGGATCTGAGTGTCCAGATTTTAGCAGGAGGAAAACAGGTTATCTAATTGACTGTGTTCAGATGAGCACCTATGAACTTCAGACTTACAATAGGTGTGAGATGAGATTTGTTGTAGTTGCCTGTACTGTCTACAGGAAGACACAATGGAGCAAGTAGTCCCTTGCCTTCAGGAGCAAATGCCTGGTTGGAGCAGTTAGAGGCCAGTCTAGGCATGGAAACACTTGGAATCCCAGCAGTCTCAAGTGAGCTGCTACCATTACCATGCATTTGGTAAACACCCTGGGGGGTTTGTTGAGATCAAAGGGCAGTGCTTTGAATTGGTAATGACTGGCTTCCAGCCAGAAGTGCAGATATTTTCTGGAGCACCAGTGTATTTTGATGTGATAGTATACATCTTGAAGATCTATCAAGCACCATAGTAAAAGAATGGACTGAATGGTGACCATCTGGAACCTTGAATATTGCAAAAAACTGGTTAGGTTTGCTGAGTCAAGGATGAGTGTCAAGTCCCATGTCTTCTTTAGCACTAAGAAAAATCTTGAAAATGTCATGGATCCTGTCTGGTCTGAAGGGACCTTCTGGATAACTCTCTTTTCTAGCAGCCTTTCTATTTCTAACACTGCTGCTTTCCTCTGATTGAGTGGAACATCAGGGGTTCTTTTCTTTCTTGTAGGAGGAATTTGGAAAATGGTATGATATAATCCCTGGATATAATTCTCTGCACCCAGGATTTTTTTGTTATGGATAGCCAGGCTCTTTGGAGCAGAAAAAAAAGTCCATGACTGCCTCCAGAGGACAGCAGTTGGGCCTTCTTTCAAAAGCGCTGGTAGGACTCATCTGAGCAGGTTTCTCAGAAGCCCTGGTTCTACAGATCACCTCTGCTATGGGGATGACATCTTCCACTTGAGTATCCCCCTCTACCCTGAGAGAAATATCTCCTCATCAGTTTTGAAAAGGACCCTGGAATCTTACTAGAGATGGGCCTCTGAAGGGTAGAAAAAAAGTATGTCCATGGCAGACAGGGTCTTTATCTCTTGCTCACATCTGGAGACCATGTCCTTTACTTTGGTGCTAAATAAGGAAGATCCATCAAAGGGAGCACTGATGAATGAAGACTTAAAAGGCTCCATAAAATCACATAGTCACATCCAGGCATGTCTCCTAATGGCTATGCCTGAACCCTCCACCCATGAGGTACCTTCTGTTGCATGGGAGATTATCCTCATGGACACATTAGAGATCAACTGGAATGCGGCCAGTTGCTAGTAGAATCTATTTTGGTCCTTGGCAGCCATAGACCCAGAAAGAGATTTGGAAAGTTCTTTAGTTAAATCTTTTTGTAATCTTGTAAAATGTGCCAGGTAATTCAGCAATAACAGAACAAAGGTTGCTGAAGCATACATGCACTTACCAAATCATTCCAAGACTCTGTGCTCCTTGTTAGGATGATGGACAGAAGAGCTCTGTTCCACAAGCTGGGACCCTTACTTGCTCTAGTGTGCCCTGTCTTAGGAGGATTTTGTTTGGATGTTTAGAGATCAGCTCCACAGTATCTGGTTCCTTCTACACCCAGTAAGAAATGAGAACTATGAGTTCCTCAGCCATGGGAGTCAGCCAAGAAGTATCCAGGAACACCAATTCCTCCAGGGAAGGGGTATGAGAACACCAACCACCTTTCTATTTTAAAAGTTCTAAAATGTTTCCAAATGAGACATCTTCAGGTACAGATCTGTGGGATGCCTCCCCTTCATTGAAATCAGTGTCCGCAGTGAGAAATTCCTGAGGTGACTCTAGATGTCTCTTTTTATATGTCCTCTTTTGAGGGACCTCCTCCTCTTTCGAGGGACCTCCTCAGTAGCATAGTCTGGGAAGGTATCAGAAGAGATGAGGATGTCCTGAGGGACTGACTGAACACTTGACCAGGATGACTGTCCCAGTGGAATGGATGAATAAGGCTCACAGTAGAGAACTGAATGAATTATAGTTGTCTGATCTGATGTAGGCAGGGATGCCTTTTCTGTAGATAAACAGAAGGCCCACTCCACAACCTCAAATGCAGAAAGTCGATAGCAAAGGAGCCGATAATCCCACAAGCACTCCACACGAGGAAGGAGTTAGACTCAAGCTGTCCAGCGCTGAAGCCCCAAGGGGCAGATATGGCTCAAATAGCTTTGAAGTTCATCCTAGCCTCCCATATCTGGTGCTGACACTTCAGCTCCAAAAGTCTCCTGGCTCCAAAAGGCTTGGAGCTTGGTGACTTAGGGAAGTCAATGGAGTCTAAGAAAAGACCATCTTCAGATCTGATGAGGACATCCCCAGGGATCCTGGATCTATGAGCTCCAAAACAGTGGATCACATCAGAGAAGGTGAGATTAATGGGGGTAGCAGATAAAGTTAGGCTCATGGATCCAGTGGGAGGCAAAGCTGGAAGTACCTCCATGTGGATCTAAGCTCTGAGAAATTATCCTCCTCATCCTATCCACATCAGCCTTGGATCAAATTTTGGAACACCTGAGAGAAAATGTCCAGTATGGAAGTCTTGAATGTCTGTGGGGAGGATCCCTCCAAGAAGGGTGAAGGGAGCTGAGGAGTGATGGGATCTGGTAGGAGGGGAAGTGATTGGATCTGGGGTCATTTTGATTTAGAAGTAGTCAGATTTGAGGGGGTTGGATCTGATTTTTTTTATGTCTTAGCTTTTCCGAGAAAAGAGATGAAAAGGATGTGTGATCTGGTGATGTCTTGTGAGATTCTTTATCTTTGGGAGCTGAGGCTGGCTTCCCCTTATCCAATTTTTTTAGATGGGGTTTGAACCCACCCTATGGAAGCAGAAGACAAAGTAGTAGAAGGGAGAGGGCCCTTCAACACCATTTTATTCCTCCTGGCAGTGAGCACTATGGAATTGAATCCAGAGTAAATAGAGCAATCTACATCTAAATCCGTGGCTCCCAAATGATATATACATTCTCTGTGAGTATCCTAGTTGGGAATTTTATGCCCACTGGTAATGCATTTTTCAAAACCGGTAGGTTTGTCAGCATACTGGCCTAACTAAGTCCAGAAAAAAACTACAAAACACTACTAATTTAAAGTTGTTGTTTTTTTTTGTTAAGAAAAAAGGAGGAAATGGAGAAACAATGGTAGTGCAAGAAATGCTCTAACAAATAAGAAAGAATAATTTAAAGTAAAGAAATGTTAACAATGTACCAGCAATAGTAATTCAGAGAAGTACTGAGAAATCATTAGCAACTGTATAAAAATGCTAAAGAACATTAGCAAGAAAACAAGGGGGTATGAAAAAATGAAATTAAAGTATGTAATAGACGTTTTTAAGCTAAACTTATCATTATGTTAGAAACAAACTCCCAAAATCTCGACAGCAACAGTATCCCCATCTGAAGCTCAATGGCAGCAAATGAGATCTGAGGTACATTAGGTTGGCAGGACATTATGGGAAAAGGGAGGAGCTCGAGAGTTTTGGATCTAAGGATTTGTTAGAAGTGTCTAAGTCAGATCTGAGACCCATCAGATGAGGAATGAATGAAAAGGACAACATCAGGTGTTACCTTTAGCATTTTCAAGAATGATGTTAAGATATTTTATTATTATAACAGATATTAGCCCTTCTTGATCTTCATATTTATATAATATTTAGGGAAAGAATAGATTTTTTTCCACTGTATAATAAAACCTCTCCTTTTGCTTTTGAAAGTAGATTGAGATAATATTACACAATTATTTGGGTTCCACTTGCTTTTGTCTGTGTGTTTAATATGTGTTTCTTGAAGAAATATATGTGCCTTAATTATATTAAAAATTGCGGCAGATTTGATATTTTCCTTGGATTATTTAGTCCATTAATATTTAGTAATAAAGTTATATCATTAAGAATGTTAAGTAAAAGTGTAAATATATTATAATTATGTTTTAATATAAAAACAGTTGTAATATGAAGCCTTCATAAGTTACTTGCATCAATGAATAGGTATCCAGGCAATTTAGATTTTTGTTTCTAATTGTATGCATAAAGTTGAGTTGACTGACTATATACATGGAATTATAAAAATTCCTAGCCTAGTAATAAAAGTCTTATCTAGGCTTACCTTCTATCTTTATCTGATTGATAAGTTTTAGATTAAGTTTGAATTTTAAGTTAATCAGAGCTTTGCAACATCTTTTTGATAAACTGAAGATTTTACAGATATTATACATGTATATACCCATATATGTGTCAGCATGTATGTATTTCCAATTACTTCATATTTATTTATGAATTTTGTTTTCTATTTCATTTTGAATGTGGTGACTCAATTTTCAGTACAAAAGTAAATATGTAATACTAAACATAAATAGTTTATAGTTGTTTAGACTACTACTGCATTCAGAATATCATGTCTTAGAGCAAAAAAAAATGATGAATAACCCTATTACATTATATATCATGGTCTTGAAATTCAAATATACATCACAATGTCAAAAGATTGTATATACAATTAAAATTAGTACCTTTAAAGGTAAATTTTATAATTTTAACTTTAATTAAGATAAATACACATTGTCTTTATCCTCTGTCTTCCCCTATTTTATATAACTATCATTACTTCATACCAGTCCACATAGCTTCTCTGTCTCTACATATCTAGTTCCGCAGGTCTTCCCCTTAGATCTATTCATTTGATATTAACTTAAATTTCTTTCCCGTCTCTCCTAACTTCTTCTCCCACTAGTTATTTTTCCACTAGGATTAATATGGCTAGTTTTAACTAAAATTACATATATATATTCCCTTGTGATCTTAAGTAGCACATGCTACAATGATAAATGATACACCTATTCTGTATCTAGACAGTATGTTTAAAATTCAATTAAAATTATATGGTTGTTCTACTAGTGAATGAAAGAATTCTAGAGTTCATTATTATCATTTTTTTTCCTTTTCCCCTTCTCTTTCTTTCAGTTCCATATTATCTTTTCCTATCCTGCATTTGAATTTATTAATTACAATCACAGGATATTAATAATATTGTTATTTCATTAAAAATTATATCAATCTTCTTTAATCAGGCTTAATTTGCTTCTCTGATTATTGGTGATATCTCTCCAACTGTATACAGCTTAACTATCATAGCTCTATATTGTTCATAATGGGCTTCTAGAAACAAAGAATGGCTTCACAGCTAATCTATTCTTAATTAATGATTATAATTTCTATATTTATACAATTTGAAGAATAGTTATAAGTTAGGTGCCTGGAGAATATTTCCAATAAACAGCTGTATCAATGTTTATTGGAAAAGAAATTTTATTCCACATGATACCCCACATCAAATTAAATGCAGGGCATTGGTGATGACTGTCACCAGCCTCCTGCTGTCCAGCTGTCTTAAAAAGGACAAAACATGTTCAGTTTATTTACTATTTGTAAGTTATTAATTATAAACCTTAAATTAACATTTTGAAAAGCAACAGACTCAGAGCATCCTCTTTGTGTGTCAGAAAGGAAGGAAATGGGGGCAGAAGGATGCTGAAGAAATCAAGGGGTCGTGTAAGAGTAAAGAAGAGTTCATCTTTAGATTTTGTGATTTCTTTTCTTTGCTCCTGTGAAAATGCATCAGCCATTAACTAAACATTAAAATAAGCTATATGATGGGAATAGTACCACCAATTCTAACTAATTCAAGTATTTTTGAGAAGGGGAGTACAATCTGAATCTAGGCATCACTTTTATGCATCTAGCTGAGGGAAAGACCGATTTTGAGAACATACCAAAGACAAAGCATGAGCCAAGAGCAGTAGGGTAATGAATATGGAAATGTTTAACTGTGCAAATACCAATAACTATTTATTTATTTATTTATTTATTTATTTGCAGTTTGTTTTCCAGGATAGTCCATTGGGCTACAAGCAGCCCATTTTCAATAGAGTCCTGGGGAGAAAAGCTCCAGAGAAATGCAAATACATAGTACAGAAATAGCACAAATCCATAATATACATTTCAATTAAATGTTAAATACATATATTGTATAGTACAAACCCATATTGCACAACAAATCCAAAATATACATTTTAATTAAATGTTAAATACATATGCTGTATAGTACAAACCCATACTGCAAAATTCAAATAGATGTTACATAATACAGAAATAAAAGATTTTCATTAGGAAAATTAAATCAGGCTATTTTTTTTTAGGGAATTACAATGAGGTAAGGATGTAAAACTTTAGGAGGTAGTGACAGGCAACAAAGTTTGGAAAGATAGGAAGAAAGTGTGGTAGTATTAGGTTGGATAAGAGCAAGAGCATTTCCATTGTGAAGTAAGGTGCAAGTGCAGTGAGGTTTTAAACAAGGAGAGACTGCTGGTGGTGTGGATGGGAAAAAGGAGAGAGTTCTAGAGGCATGCAAGAGAGAAGGACCTTAATCGATTCCCAGCAGGATTTGTTGGTTTATGCAATTTAATTAGGTTTTGGGAATTGGATCTTAGGAGTCTATCTGGTTTATGCACTTCAAAGGTATTTTCTAGGGAGGGGCAGAGAGATGGGTTATGAATGAGTTTGTGTGCTTGGATGAGCCGCGTATATGTGAGGAAGTTTGGTAATTCTAGCCAACTTAGTTGGTGAAGGGAAATACAGTGGTGAGAAGAGGCTCTATGACCTGCTGCAAATTTGGATATTTTGTTATAACAAGATGAGAGTTTTGTTTTGAGGGAAGATTGTAGGCTGGTTAGGATAGATGCACCATATAAAAGGGATGGGATGAGCTATGTATTAGCTAATGTAATCCTGGTGATGGTAGAAACAAAGTGACTGTGGCGGTAAAGCATACCTAATTTTTTATGGGTTTTGTTTAACTTTGTAGATGCTTATCAAATTTTAGTTGATTGTCAATGATAATTCCTAGTAATTTTGTGACAGAGACTAGTTCTAGGGGGGGGGGGGTATTGTTATTGCTGGTAATTATAAAGGATTGTTTGTCTAGGGAAGAGGTTTTGGATGAATTGAATAACATAATTTTGTTTTGGTTGCATTAAGGGCTAGATGGTTGTTGAGCATCCACTGTTCAGTGGAAGAGAAGGCTTGTGTTAGATTGTTTAGAGTTGTGATGGAAGGGGAGGAACAGATTATAGTAGAATTGTCGTCATATTGGATGAGACTGGAGTTAGGAATGGCTTTGAAGAAATCATTTATGAATATGTTGAATAGTATGGGGCTTAGAATGGAACCTTGGGGGACGCCTGTGGATGTATTAAGGAAAGGTGAGGTAGCTTTTTTCCATTTAACTGTTTGTTGCCTGTTTGTGAGATAGCTTGAAAACCACTGGGTAGATGAAGGGGATAGGTTAAGTTTAGAGAGTTTGGTAAGGAGGAGGTCATGGAAATAATGTCAAATGCTTAGCGAGGTCAAGGAAAAGAGTAGATACAAAGTGGCCTGAGTCGCGGGCTTTGTTGATTGTTTCTAGGAAGGAGAGGAGGGCAGTGGAGGTACTATGACCAGGTCTAAAGCCATGTTGTTTGGGGGTAAGAAGCTAATTATTGATGAGGTAGGGTAAGAGTTGTTGGTGTACACACTTTTCAAGTAGTTTAGAAATAGGGGATAGGATGGCGATAGGGCGAAAGTTTGGGATGTCATTATTATTGCCACTTTTATGAAGAGGAATAATAAAGGCCTTCTTCCAGAGCTGGGGGACCTGGCTTTCTAAGATAGACTGATTAATTAGTATGCTGATAGGGAGAGCAATGGCTTCTACGGCTACTTTTAGGAAGTAGAAGGGAATTTCATCAGGGGCATTGGAACCAGGTTTTAATTTTAGGAGACGTTTTTTTTAGGGTGGATATAGAGACAGGATTGATAGAGAAAGGTGGAGGTTGGGGGCAAGGGATGCTAGGGGAGGAAGGGATGGGAGCATGCTGAGTAGAGGTTGTAGAGGTGTTGGTGAAGGATGATGTTAGCTTGGTTATGGACTCTACGAAGAAAGAGTTAAATTGGGTGGCCAAGTCCATGTCAGAGGCATCTGGGTTGGGGCAAGGGTTTTCTTTTTTTCCTGGGTTGAGGAGAGATAAGATTCCTTTCCAAACTAGTTTGGGATTGGTGGTGTGGTTGGTTTGGAGAGTGGAGAAATAGGCTTTGTGGTCTAAGGTAATATGTTTTTTGACTTTATTTCATAGTGTTTTATATTCATTTAGGTTGATAGTGGTTTTGTTTTTATGGTAACGTGTCCAAGCTTTGTCACAGAGTTGCATAGTACCTAAGGTGTTTTTGGTTAACCAGGGTACAGGGTTACTTTTTATACATTTAGTTTTTAGAGGGGCAAAGGAGTTGAGCAGGTTGTGAAAGGAGAGTTAAAGTAGGATAGAGCATTATCTAGGGAAGGATTTTTTAATGGGTTCCAGTTTGTGCTTTTTAGTGCATTTGAGAAGGTTTCAGCATTGAAGTTTTTTAGGCAACAAGTGGAAATATAGATTTGAGTCAGTTGTATAGAAGAGGGGAGACAGTGGGCAAAAGTGAGGAAATGGTCAGCTAGTGGGTCTGGGAGAATACCACTATCAGAGATATAGTGAGGATGGAATACTAGAATCCAGTCTATTGTAGTTCCAGTGATGGAGTTCTTGAAAGGCCTGGTAGTGGAATTGATTAGTTTTGTAAAGTTATATAAGTTATATATAACTAATAGAAAAAGCATCAACTGCTTATTCTAAACAAATAGATCAAAGTTTCACAGTTTTCTCATCATGCATAAAGATCCCCTCCAATTCTAAAATGCATCACTTCCAAGGCAATTCTAGTTAATCATTCACAATGAAAGACTCAAAAGACATAGCTTCCATTCAAAGAAAAACCTACAATCAAATAAAGCATCACACAAATCATATAATTTAGGTATAGTGTGTTCATTTTACCTTTTGTATTTCTGAGTGGTATATATAAGCACAAAACTAATTACAAACCACTCTAGAATGTATCTGCTACATTTGTCAAGTGGAAATATTAAAATTAATATAACAGGTAGTAAGTTTGTTAGTTTTAGGATAAATTACATTTTTTTCCTCCACCTCTCTCTCTCTCTCTCTCTCTCTCCCTTTTTCATTATCTTGTGCAGAAGAGTTTAAGTCAAGTTAATGTAAATCAATGGATGTATATTCTCAGTTCAGTTCACTTTATCAGGGAGGTGTTCAGTAATTTTCATTTGGAATTTGTGGTTAGTTTAGTTTTTTTTTTTTTTTAAATCAGTCCTTCTTCTTTCGGTGCAGTCCATGCAGTCCATGAGGCTTTTTTTTTTTTTTTTTTTTTTTAAATCTCTTCAAGGTAGGGATGACCAGTCCATCTCTTCTGTAGTGGGTATCACATTATTATTCTTTTCACGGGAAGTGCTTCTATGAATTTAAATATTTTAGTTCAAGTAGATAAGTGCATTCTTATTCTTGCAGGGACAATCATCTGAAATTTGATTCCATTTTGCTTAAGCAGCTTCACCAATGGCCAGCACTTTCTAATTTTTTCCATGTTTTTTGTTGAATAATCATTGTCAAACCTTATATTGCAGTGACCAAATTTCAAGGGTTTTTCCCATACAGTTTTCAGAACTAATTCCTTATCTATAAATGATAGAACTGTTACAATTATATATCTAGAAGAAGATATAGCAGTGGGAATAGGCTTATTTATAGTTCTGAGAGCTTGTCCTATGCCATACAATAGCCTTTCCTGTAGATTAAGGATTTTAGGTATCCAAGTAATCAGGAAAGCCATTCTCCCTCAGTTTTTTCAGGTAAACCAAATTGTTTTATATTACATCTCCTTTCTCTGTTTTCAATGTGGTCATCTAATTTATTCGGTAACCATGTATTTTGTTTCAGCAGATATTCAGCTTGTATTCCTTCTTCCCTTAGTCTTCCTTCTATATCATTTAGAACATTTTCCATGACAGTAATTTTGACGTTATTATGTCATTTCCTTTACAGTGTCAGTTTGTTTTAAACTGTTTTCTCTCAAATTGTATAGGTTTTCCAAAGACCCTCTATTTTCAGTGACAGTTCCTGAAGTGTGTAGGTTATTTGCTGCATGTCCTTCTTTAATGAAGAATCTGTATGAGAGTGCTTTGAAGTGCTCCTCTCTTCTGTAAACTGGTAGATCTGCAAAGTAATTTGATAGGTACATTTTGGAACAGCTTCACAAAATTCAGTAATAACATAGATTAAGTATTTATGAAGTTGTCTGTGAAGAAATTTTCCCTTTATGATTATTTTTCCATGATATTTTTCAAATTACTGCAGAGCTGTGAAAAGTGCTGCTTTCACTTAGCCATCTAGAATCTGCCCCCTGTCATGCAATTTTAAATGTTGTGAAATATATAGAATGTTGTTTGCCTTTCAGATGCTCCTCAGAAATTGTTAGCATTATTGTCTGAGTACCCAATTTTTTCTGTTTTCTTTTCCTTAAACAATGGTAGTTGAAATACTGGTTTGTGTAACATTTCAAAACCACACAACCAAATAGCAACATTTTTACAAGATAAGTTAACTCTGCTAGCATAAAGAGAAAAAGACAAAGCTGAGAATGATAAGCTATGGCTAGCAGAAGTGCCACCAAATAGCTGTGGTGTTTTCTTTGAATATCCATTGCAAACCCACTTAGGTGACAACGACCTTGCAAGTCAATGGAGGTAAGGTTTAAATAAACATGTAGGGTTATCCATATGCGGGTTATCTATATGCATTGTGTCCTGGCTGTTCCACTCATCTTCCTAGTCCCAAGGGGAAATCATAGCCAAATAGCCATGGATATCCTCATTCAGAGGTATGGAACCCATCTAGTGAAGGGACATGCCACGGTGACATGCCATGTGGTGGCCCTGGGAAGAAAGGCATTACAGGGTAAATTTAATTGGACTATACAGTCAGAGGTAAGCTGGACAAAAAAAGTAATGACAACTTTAGCTTTTCTATAGCTACAACTATCAAGAAAGCATCTGGAAACCCTGTTTATCTTCCATTCTGGTTTATTTCTGTAACTAGTATAAAGAAATAAAAATTCTTGGTGTAACCTCCATTTTAACAAGTTTAGTTGAATATGATATTCCCTTTCCAGCCTTGATTTTGATTACATGCTAGTGCATGTTAATGTTATCTACAGAGAACACAGAAATTAGGCTGTGACTCTCAGTTTTGCAAAGTTTATTTTCAGTTTTTTTTTTTCTTTACACTAAGAAACTGTAGAATTATGTTTTCTACCACGAGGTTACTATAAATGTCTCGCTGACATATTTTCAATGCCCAGTGTTTGGTTAATTGCAAAACTGGAAATATATCCTATGCTTACTCCCAGAAATCATCTCCATTCCATTCAATGCCAAACATAAGCCTTCAATACAAAGGTAGCTTGTATCACCACACACACATACACACACACACACACACACACACACACACACACACACACACACACACACACACACACACACACACACACACAGATCTAGCAACTGTTATACCTTAGGAAATAATTATAGGAAGTAATTCATGGCCTTAAACTTTGCACTTTCTCTAGACATACCTTTTTAACAAACATTTGTTTTTTTAATTTTCCATACTCATTTACAGAACTAATGCATACTGCTGATTCACTGACAGCTTCTATGTTGCCATCAGCTCCAGACTCCTTTTGCAGTGAACCCAGATGTCATGCCAGGCTAGATATTTAACTTTCAAGTGAAGACTCAGGTTTGGGTGAGCAGTCTGCACTATCTGTCTAATGTGCTGTAGCACTCTTCTGTGTAATCTTTTGCATTATTTATCAAGTTGTCTTTTACATATGTTTGCCAATATAGTCCCTTTTTTAATGGTTTGCACAAAATCTTCCTTTATGCCAATTGCTGCTAGTAAATAACAATACAACCAAACTGTAAATCTCATGTGTTGGCAATTTGACAGACAGTGATGCACCCCAAATTAAGGGGAAACTACAATTTATTAAGCTCTTTCATTCACAAAAGTAGGAACATCATCAGGATGACACAGTTAAACCTCACTGAGTATTTAAATTAACCACAACTCTTATTTAATTAAAACCATCCAATAAAATCTGCTTACATAATTCAAATAGTTAAGATATCTGTGGGTCGATAGTTGTTTAAAGGAAACCATCGATCTAAATTAGCCTAAAATAGACTATGCTAGATATCCAATCTTTTTAACTTTAAAATGGGGGCTAAAGAACTATTTGAAGTATATTAGCAGATTTTAATGGTTTGGTTTAATTAATTAGTAATTTTAAATACTCAGTGAGTTTAAACTGTATCATTCTGATGAAGTTTCTACTTTTATGAATGAAAACACTTAATAAATTGTAGTTTGTCCTTAATTTGGTATGTATCATTGTCTGTCCAACTGCCAGGACACAGGATTTACAGTTTAGCTGCTGTAACATATCAAAGTTTTGCTGCACAGAAAACACAACCATCTTACTATATATTTAGCTGACATTTTGTTGATAGTGCTAAGCCATACTATATTGCAACTCCAACTCCATCTGTGCATTATCCTTAAAGGACAGAATATGGCATATTTTGTCTACAGCTATGTCCAGCTTTGTCACTGATCTTTAGCATATGTTCTCATCATGTATACCACATACTAGCCTGCCCCATAATAGTTCCACTTATCCATAGTGGAAATGCAACGATATGCTAATGCATGCTGCTTTGCTATATGTATATATATATATATATATATATATATATATATATATATATATATATATGCCATTATTTTTGTTTAGAATCTGCCATTCAGCAAAGAAATATGGCTTGGGTAGAGCCAGAAATGCACATTCGTAATTCATTTCAACACTCTGGGTAGGTAGGAAGTACTATTTCTGCATTCAGTATCTTAAAGATTACTGAAGGGAGATCTAGTTGTGCACATATGGGAAGTACTGTGTTTCACTTCAATATGGAACACATTCACCCTTTATCAATTTCTGACTCAGAAAGGTATCACTGTCCAGTAATACACCCATCCTTTTATAGAATATATACATTTCATTTTTACACCCAAGAACTTATTTGCATCCACAAACTTCAACTGTGGCATTTAATTATGAGGATAGTTATCATACAATGTGATCACCATTTAATTTAATAAAATCATTTCTGAAATATATTTGTGTTATCAATATTTACTAAAAGTATTCATAATGTCAAAAAATATTTGGAAACCTTCAATACATTGCTTTAATAATGCAAATGTTCACTTTTGTAAATATTATAGCAATCTGTCTTTTGTAATAGAAAAATTGTAATTTGCATTTTGCTTTGAAAAGCTCATCATGTATTTTCTTTATGGAAACGTTGAATTGTTTCTGTTATACATCTTGTTCACATTCACTACTGCCAGAATACAAGTTGTTTTACGTAGCAAAGTCTCTTTCTGTTCAAAAAAATATTTTCTTATCATTTCTGCTCATGTATATAACCAGCCTCATGCACTAAGTGCAGTGCAACAGTTATTACGGACTTTTTACTAATTCTGTTTGGTTCCCTATTAGAAGACGGAAGACGCATTCTTTCGAATGCATCTTGGTCAAACTCAAAAAACGTAAACGGCAAAATATCGAAGCGGCTTTTAAGTGAATCCTTTGCCGTTTTCGGCACTGTAGTGCGGTCTCTGAGTTGATATATTTAAGTAGGGGGGTGTAACGTTTAATGTAATGTAATGTTTAAAGTGTTTTATTTATTTATTTTTGTTGTTGGAGTGGCTATTTATTTCCCTTGGAAAAAAATTGCTGTTCTGACCGTTCGAAATTGTAAGCTTTCACTTACATAGGGTTGATTAATCACCGTTCGCTTTTTTAAGCATTTGGTGATCTAATATAGACCCTTCTTTTTCTACACCCTGCCTGGCAACACTCAGCCCTCCCCGAGCAGAAGGTGAGAAACTGTCCTGAATGCAAAGGTTTGAGCAACCTGCCCAGGATCAGTGTCTGTGTAAATTTAATTATGAAGTATGAGCATGTCACAAGTTACATTACGGCCTGCCCTAACACCATGGTGTTCGTGGAATAAATGCCAGAGACTATTACATGGATATGGAACTGTATATGGACTGCAGCTTATATTATTTTTCCAGTTAGCAATACAAAAACAGACTTGCTGAATGAATGTGGGGCTTCTCTCCATTTTCATTTAGTACACACATTTAATGAGCTCTTATACAATATCCCAAACTCAGGAGAAAAGGAGGAAGATCTGTATGTTTGTTTTATTCTTTTTTTACTTGGTGCTTTGGAGAAAATTGCAGCAAGAAGAGGACCCTATTTTAGCCATTTATATTGGGAAAGGGCTCTAAGTTTTGTGCATGGAAGACTGCAACCAATACTGAATTATCCCAACATCAGCAAAGTAGTAGTACTAGGGGCTGTCCGGGGGGGGGGGGATTTGATGGTAGCAGGACCTTGAAAATAGGATACCAGTTGGTCCATTTATCAAGTACTGCATGTGCAACTAAGTTGACATCAGAGGTTATAATGCTGGTGAAGCTGGTACAGGAGGGGCCTAATCAGGTAAGAACTGAAAGCAAAGAAAAGGAGGTCTAATATCTGAATCATACAGAAGCAAGTTAAAGACAGCTACTCGGTGGAAAGGACTGATGTCAACAAATATTGGGACTTGTATAATGGCAAGGAAGATGACCACCACATATTACAATGCCAGGGAGAAAAAAATGAAAGAATGTAGTCTATAGCCAGGGGACTGCTGAAATATGCATGTATGTGCATATGTGTGATTTTGTCATTGTGTGTGTGTGTGTGTGTGTGTGTGTGTGTGTGTGTGTGTGTGTGTGTGTGTGTGTGTGTGTGTGTGTCTGGGGAAGGGTCAGAGTAAAAAGGAGATGTCCTCATGGCAAGAATAAGTCAGAGAATGATTCAGGCTAATCTGGCTTCAGTCATAATTGCCATCTCGTAGAGGTGACCCAGTAGAGCATGGGTATCATCTGGTAACTTACAACAACAGATGGTTTGAGATCCTTTTCATAACACTGGCAACTGATTCTATGAGAGTCTTCATCTGGGCAAGCTAAAGTGCAGAAGGAGCTGAAGACACTTGCAACATGTACATTCTTATTAATGCAGTAGGCATCAGTGAAAAAAATGATGATGTTAGAGTTTATAAAGGGAAATGCAAAGATATTCAAGTCATTGATGCAGTGAATGAAAATGGCAGTATACTTTATGCTATATTATCTCATTCCTTACTTTTTTCATCACAAGCCATTCTGCTCTCCTTATGTTTTATGCCCCTTACTTTTATTGTCAACACTGAAGAAAGATAATTGGGGGGGGGGGCTAGGGATAAGCTATTTCAGAAACAAAGCTCTAGCCTACATTTTATATCCAGCAGGAACTACAAAAGCAGCTTCAGTCTTTTCATGACAATCACCATTGCTGAAGCAGTGAAAATGGAAACAAGGGAAATTTTCAGACCTAAACAGATAAAACAAAAGGTATAACTGACACAAATAAATCTGCTTTCTGCAAGGACACATCTTCTCAGAATGAGTTACGTTGAAGACAAACTGTGGAAAAACAATAAAAAAATACAAGAATATGTTTGTGTTCAAGTCCTTACATATGGATGGCAGGAAAGAACATCAGTTTAGAGAACTGCCCTATATGATATGATAATATACATTCATGCATTACAAAGCAGTGAACAGTGGATCATGCTCAGCAAACAAATTCATCCACTGCAGACTTTCTCATCCCTGATCTTGGCCACAAGTGGAAGGACAAATACAACAGATGGCGCCACAATTAACTACCATACTACTGTTTTGTGATCCACACAAAAATGTGATCACACAACACAGCTTTGCCAACACAAAATGACTTTTAGAAGTCCTAAATTTCATAGAAAATCATTTTTATCAATGTCCAGTAACTTGTACATTATGTAATTTAGAAATGTCTTCAGTACTTTTTTCCAACATGAACTGAATTTTTGGAGCTGTAAGTATTATTTGAACAATGAATGTTCCCTTTCTCTTAACACACTCACTTGTTGCTGAGTATTCTGGCAGGAAATGCACTCACTGAGCTCTGTTTGCAACTAAGCAGATGTATACTATTTTTACTAATGCTTTTCCATTCTGCTGAGAACTTTATTGCATTTAGATATAGCTTTATCTTATTTCTTGTTTTTAATATTTTATTCAAGTAACTGGTAGTTAGGATTAAGCCTCTGAGCCAGGAAGGAAACAGTTCCTGTTTTTCAGAGTTTGATTCCCTCAGCCTCCATTTTTTAAATGTGTGACAATGAGCAAGTCACTTCATCAGACAGTCCTCCCTGGTTGTCTCAGAAATGTGATAGTTGTTTCTAATAGGCTTCCTGCTTAACAGCTAAAATTATAAACAAAAATAAATAAATAAAACTCTACATTACTGTATAAACTCAGCAATATGGAAGTAATGTAATATTCTGATAAGAACTACATCACCCTAAGACAACAGATTTTCCAGCTGAGGGCTTGTATACATAATCAATCCTGCCCAGAATTTGCATTTGTCAGTCAGTTTTCTTGTATCATGTGCTGATGGGTGACAATCTTTAAATACCTCCTTAAAGATAGCAGACAGAATTTATTATTAAGTACACATCTAGTCACAAAGTGTACATACCCAAGTATAACTTACAATACCATCCTCGTTTATGTACAATGTATTAACAGTAATAACTATTTTACTGTATATAATTAAACGATCCTAATAAATTTGATATTATACTACTAAATACTGAAATAAAAAATGCATATACCTGCACAAAGATGGCTCCATATCAAAGGCATGAATGACAAATGAAAGAAAATCCTCTGATTAATTACAGAATAAAAAACTGGTCATGAGATCAACTTCTCAGGTAGAACAATGTAGCCAGTTGTTGAGTTTCTAGTAATTAAGCACCTAATCACAAAAAAGAAAGAAAAATATCACCTTATAAATTATACAACAAACTTCTCAGCATGTTTTTCAGTGGACTGAGCACCTGTATCTCTGCACCTGTGTGTCTGCGCCCCTGCTTATTATGTATATTTATTCGAATGTTAAAGTACTTTAGGTTCATAGGTAAGTACTAGGCAATCTCTTTGTATACCATAACACGTCTGGCTAATAACCCAAATTCAAAAGTTTCCCCCAGCTTCAAAGAGGCTAATATAAGATACAGCAAGCGAGACTTTGAGGCTGTCTATCTAGTTGGATGAGGTGGTAAGACTGCTATTCTGCTTAGCATGTAGTGTGTTGCAGAACTGGGGTGTACCTTGAGATATGAATCTGTCACACCAACATGTCTTATTTATCTGATGATGAAGGTTTGGTTCCTTTAATTTGGCATTTATGGAACCATTTGCTCTGTTAAAGAATATGAGGTCAAAGAGTGTCAGATCTTTCACTGCTTGAAAGTCTAGACACAGATCCACATGGAGAAATCTATAAGAAACTGACTACAGAGATAGACAAGGGAGAGAGAGGGATGTTCACTATGATTTTTGTACTGCTAATCTTTTTAGCAAGGTACCTCTGAGGTCTCCCAAGTTGGGTGATATGTTGAGACAAATACATGCCACAAGGGGATATTATATTCAAAAAAGGATTAGATGAGATATAAGCAAAGAGGAATTAAGACTTCTTTGGATGTTAAAGAGTTACTTTTTGAAATTAGATGAGACAGAAGTCTTTTCTACCTTCTGCACAGATATGATAGTCAAACGATAAGGAATTATCAGTGAGTGCATATGCATCTTGTGCGACAGTGGTTAGAGGGTGTGTCTCCTGAAGTAAGGGAAGTATTTGCTTATTTATGCAAACTACACAAATTTGCCTGTATTTCAGCAGTAGTACAACTGCAAGACTGGATGTATATTGATTTTAGCATTTTTTGAGACAACCATTTCCTGTAAAAGTAAAAAAATTGCTACTTGGTATAGTCTTTGAAAAGTTTACCACATATCATTTATTCTTTTTTGTAATTAAGCAAATGCTGTTCTTCCAATTGTCATTCACATATCTGATATGAAGATGAACTTGCACGCAATAGACCCCTCAGATTTGCAGTAAAACTGTGTAGTTTTTAACATGGTCTTTGAGATTCTTGTAAAAGTATTCACACATCTATAAACATTTTGTAGTAACAATTTAAAAAATCATGGTGTAAGCCATACAGCTGCAGGTCACCACAGATTACAACTGTGGATTTATTCTCATCGTTGTGAGATCATTATTTTTCTAGCCAGTACTTAAATATTCAGAAATTGCATATATAAAATAATTTTTTACAAGAACACATTTTCTCATAAGGACAGCAGCAGCCTACTTTGTCTGTTAATAAACACAAACTTTGAGGTTAATCTGGAAAGCATCATTCACAAGGATCATACACACCTCCAGTAACCTCTGAAATTTTCCATGTCCGTCTTCATGAATGCAAAGTGAAAATAAGCTTGTCCTTCACAGTACTCAAGGACAGGACTTTCTGCATTACTGCTACTCACAGATGTCTAGTATGTCACAGAAACTGGCAAAATGTACATATCCTACTCATTTTTCAATGTACCTATCATTTCTACAGAGTAATGGAAAACTGGTACTGCCATTAACATGCTTGCTATAATGTTCAGGTTACCTATACACTTAAATGCAGACCAAAGCTCTAAATAGCATTTATTAAATTACAAATATAAATGAAAAAGCAGGTATTTGTCTTCAGCTATTAGTGAAAAGAATGTATGACTACCTCACTGAAGGCCTGCAGGATGCAAATCCAGCTGTAAAGATCTCAGACTTCCATTCTAGTTCAAAAATGGGCCATAGGTGCAAACAGTACCAGCAATCAAGTACATTGTATTACACTGCTCTACATAAAGTGACTCCAGGACTGTTCTGCATAAAGTGATTCCAGGAAATGATAATCTCTCCATCTAGTCTGCCCATTTAGGTTAATCAAATATGTAGCTTGTACCAACTCCCACTTATAATTGCACAATCTATTCCAGTAACCCCATTCTCACTGAGGGCTTTTATGGATTAAAATCCCACTACCCCTCTCAGGTTGCCTTGCCAAAGATCTACAACTCTACCTTCCATTTGCATTTAGTGACCCGACCTATTTTCTCTTTTTTGTCCCTCAGTTTCACCACTTCACTTTTTACATGTAGCATGGTGTATGCCTACATCATATCCTCCCTGTCTCCCACTGGCTATTCAAAAGAAGTTCACCATTTCCCAGAATTATTCATACTCCCCTCCCCACCAATGACAAAAACAAGTTTACTCTGATGTTGCCAGTTGTTTTGATACTTTTTTGTATGATCTCCTGAACTGCATTCTAAACATAAACTTACCAGTGTGCAAAAGAGAGGAAGTATACCCTTCCTCTCCTTGGAATATATGTCCCAAGGAATGCAGACTACAACCCCACAATTTGCCAGCTGTTCCTGCTGTCATGTCTACCTGTGTTCAGTGGGCCACAGCTAGTGTAAGGATTACTCTTAAGTCTTTTAATAGCCACCGTATCATGTAGCATCCCCTTTTATGTTGGTGACCTTCAGATTTTTATATTTAAAATGCAGAACCTTAAACAGCTCTGCAGTGGACAACAACTAACATTTCTCTGAACCTTAGACAGCTCTGTAGTGAACCTCAGCTGACACTTCTCTGCCTCTTCTGAAGACTTGCAGGTCCATTTTCAGAAAAATTCTCTGATTCAGAATAGTGGTCTCAGTTTCTCTGTAATCGGCAAATAGTTTTAGTCTATTAAACACACAGCTGCCCCCACCAAACACTTCATTCATATTTTCCTTTTCCAGTGACAACCTCCCATAATATTACACTCTGAGAAAGGACTCAAAAATGACTCTTGTGACACAGCACTAGTGACTTTTGTCCCTAAGATCCTCCCCTAAACATAAACCTATAAATTCTACCTTGGAGAAATTTCCCCAGCCATTTTATAAATTTCTTCCCTTTTGACTTGCTGAATAGTCTTCACTGTGGCAGAAAATCAAAGGCTTTAGTGAAGCCCCGATACAACACATCCACAAGCACACCCTCATCCAGCTCTACTAATACCCAGTCACAGAAATGACTGATTTTTAGAACTATTCCTCGCACTGAAGCCATGCTAGTTTGACTACTAAAAGTGACTGTCCTTTAGAAAAGTCATCAAGCCTTTTCATCAACTTCTCTCCCTCTGCCATCAAGCTAACTGGTACATAGTTGCACCTGGACTGGTCATTCTACTTTCCAATGAACAAAGACACAAAATCTGCTTTTCAGTCATCTAATACAGCTATGCTTGTGAAAGATCTAGTAAGAATTTCTGATAGTGGTACTGCCAGGGTGTTGGCTAGGATTTAGAATAATGTTTTGGGCCCTAGGCATTATAGGATAATAACAGCTTACTAAGCTAATGTCCCCAAAGCCTTTCTAAGCCTATCCATTCATGCTTCAAGTTTCCCCAATTATCAATGCCCATGGGCTAGAATAGCTTTGGTATATGTCTGTGCCTTAGGGCATGTACAAACTGTCCCTGTGTGTAAGGGCCACAAGCAACAAGCCAGAGGTGAATTTGTGATTTCCCATTCATTGGTTCAAACTGCATTTGAATAGGCTTATAGAAGAGCTCTGTTCCAAAGAAGGGGTAATCTCTAAGACACATACCTGTCCCTTCAACACGCTTTGTTTATGTTACAGATGAGGTTTAGATCCTTAGATCAGGTAATTCTAGTCCTGCTTGTTTTGTGAATGAGTAGCAGATTTATCAGGGCTGGATCACAGAATACCGTGTAGGTTAGGCATAGATCACTCCTCAGTAGTCTGTAGGAGACAGAGTACAGAGACAGGGCTTTGAAGTGGTCTGCATAGGACAGATTATTTACATCCTGTATTCTTTTAGTAAGAAACCTCTGTGGCTACTCCAGCTGTTGCAAATGCTTTGTCAGATACATGCTGAAGGGCATATTGTACTTGATTATTGGTCTAATGAGGGCTGTGTATACTGGGACAATGAGTTCCTTAGATCTGGATGTCATGTCCTTACTTGTAAGTTGCACCATGTGGAAGGATTTTCTCACTACCATGGACACATGGTGATATAAGTTCAGGTTGCTGTAAACCTGAGTTCACAAGTCCCTTACCACTGGGTCTGCTCTTAGAAGAGTGTTATCAATGTTGTAATTTGCAGGGATGGTCTTCTTTTGAAAGGGTATGATTATGCATTTTTTGCAAGGAGTTTTAGGCCATGGTTCCCACACAAGTTATTTGTTTGTGTCAGACCTTCCTAGAGAATATCTACATCTTTGGGGGATTCAATGATTGCACTCAGCTTACAGTCGTCTGCAAATCTGGTCAGCCAAAGGCCCTCTACATTTGCCTAGACTTCAAAGAGGTACATTCTAAACAGGAGAGGTCCCATTACCGAGCCCTGTGGGACACCGCTAGTAACAGGCCTCTTGGTGGAGGTGGATTCCTCCACCCTAACTTCATGTGTCCTATTTGTAAGACACTTGGCTATCCATTGGGTGACATAGGGATTCATGCCTAAATTTCTGAGTTTGTCTTTAATAACCAACTGAGGTATTGTGTCAAATGCCTGTGCCAGGTCAAAGCAAGTATGTACAATTTTGCCCTCATCCGTAGCTCTAGAGACCTTTTCAAAGAGGTCCATCAAGTTTAGTAGGCATGACCTGCCCCTTGATGAAACTGAACTGGGATAGGTCTAGTGACTGAAGATTTCCTACGTCTTTGTTTATCAGGTCCACAGTAATTCTTCCCATGGCCTTGCATATAAGACTAGTCAAACCTATGGGCCAGTAGTTCCCTGGCTCTGTTGAAGGTCTACCTTTGTAGAGGGATGACAGCTACAGTCCTCCATGCCTGAGGCATGAAGCCTGGAGGCTGTGGTTGAAAACAGATTCTGTATTGGAAGTTCTACTTACTATCAGTTCAGCACAATGTTGAGTGTTCCCTATAAAGCTGCGCATATAATTGAAAGGTCAGTATTTTCTCCTGTGGCAAGTTGCTTTTCTACCCTTTCCCGCCTTACTAGCCCATCTATCAATTTTTCTTCTCTTCTCTAGCTGCCCTCTTCAGACATTAACATAGTATCTTTTCCTTTTTTAAATATTGAGATGAATAACATATTAATTCAGTAATGCCTTTGCCAACCCAACTTCTTATACATCTTTGATCAGCATGTGATCAATATGAGAACCCCTTTCTCTTTGAAATTTATCTGAATAAAAAAGACCTCCTTCCCTGGTTTACATTTCTGACTACTTTCCTCTGTTCTCTGGTGTTGTTCATCTTGATTTGTTTAGATACTCCTGTCCTAGCTTCATTAAGTAGTCCTGCTTTTCTTCCTTCTCTCCTGTTTTCCTAACCACATTATTTTTAAGTACAACCTCGCCTGCCCTGCTTAGTCATTTTAGCCGTCTTATGATTTTTTTTCTTTTCTATTCACATAGAGGCACCAATGAATAATGTTGTCTTTGAAACTTACCTACACATTGTTTAGTACCTCCACACTTCACTGCTTCTTTGTCCCTTGGCTTTCCCCTGCTCTGCCTAAAGAGGACATTGGTGACAGTGGAGGCATCTCATCTGCAAGTTATGAATTTTGTCTAATCTGCTTCTTTGGTCCAAAAGAACATATTATTCCCAATCTAAAACGTCTTTCAGAATCCTTTTCCTTTCTCATCTACATTTAGAAACAGACCGGTTTTTATCCTGGAGAACAAGATTTTCCAACACCACAATCATAATTTTTGTCGTCCCCAACTCCTGAAGCCATCAGCCAACCATCTTCCATTACTGATGTGACTGGAGTTCAACATGTGAAGTCCATTTACTACCTTTCCCAACTCATTGCCCACCAATGTACTTACCTTTTTCACTACTTCCAACCTATCCTACCTTCCAAATGGCTGCTTCTCCCTCTTTCAAGTCTCAAATTATCCCATATCATGAACCGAATACCACTCTACCTTCTTCTCCTTTTTTTCCCTTCTCATCAGTCCTGTGGATACAGTGTCTGGAACTATCATATGTTAGTCTTTTTCCAGTTGCTCAGTCTCCTGCTGTTTTAGAAATATCCACCTCATGACATCTTCAGAGAGCTTGCACCTCCCACATTTTTCAATGTTCCTGGTATTACACAGCATTATCTTCCTACGCCCTTTTTTCTCATTTTCTACCTTTCTGAGTGTCTTCTTGATCATTTTGCCTTTTCTATCCCTCTAAATTCAGTCTTGTCCCCTTACTTGCTTAACTTTTTCTTTCCCTTCCCATTCATCTTTCACACCTTATTTTTGGCAATACTGCCACTCTTGTGCTAAGATAAAGTCTATTATCATAAAGCTCTTCACAAGCCATGCATCTCTCCAGCTGCCTATATGCCTGTTGTTATCTCCTCCCTACCTGAAGCATCAGCAATGCACTGCAGTCCTTAATTTTTATCTTCCCTGTTGTGCTGGCTGCATCTATTTGCAGATGGACATGCATTTAACATTGCTATACTACTGAGCAACATACATCAATAATATTTGTGTGCTTCTGGTGTTAGTGCAAGAAATCTCAGGACTGCGCTATTTTGAGAATTTCTCTTTTCTTGCAGAAAGTGCAATCACAGATAAGCAGCAGTGCATGCTGTTACCACTTCCACATTTGAGTATACAGGAGTGCTTTACCCTGGCAAGAAAGTGGTTTTTGATGAGTATGTAATCTCAGCTATGGACTGCAGTGACATCATTTAGATACTGTGATTGAGGATATATGACCCGATGACAGTTCTGTCAAACTTTCATTAGGAAGCATGGTATATCATTGAAGGAGACCATCATGCATTCAAACTCTTGACATCCTTAGGCCACCATCTATGCTTTTTCTAGGTTCATAGGTGGTTAGTAGACATGCATTCTAGGATATTAGTGAGGAGCCAACTAATTTCACAATTGCCCTGGTTTACTGTCTGGTTAAGTGAATTCCTCAAAGTTGCACAGTTGGCAATCATAGGCTGAGGAAATCAATCTTTGGAATACAGGACACATCTTGTTAAACAACTCATAGCTTTCTGTCTTCTTTTTCCTAGATGTTAAAGCATGTTCCTATTTTATATAAATAAAAGTGGTATGTTTGTGGAATTAAAAGAAATGCGGGTAGTTTTCACAAAAGTGGGGCTTTCTCTGACATGTTAGCTAACAGCTCCCCTGCAGTTAATATAAGTAATTAAAGCATTTTGTGCTGCAGCTTATATTTATGTATTTATATATATATATATATATATATATATATATATATATATATATATATATATATATATATATATATATATATATATATATTTATTTATTTAACATTTGTTCAACGGGTTAGTCTATCTGAGCCACTGGCCCGTTTTCTGTGGAGACCCAAGGAGAAAAGCTCCAGCAATACAAACATAAAAAGATAGTAGGCAATATACAAAACCCAAGAAAAACAGTGCAGCAATGCAACATAAGCAAACATTACATTTGCAGTAATCAGGTGAAATGAATAACTGTAATAAAAATAACACAAAATGAAGTAAATACAACTAGTACATTTAAGTATTTACAACTATGACATCGCTTACCCAAGTAGCATAATGTAGTATTGTCTAGTGTGCAGATTAGTCATTAAATTATTAGATGTAGACAGGTAGTGAAAAGAAAGGAAAATGGAGATTATGGAGGCTTTAGGCAAGGACAGGCTTTATATAAACTGTTTGCAAGCTTTTTGGAAGGATAAGCAATGCTGCGTTTTTGTAATCATTCTTACACTATTAATATATATGTATGAGTATTTCCAAAACAAAACTGAGGAGCCAAAGTGGACATTTATAATGAAAGACAAAAAGTACAGACTAATGAGTCAGTCAGAATTTAGGAAGTAGGAGATTATGGTTTCACCTACATAAAAGCCAAAAAGCTGAACATTCACTTTTGTGATACAATTCTTGCTCAAGTTAGAAAATACCAAAGGGAGTGTGTGTGCATCTATGCATAGACTCTCTGCACACACACACTCTCTCTCTCTCTCTCTCTCTCTCTCTCTATATATATATATATATATATATATATATATATATATATATATATAGGGTCTATATCACGTTATTGAACTCTTAAAAGTTCAAACGTCATATGGTCGACACCATATGATCGAACTTTTAAAAGTTTAAACGTTTCAATGGATAGCTCTGTACAGTGTGGTAAGGGAATATTTCCCTTTTGTGCACTGTAGTGCAATCTCAGAGTTGGTATATTTAAAGAGTGGGGGGTTGAGGCACAGGGGGGCTTGCCCCCCTGCTCAAACCATCCAGGTAGGTTTTTTTCTTTGGTTTATTTTTTTTTATTTCATTTTCAAACTTTTAAAAGTTCAATTATGTAATATAGACTCATATTATACACACACATATACACACACACACACACACACACACATATATATATATATATATATATATATATATATATACATATATATATATATATATATATATATATATATATATATATATATATATATATATATATACATGTGTGTGTGTGTGTACCTATATATATATATATATATATATATATATATATATATATATATATACACATACACACACATTCATATAAGGAATCACATAATCACATTATATAATACAGAAACCTGGGTTTAGTAGTATATGTCACAAAACCAACATAACAAATAACATTCAGATAGCTTTACAAATGGAAATTACCAATCAGCTTTACTAGTACAGTTATAAAACAAGCAGGCTAAAATGAATTTATGTTGATAACCTGAGCGAATGAAGTCCAAAGATAAAATAAATACACAGTGCTTGCCAAACATACTTGTGTAATGACTATTTTTTCAAGACATCTTAGTGTCACAGCAATATACTAGCATTATAATCATATTGTTTAACCTGCATGCAATTTCAGCACCCTCGCTCAGACCTCAAAAACAAAAAATTTGTGATCTTGGACTGACAATATTGACAATATTTCTTGGGGTCATGACATGCCATACAAAACTGTCCAGCCAGTCGAGATTTCTATCCAGAATGCTGGGCATGCAGTAGTTATATTTAGCAATGTTAGCTTGCAAAAACTCTTTTTCATAAACTTAGACTTCCTGCTTTGACTGTCTCGTTTAGACTTTCAGAATGAATGCTGTCTGAATGAAGCATCCTGTTTCATGCTTCTTTAACCTTTGTATAGTTTATTGTGGTTTATTGTAATTTGTGTGTTTGCTATTTACATGCATACCAAGTTATTACAGGATAATATATTAAATCAGAATGAAACTATGTTAACAATTTAGTTAAATATACATTTTATAATTTCTCATTATGGAATAAAAATCTGTAGTTTTACTGCAGTTAAATTTTTCACAGCAATTAATATAAAACTAAAAATATATTAGAGATGCTTTATTCAGAGGAGCAGTGTAATTCAGATGGGTTGTGACTGTTATTTTGGTGACCACTGCTAAGTGAGAAAATGCACATGTTTTTGAAAGGAAGTCCCTGCATGGGAACTTTCCTTTTCCCAGATTTAAAGCAAGCTTAAAATCGATTATATTAAGTAATATAAACTAGGTGACTTGAACTCTGTTTTTCAAAGGAGACAGAATTTGAAATCAGACTTGATATTCACAAGTACAGGTCAAAGATGTATACAAGCACTTTGCACAGGATGTTTAGTACCTATCTATTTGGGGCATAGATTGTGGTCCTTAAAGGTGGAGTACAAAGCGGCCCACTCCTTTACGAATTGCACAAAGGACCACATACCTGTGTCCAATTTTTCTATGATCCTATCTGCAACCAAAATACTTACTTAATATTTACGCAGTTTGTCATCATCCACTCTATTCTTAATAAGCTCTCTTCCTGCCCCAGCTTTTCCTCTCTTATTTCCCTCCATAAGCCACCTTGCTCTCTCAGAAGCTCAGACCAATATCTCCTACAAATCTGTAAACCTAAGAAATCATGTGGCCAAAACCTTTACAGCTATCTTCTGCTCTATCATGGAATAAGGTTCCCTTGACCCTCAGAAATATTACTCGTGCTTATGAAGTTGACATTTCTCAGAAATTACCTATACAGCTCCTAGAGATGGCTCTATAATCATCCCACTTAATATTTCCCTTCCCTTTTATCCTCCTTTCCCTTCTACCTTCCTTACTTCCTTCCTACGCCCTCCTTTCCGTTAATTAACCTTTCTTTTCTAACTTCCTGACTATCGCTTTAATCACTGTATACTGCCCTTTCAAACTCTTCCCTAGTAATCTGATATTTAGCTCCTTTCTTTCATCTACCTTTCTCTCTTTAATTTCTCCTCACATTGTAACTTATCAGACTTACAACCTTAACAATTCTTCTGTATTTTTGCTACTTTGATTCTATCTACCTCCTGTATTCCTACTACTCTTTTTAATGCCTCAATTTCTGGGATCTCTCACTTGCTCTACAGTTTGGTTACCTATTTTAACCTTTATTGTTTATACTATTTTTTGCACGTAGTATAGTTTACTTAAGTCCTGTTTAGTTTTTACTTGCATACCTTGTACTTGAATAATTTACTTGCATAATTTTTACTGTTGAATATTTTATTTGTATAATTTGTACAGTGGAGCATTTCCCTCCGGGCCTCTGCTGAAAAAGGGCACAAGGTCAGTTGGACTTTCTTGGTCAACAGATGTCAAATGATAATAATAATAATAATAATAATAATAATAATAATAATAATAATAATAATAATAAAATGTTTCTGCAGTATGCTGTGCTGCACAGCATCTCAGCAAGACTGGGGAAAGGTAGCAGAGTAAAATGTATGTTATGTAGCCTACTAAATAGGATTTCCTTACTGTGCTAAGCTCCGCTTTCATGCTTGACTGTGATTAATAAAGATTTCACACACGTTAGGCATGACATAATTGTCACGGTCATTGCTACAGTTTAGGAATGATGGATGTGGTGGAGTATGAGATCCCACTGGTGGGAGCTTAGCAGTATTACTCTGTGAGGGTGAGACATTATGGTTACGGTAATAGGTTTTCCTGCATCACAGGGAACTCTACTGCCAGAAGGGATTTTCCTATGATCCATGGAATGGGAGGTACAGTCCAGGGTGGAAACTGACTGGGCATCATGCTCACAAGACTCAGTAGCCTTGAACTTTCTATGATTCTTATAATTCAACAGTGCTTGATATTTTTTGAATAGCATCCTTAAAGATTGCAGATGTCTGCTCACAAAAAATTATAAACGTCCCATGAGCTATTACAGAAAAAACTACTTTACACTTCAGATAGGAACACACTTACCACTTGCAGATCCTTATTCTGATTCTGCCAAAATATTTTGTGATAAAGGGTATCTAAAGAATTGCTTGAATCAGATCTGTCATAGCAGTGGCGATCCAGAACTTCAAGTGTTTGCAAAACCTTCGTGACTGTAAATCCTAGGACAAAGAATAAACTGAAGTTAAACTTCACCAACAATTGTATAGGTTTCATCTAACACAGACAGAGTGCCAGATTTCTGCCACCCAAAAAAATGTTTTGAAACACAAAGTTAGACTCAGTAACAGCCTGTATTTTCTTGTATTGATATGACTTCAAAGGCTTTGAATCTGAGAAATATTGATGACTGTTTATATGCATAAGGTACAGGAATAAATGGGTACATAAAAACTGTGATAGGTGGAGAAACATTTATTAGAGCTGCATTTTTTGTTCCTTTGTATTCTTTTTAGGATGTTGAGGTTTGGCTATATTGTTAGTCACAACTTAGAAATAAATGTAAACTGAAGCTACCAACAAAGGAAGCCAAGCAAAACAAACAAAAAAAAGTGTAGCTGTGAATACTGACCAGTGTAGAAAACAGTTGATTTCCAAGCTTGTAGCGATGCTTCAGAATATAAATATCTACTAATCTTTACTTATTTATTAACTCTTATTTATCCTAGGTATGTCTTCCTTAACTATTAATGTAATCTACATAGTTTTGATGGAGATTCATTATTCACCAGTTAATACCTCACTCTTCCAATAAAAAATTTGCACATTAAAATGTTACATTTTATTTTTGTCATCCTATCAGCTCTTAAAAAAGAAATGCAGCTTCCAAAATCCAGCCTCAGAAATTTTCTGGAATGTTTCTGTACTGCAGCACTTGGATTAATTCTGAAACTTTGAGGTGAACCAGGGCAGCACAAAAAATGATCCAGTTGGGATAACAGTGTTTCAGGAAAGCTGTTTGTCTCCAGAAAAATCAGAAGGACCCTTTAATAGTTGTCCAACTTCTATTCAGCCCTAAAAGACAGATAACCATTATTTCTTTTTTTGTATTTAATAATCTTCTTTGCTTGCCCAGAACCACATAAGTCTGGCCATTAAATGTTCCTCCACTCCATGGCCTAGGCATCTCTCCTTACTTTAATCACTTATTTTTCCAGTTATCTGTAGATTTTTCAGGGTTCCCCAAGTTCTAATTTGTTTGTGGGGACAGGCTAGCTGGATAACAGTAACAATGTATCATAGTCTTCACTCCTCCAGCATTGACTCGGCTCAAAATATTTACTACCCAGCAGGTGTATAACAACATACATAAGCCACAAACACAAAACTCAAAATAGAGTTTCCATTTTAGGTAGCAATTTTATAATGTCATGAAGGCTGGCAAATGAATTGATTTAACTATTTTAGACATTGTCAAAGACATTCAACCAAGCATTAGTTTCAAAGCATCCACTGGTGCATTTATGAAGACATAAGCAGTGTTTTCTCAGTAGTTATTAAAATATGAAGTACCCTAGACCACAATACATTGCTACATGATTGCATTAACAAAAGAAAAAAGTTGTTTCTTCAAATATCGACTAAAAACAGAGTTCTCACAATGTTTATCTAGGACCAAATGATGCTTGTTTTATAATCCTAATGAAAGGAAATAAGAGTATCCCAGTTACCAGCTCAGCAGATAATGCCTCCCACAATACTTCAATAGCATTGGTTTTATGATATTTAAATATGTTATCACTATGAAAATGAAGTCCTGACTATAATTCATATGATCCAGGTTCATTTAGTAGCCTGTGCATATCATGAACCCATAAAGAAGAGTATGAACAACTAACACCAACTCAGCCATCTTGGGGGTTAGAGCTGAAAAAACTGTGGTATACAGGGAGTAGAGTGCTTCAACTATTGATCCCCAAGTTACTTCTCAGCAACTATTGATCCCCAAGTTACTTCTCAGCGAGGACCCAAAGAGAAATGGTTAGGAACTCAAGCTGGTGGAACTATTTTAAATGAACTGCTTATTTCAGGGAGGCTGACCTCCTCCCCTAAACCTATATATTTGACAGTCATACAATGAAGTGAATGGAGAATCCCCCTAAAATACAAAGGAATCTCTGCCAGTATATACTCGAAAACTGTACCACAAGTTATTTCTTATGGATACACCATTCTTAAGTAGCAGCCCTACTTGAGCGCCCATTTCAGTCATTTCTTTCAATTTTTAAATGCATGAAAATCAGTGAATGCTTTGTCATAGTATGACAAAGGGAGGGCATGCTTTACACACCACACAGTACACCAGCACATCACTGACCAATATTGACAGCAGTCTGCTCTGTCAGACAGAAATAAGGACAGCAAAGAGGTTTACTATGGGGTTGAGCACAATTTTTTTAGAGTGGACACATGTGTGTTCACCTTTACATATGCCAATAGCTGTCCATCACCTCTACCAAACTTATCAGCATATCTGGTTAGGTTGGAACACGACTTCATTAAACAATACAAAACCCTCCATAGTTGTCAACCGTACCTGCCCCATGTGAACAAAAAGGCAAAGATGGAACACTTCCTTCCTTCTTACTAAAGTCCATCTAAGCTGATCAACCACTAGAAGGGCAGTTCTTAACTACCACTTGACTCCAAGTACTGTATATACAACACACAATGAAATGTAAGCTATATTCTTAAAATAGAACCAAGATCACCACATGGCTATTCTTGCATAATATAACTGAGTGCCCAGTTAAGCACACGGGGGAGTAAATAACAAAACATATGACTACACAAAGTTAGTTCATACACAACACTAAAAAAAAAAAAAAAAAAAGCTAAATTCTTAGCAGGGAATATCACACTAATATCACATAAAACACAAAAATACTAAACTGCTACTAAAGTACAATGTAATATATATATATATATATATATATATATATATATATATATATATATATATATATATATATATAAAACACACGCAACACACACACACACACACACCGGAATGCAACATCACAGAGATGAATGTCATCCAGTAGGAACTTGACAAGGGGGAGAATGCCAACTACATCACATGGACAAGGGTATGTGCTTGGAGATGTCCGACGATTTGGTATGCAGCAGCTTTCTGGTGTTCATGTGTGGTATGGCTAAAGACTGCAGTGGATGACAAAGGCATAGCAGGCCATCATTCACATAGGTATACATACATATCTGCCTACAAGCACAAACTCTCATGTTGCACAAAGGAAGGTCTTCCCTAGTTGATCTATTCCAATGAGAGGGCTGACTGATCTTTGAAGACTAATGTCTGACATGTCATGGGCTAAAAAGAATAAAAAATTGCCCAGGATATCCGTTATTATTTACACACTACCCTCTTATTTATGAATGTAGTTGGCAAGGTTGAAACAGTATTTTTAAACTGTGATTGTAAGATAAGAAGATTTAAACTTCTGGTTCTCAAATGAAGATGCCATCTTCCACTTGGAAGCCCATGCCTGTTTTGAGCTGGGACAATCCAATTTAAAAATGTTGCGCAATTACAGAATTAATTATATGATGTTATTTTTATGTGGGATGAGGCAATTTGCAGATGAAGTATAATCGATTAAATACTGTCATTTGTAGTTAAAGGTGAGTATGCCAAGTCACATTTAGCTTATATCAAGTGTGTGCATATATTCATGTCCACGTACTCATGCATGTTTTTTTAGGTGCAGCAGTCTCCTTCTGTATAATACAGCATGTACTTTTTTCACATGTGGAGGCCTACATTATTTTTGACACCTACGGAAAGCGCAAGTACTTTTCCCTGACCCAGCATCACTCACTATGACAAAGTCTAAGAATATATGTTTTAAATCTAAACATTATTTTTTACCCACTCATTTACTTATTCATTTATAGAAACAATATATATGGTTACCTAAATGATGTTCTTGTTTCCTGGTTGTTATATTCATTTATTATATTTCACATTTGTTGCTTGTGACCTGTCTGGAAATGACCTTTTTGAATCAGTACACTACCCTGGGTGCCAAAAATTAATTTCAAATAAGTTATGACTATCTTTGACTATCTGATGCACTTCTTTGAGATGAAAGCCTCTTCTGGAAAGAAATCTTTCAAACAATGTAATGCATAAAGTTTATACTGTAATGAATCTTATCCTTTTTATTTAGTGTTTTAAGGATAAAATATAAATTATTTACAGGAGATGACAAGACAGATTAAGACTTAACTCATTCACTCCAGTGGAGCTCAGGAAGTTTGCCCTGTAACTTCCAATGAGTGGAGCCTAAATCTTTTGATAGAATCAAATTATGTCCTTACATTTCAAACAAATGTTCATATCTCTGGAACCATAGGAGTTATGAAAGAAGTATAAATGGCAAACCCTTCAGCGCAACTGTTTTTATAGCGGTAGTATTCTTTAGGTTCTAGGTCTTAAACTGAATTTTATAAGTCACAGTAAATACAATAACTACTGCATTTGTAATATTTTGAAAATAACTTATAATAGCTCAGCAACCATTCAAGTTGCACACATACTGTTAGCAGAAATTTGTTCATCTAGCTGAGAGGTTTCATATGAGGTTAAGGAGTTCTGCCTGTGTTATGTGGTTGTTGAGATATAATTCTCACATTTTTCTAAATATCTGTATAAATTAGTATCATAAAAACAACATTTAATATCTCTTCACCTGCTCTAGACAGAGGTCAAATATTAATGCAGGTGAGTTTGCCATTGTGTAAGCTTTAATATTTTAAAACCTTGTACGTAGTGTGGTTTTGGAATTACTGATGTAAATATGAACAAGCAATATTTGACACCTGGAGGCATCAGTAGGAGTTAACTGCAGATGCATCTAGAGGCGTCGCTCGGATGTAATGAGTTAATTATGTTTTGATCCTACAAGATTTCTTTGTGACATCTGACACTGTGGGACTTTAGATTTTTTTAATGGAGCATATTTACATTTTCTGTGGGTTGTGCACTACTACACTTACATAGTTTGCCTCTTACCTGTTTTGTAATTTCTAGTGGATCAATTGGCGAGGTAGTGCCTCAGAAAGTTTTCCACTAGCGTACAGAGTGCTCCAACACTCCATTTTGGCTTGTTATTGTTCATAAGTAAATGTGTTTTATACATGTGCACACACATACACGATTACCTGAAGAGTTCAACATGGCTTAATGTCGACTGGAAAAACATTAACAGCATAACATCAAAAACACTGAAGTCAACACTCTACTATGCATGTGCTGAGCATGCAAAATCTTAAAAAACTAACAAAAAACATAATTTCCCGTTTCTTTACTACAGTCTGAATCATATACCTTATTAAGCAACTTTTAGTACATTGTTAATAAATTGGATGACTGAAGCTCGAATGTTGGAGGTCTTCAGTCTGATTCAGCCCACATATACCCTTTTAACTTTTGTTCTCTTTGAATTATTAGCTTGGTCATTTTGCACAGAGGACTAAGGCTCTGAGCTGCTAATGCACTGCTTCTTGTGCACAGTGTACAGTGCTTAATTCCTTCTTCCTCCATTTGCCTAGTGTGTGACTCTGAGCAAGTCACTTAACCAGACAGTGCTCCGAGACCTTCCCTGAAAAGGGGCTATTTGCTCACTGGGCTTACTGTGTCAACAAATAAGTAAAATAAAATAATCTATTGTTCAAAATGTTTCCTGTTTGAACTTTAAAACGATATCTCATCAAGACAGACCTCAACTGTCAAACAGTGTTTTTATCTAAAGATATCAAGTAATATAGTGAATATGAATTCTCAGTACTCCCCTTTTCATACCAAAACAAGATAATTTGCTTTCAATGAAATAAACAATATTTACTTTGATATTCCTTTACAAACAGTAAGGCAGAATAGTAAAGTCTTTCAGTTATAGCACTTTGGTTATTAGTATTACTCTTCGATTTTAAGTAATAATTTGTAAATCCCCTGAACTCCTTTGACTTTTCTACATCGGAAAAGGTATGTCTTGCCTCTGTTATCATTATTAGGCTATAACCTAAATTTCCCTTGTATTGAAGTACATAAATGAGCTGTTTATTATGACTGTATCTACTGTATCTACTGTCTTTTTTCCCTTCATACAATGAATGCCATTAAAACTACTATATGTGTACTAACACCTAACTATAAAACATTTCTACTCTGTGTACTACTAATCCCTAGGAAGTTGTATAAAAAAATTTTGTACATTATTTATCATTGTAAATATTATCTTGTTGTAATTGTAGCTTTTCTCCCTGGGCCTCCACTGAAAATGTGTTTCTGATCCAGTGGACTTTCCCAGTCAACAAATGTCAATAGATAAATAATTGTCACAACCAATGCTGAAACAGTATGGAAAGAAAGTTTAGATGACATTTATTTTAGTCCATAATAAAAAAAAAAAGTACAGAAACAAAGAAAAGATCTGCTAAAAAAATTCAACTATTGCATGCAATACCAACATATGGTATTGGGGAGTGGGCTTTGTGCAATAACCTGAAGTGTAGTTTAAGCAGGCGTGATATTTCAATGAGAAGATAACCCTTGAAGTTCTGCTCCTTGTGAAATTTTATTTTATTTATTTTTTATTTTACATTTGTTTACCGGGCTAGTCTGACTGGATATATTTCCATTTTCAGCAGAGGCCTGGGGAGAAAAGCTCCACATAGAGACAAACACAGTTACATTATATATATATATATATATATATATATAAAAAAAGTAGCTGGTTAAACATGATTCTAGACTACATTACACAATTTATACTTACATACTAGGTAGAGCATCACCATTAAGTTATATTATAGAAATACAAGATAGAAAGTTTCAGCAACAGTAAAACATTTGTGGAAGGTGTAAATGGACAAGTGCAAGAACAGGAGGAAGAGTGTTATTTTTACTCATAATCATAATGACCTAATTGATATCTAGGACATTAAATATGGTGAATGGTTAAATTATTTTGTACACAAAGTCTAATTACAAGGTTTGGAGCAGTTAGATGACAAACTGGTGGCCACAATGCAATCAGTGAAACCAGATGTCTAGTTCTAAAATTATGTTAAAAGACTTGATGTGTGATTTGTGACATACTACCTGATAAACAGAAACAGGATTCAAAGGAATCACATCACCTTGTCTTTGGATCCTTTCGCTACATCTATACAAAGGTTTTGAAAAGATCTGTTAGATACACATAGGTGTCTGAGGTAAACATTTCTAAAATCTGACCATAGTACTGGCACAGTTCCATGAAACATCACCCTGCAGATCCTTACTCACATGTATTCTATATTTCAAACCGTATCAAATAGTCACAAAGGCTTTAAATAAAAACAGACATGCAGATGCAAACATGCACACATTTGCAAGTGTCCTCTGCCCAAAGTGTCTCCCATCCGGAATTCAGAAAGTTTCAGTGGTCTCCTCATCCTGAAGTCAGGTAGTGTCAGTGATCTCCCCATGCTGAGGTCAGACAGTGTCAGTGGTTTCATCATCCTGAAGTCCGACAGTGTCAGTGGTCTTCCCATCCTGAAGTCAAGCATTGACCATGGTCCAACAGCTGAGTAGTAATCCCTGCACTCCATCTCATCAACCAGTGAAGCAAGGATAAATACATCACCTCAACGTGACAACCAGATAAGCCTTCTCAAGTATCAAAGCATCCTGCAAGAGAATGACCATCTTTCATTATCACAGGCACCCCACAATCATTACAATCCCTTTCCTCCCCCTCGCTCATCCTGATAGCAATCAGATACCCAAGTCTCCTCACACCAAGTTTATAAGAGAACTGAGATACGAATGTTTCCATCTTGTCAGTGGCTATTCACCTATCTCCAGAGTGTTTTCTCTTCTACTTTTAGTTATCTGTATCCCTGCCTTCTACTTCTCCCTTCCAAAAGGACAATCTCCCTCTTTCCCATCTTATTCATTCTGTTACTAGCAAATTTCCATCCACTTATGGCATGACAGTGATTCAGCTTCACAACAGCTTCTTGGTAGTGTGACCATCACACTCTCCTGCTTCCATGTGTTAAATTAGGATACAGCTGCCCCAGTGTTCCTAAGAAAATGCCTACTGCATGTTGTTAAACAGTCAAGAATGTTCTGTCCCATCACACAACACATCATAGTGGTGTCCTTAATAAAGGTAGGCCAAGACAGGCACTTAAGGCCTGCTGTATAATAATATATATATATATATATATATATATATATATATATATATATATATAGCTATATATATAATTCATATTTATATATATATATATATATATATATATATATGTGTGTGTGTGTGTGTATATATATATATATATATATATATATATATATATATATATATATATATATATATATATATATATATATGTATATATATATATATATATATATATAAATATATATATGTACATACACACACATACAACGTTACCACCTATCTGACTTTTCACAGGACAGTCATTATTTGGATAGCTAAGTCTTGAGGAGGCAAAAACAAAAATAAGAAAAGTGTCAAATATACTGCAATTTTACTACTCAATTTTTTTACTATTCTCTAATTGTTACAAAAATCCCTATGATTCTGTGTCTAAAACAGCTTAATATGATATGAAGCAATTGAAATCAATCAAAGGTTTACAACAGCAAAATGATATTTTGATAATAAAGTGAATTTCTGATAACTATACCAAACATGAGTCTGGTTTGTTGAACAAAATAGCACATTTCTGCAAAAAATGTCAACTGGGAACCATAGGTATATGCTGTCTCTGTTTAACAATTACACCTCCATCTGCTTGTGCTAGTATCCAGATTTCTCATACCTTTATACTGACCCATTGCAACAGTATTGCAAACTAGGCCTACACTTCCTGCCTTTGTTAAGCCCTCCCAGACCACATCTTCAAACCTCTGGCTTTGGATTCCTTGCTCCGCACTGCAGACAGTTATAAGTTATGTACTTAACTTGGTATCTGTGTTGCCCTCTTTCATTCCCCCAAATAGTTGGGTCATAGATCTGACCCTCGGATTCGATTCAGCAGTATTCTTACAGACTAGGATGTAAGCCTCGAGCTTCTCCCACTTCCCATAATGATCTGTGCTCTTCCTAACTCCCTCAGATCGAGTTTGCTCCCTCAAATAGATGATATTGTGTAGAGAAATAGAAAGAATTAGGAATTAAGAACTCAGAGGCCCAAAACCAGGAACATCAGTTCCTAAACAGTTCTCCCCAAAGTCTTCTAGAGCACTAGGTAGGTGGATGGCTGGGAGGGAAAGTGAGGAGGAATGAAAGAGAACAAGACAGATACCAAGTTATGGTAAGTAAATAACTTATAAAGCCGATGCTGTCCCTTTTGTTCCCCCTAACGGTTGGGTCAGAATCCCCAGCTATACAACTCCAGAGTGGCCTCAAGGCAGGATATGCCAGGTCACTGCAGAACCAGAGGAAGACCTGCTCTTGGAAACAATGTCCAACTTGTCATGAGTGACAAAGTTATGAGTTTTTGACCAAGTAGCTGCAGCACAGATATCATCTAACAATGCCCTGCAAGAAAAGACAGATGAGGTGTACACAGACCTAGCTGAATTGCCCTTAAGAGGATGAAGCAAATGTAATCCGTTCTTGGCATAAATCAGTATAATACAGTCTGTTATCCATTTAGCAAGGGTAACTTTTGAAACCACCTGACCTATCCTATGAAGATGAAAACATAACTGTCTAAACATCAAGCAAATGTAACAAACATTGTCCCTCATTAGAGTAATTTGGAAAGAAAACTGGTAGTTATATGGACTTGTTGAGATTGTATTCCATAGCTACCTTTGGCATGAAAGAGGGATTAGCATGAAGGGCCACCCTATTTTTATGGAAGATATTGTAAGGAGCTTAGAAGACAGCACCTGGACTTCTGAAATTCTTCTTGCTGAAGTAATGGTGGTAAGAAAGACTGTCTTCCATGAAAGGAACTTTAAGTCACAATCACTAGACTGCTCAAAGGATTTTTGAGTTAGGCCTTGTAAGACCACAGTAAGATCCCATGGTGGGGAAGAGTCTTTAACTGGAGGTCTAAGGAGGAATATTCCTTTCAAGAAGGCCTTGCACAATGTGGAGGTTGTGAGGGAACTAAAAATATTTTCCGAATGGAAGTTCAAGATGGCTACCAGTTGAAGTTTGAATGTAAAGAAACTGGCTCCCTCTTTGAAAAGAGATGTAAGGAAGAGAAATATGGCTGATAAAGGCACTGAAAAGGAATTATTGTTCTCTGATACCCAGAAGACAAACCTCTTCCATTTGCTCCTATAGACTTTCTTAGTAGTCAGCTTCTGGGAAGCTAGTATAATATCTCGGACAGGGGAAGCAAGCTGGACCTTTGCACGATTACTGGAAGTGGAGAAAGCAAGTGCTCAGTTTGAGGGATATTAGGTTCTGGTAAAAACCTTCTATCATGTGAAAAAGGAGGTCCTGTCTGGGTTCCAGAATCCATGGAGGATATTTCAGGTGAGACCAGAGAAAGGCAAACCAAATTTTATGAGGTCAGTAGGGGACAATGACGATTACTGAGGTCTTCAAATGTTTTGCTATCTGTAGAAATTTTGTAATCAAAGGTAGAAAGGGATTCGTATATAGGAGACCAGGGGGCCAATCGTGAATTAGAGCATCCTTCGGGACTCCCCCATAGGGGGGGATCAGAGCAAAGTAGTTGCTGCACTTGTTGTTCTGAGGGGATGCAAATAGGTTGCAGCACGGTTGGCCCAACAGCTGAAGATCGGGTCCGATACTGATTGGGTGGGAGACCACTTGTAAGCGGTCAGGATGGACCTGCTGAGTTTATCTGCAAGGATGTTGGACTACCTCTGTATTTGAGTTGCGAGTAGAAAGTGATCTGAAGACATAGCCCATTCCCAGACCCTCATGGCCTTCCTGCAGAAGGCATAAGAATGGTTCCCTCCTTGTCTGTAGATGTACCAGATGACTGACATGTCTGAATGAATCACAATAGTTCTTAGAGGGAGAACTTCCTGAAAGGCTTGCAAAATGAGAAGGACTGCTCTCATCTCCAGAAAATTGATATGCAATGTGGTCTATATGTGTGACCATGGACCTTGGACAGCTTTCCCTTGAAATAACTCCCACCCCAACTGACAAGCATTTGTGGTCACCATGGCTGAGAGGGAGAAAAGAGGCATGGTCTGATGATTGTCAGGTTGTCCGCCAATAGCCACTGTGACAAAAGGAGGTACTGCCAGCACAGTGAGTTGGAATTTTGTAAATAATCATATGTCATTATTAAGCTAGAAACATATATACTTGGAGATGTAAATATCGATTGGAACAAAATCAATAACCCTAATCCCACCATATCCATCAATCTATGGATTTACTCCCAATTAACTATCTCCATCACCAGACCTAACAAAACATACCTCCCTGAAACTATTCTAGACTGGATCCTTGTATCCCATCCCTATAAAGTCATAAAATCGGACATAATACCTGACCCATTAGGAGACCACATCCCAGCCTTCACCCATAGAGCTACCCTCTCCTCTCCTAACCAACACCACTACATTCAAACATGTAATCTCTCAAACTTTAACCCCATTACTTTCTCCAACTCCCTAAAGTAAATTAACTGGAGCCCCCTAAAAACACTTCCACTTGACAAAGCCGTAGAATTTTTCAAATCAACCTTCATAAATGTCCTAAACTGCCTAACTCCAATAAGAACAAAAAGAGTAAAATCAAAGACCACCCCTTGGCTAACTAAAGACACCAAAAAACTTATGCTACAAAGAGATAAAACCTGGAAAGCCTATCTCAAAAACAAACAGCCTGAAACTTTACTTAAATACAAACAACTACGCAACCTTACTAAAAAAGTCATTAGAGATAAAAAGTCTTACTATATCAAACTTCAGGTTAACCATTCTAACAACCCCAACCAGTTCTGGAGTTCCATTAATTCCCTTCTCAACCCAGGTACCAAAAGAAACCCCTGCCCTGGCAACCATAAATCTGAACCTGAACTAGCCTCCATATTCAACTCCTTCTTCACAAACTCTATAGCAGAACTGACCAAGATCTTCCTCATCAATAACCCATCCCCTCAACCTATCCAACCATCCTCTCCCCCTAATATTCCTCCTCCTACATTTGCACTCAAGCCCATCTCAACCTCCTACATAAAGAAATTACTCTCTAAACTAAAACCATGCTCCAATGCCCCTGACAACATCCCGTCCTCCTTCCTAAAAATAGCTGCTGATGGCATCGCTCTCTCCATCAGCATCTTGATCAATAGATCTATGCTGGAATCCTATGTGGCCAAATTACGGTGTGCCACCTTTATTCTACCTCTCCATACAGGTGGCAAAAACAATAACATCTCAAACTTCTGCCCCATAGCTATCCTCTCCCCTATCTCTAAACTCCTAGAAAAATGCATCTACTTTCAGCTTATGCCATTCCTAGCCAATATCAACTAATCACTCCTACCCAACACAGCTTCCGACCTGGCCATAGTACCATCACTGCCCTTGTCTCCTTCTTACACACAGTAAACCTTGCCCGCAACTCTGGAAAAATAGTATCTACTGTTCTACTGGATCTGTCCAAAGCATTCGATACCATCTCCCATACCCACCTCATAAACCATCTTTCCAATTTTAATCTCTCCCACAATACCTTATCTTGGTTCTCCAGCTACCTTTCTAACAGGTCTCAAGCTGTAAAATGGGGGAAAAAAACCCATACCTTCCTTCCTACCCCCACTGGGGTACCTCAAGGATCCATACTAGGTCCACTGCTATTCAACATCTTTATTAACGACTTTCACAAATCCTTACCCAACATCAATATTGTGCAATATGCAGATGATTCTACATTAATCTGCTGCACCTCTAACCTTCCAGAGCTCCAAACAAAGACACAATCAGCCTTCTCCACCACTGAAAAGTGGATGCTCCAAAATCATCTCTCTCTAAATGCCAACAAATCCAAAATTCTTCTATTATCCCCCTCTAAAGCATCCCCTATTGATAAAAGCTCATTCCAAATCATTAGCCAAAATAACTCCACCATAGAGGTTGTTCCCTTTGCCAAACTTCTAGGAGTTTACATCAATGAACACCTAAAATTTGATACTCATATCCAGCAAAACATCAAGAAAACCCATATACAACTTGGCTTGCTATACAGAAACATCCACTTCCTCACACCTTCCACCAGACTAACTCTAGCCAATACCTATCTACTCCCCTTACTATTGTACGGGGCTTCTCTTCTAACAAATTTGTCTGCCTCCCTTTCCTCCAAACTGGAAATCTGTTGCAATAAAATTTCCAAATTTGCAACCAAAGCAAAATTCTCATCTCACCAATGTACCTCCCTACAATTGTTAAACTGGCTTGAACTTTCCAACCATCTCCAAATCTCCACAGCCCACAGACTAATATTTCATCCTTCCAAGTGCCCTGCACTAACCAACATCCTTCAGCCTTATACCCCTCAGAGACTCTCAGCTCTACTCACCAAAACTTAATCTCTGTCCACAAACCCAACCGCCCTGCTGGGCAGCTTCTGCTATCATTCTCCTTAGCTTAAAAATGGAATTCTCTTCCTTCTTCTCTAAGAACTTGCAAAAACTTTGAAACCTTTAAATCTCAGCTACATCCCTATCTTTACTCTAACAGGAAATGCAACTGCACCCTCCCCCCCTTACCTAATAAACGCTTCTACCATCTTAACACCTGACTACCGCTGTCTTCAACCTAGCCTATCACAAATGTAAATAGTGTAAATAACAAATGCGCATTGTGTATCCACAATCTTATGCTTGTTCTCTTGTGTGAAGTGAAATTGTAAAGGCTTTTTCTTTTCCACAATTGTACCTGTGACTAATGTATGAAAAGCAAACATTTTGTAGCTAAACTATGTAACACCTGTAACTAATGTATGTAAGGCAAACATTTTGTAGCTAAACTATATAAAGTGGAGCTTATCTCCCCAGGCCTCCAGTAAAAATGGACTCGCTGAGTCCAGTGGACCTTCCCGATCATCAAACTGGAAATAAATAAATTTGTGAATATCAAACTAATTTATATACGATGCTTGTGTTACAAATGTATTAGAACTGTATGTCATGTGCATACCAAGCTGCTTTGTGCAGACGTGTGTTGAGAAGGTATTTCATAAAGTGTTTGTGTTTGAAATGTATCCACAGTGTGCCCTGCTCAAAGAGAACTGAAATGTTTATGCACTATTGTAAATGTTTAAATGTATCTGTTTTAACAGAGGAAACTGGAGGGTTAACCTCAGGCCAGCAAACTTTAAAAACTTAAAAAAAAATCTGAAATTAATTCACTTTATAGGCTAGGCCATAAAGATGCTATCTCACTTTCAAGGCAGTCAGAGACACAAAGAATGTAATAGGAAGTTTTCTGTATTGTCTTTGAGGTGAACTAATTACATCTCTGAAAGCATGAAGGAATGCAATTGTTTTATGACTTCCAGCACCTGCCAAAGATCTGAGCAAAAGCCCTTGTATGTGTATTTTTACTGGGAGTTGCTAAGTCCTGACAGCTTCAGCAACGGGGGGTTTACCTGGGAACTAGAAGTCATATGACAAGAAATAATGTCATTCTGCAAGCTATCCTAGCAGTAATATTTTCGATATTATTTTGAAAAGTCTCTTAATGAGACAAAGGATTCTGCATTTTGTCTTTGACCTGACAACAAGAACCATTCACCACATCATGTGCCTTGCTCTATTAGTAAGTTTTTAGGGTATAGTAATTCTCTTAGATTCAGTCAGGAATATAGTGATGCTTAGTTTAGATATTATTTTTTTGTTTATCTGAGCTTGCCCTGCAATGTTATTTTAAATATTTCCTTAGATTTTGAACGCTGATGCCACTGTGAATATATACTTAGTATTTTCTTGTTCTTTTATTATTCATTATTAAACATATTTAAACCTTTCATTGTGGCTGGTCTTTGTAGAGATATTTATGTTTTGAGTGTACTTGCATATTTATTTGGTGCCACTATGTGGACCATTCCTAAAAGCCTTGCTCTTGCTCAAACTACCATTTGTATTAGTATTAATATTACACAGTAAAACTGGTCACCCTTTGTTAAGGGCCTTAAAGTAGCTGTCTAGGATAGCTTTCCTATGTGTGTGTGTGTGTGTGTGTGTGTGTGTGTGTGTGTGTGTGTGTGTGTTTGTGTAAATCAAACCTCAAAGAGTGTATGTCAGCTACTTTGGTAGGAATACAAAGCAGTGGTTGGACCGAGAAGGTGCTGGAGATCATGGCTTGGTCTCGGTTCTATAGCTGTGCCAGTGGGGACACTTATTGAGGATCTGGAGGAAGAGGGAGAAACCAGACCTGGATTGACTGTAGTCTCTGTGTGCGCTTAAGGGAATTTGCACTTGATGCAGACAGCTGCATCTGGAAATACTGTGTGCATACTTGTTATGCTCCCAATGAACATTCCCCCACAGGTGCCAGTAGTGAGGATTGAGGCTCCTTGATTTCTGGACCAGAGGTGGGACATCCACGTCACATATTGGTTGGCAGTGGTGGGTCATCACAGCCACCACTGGAGATGTGTTCTGCACACTGAAGTCAACTTGATAGGAGCAGATAGAGACTGGTAGAGAACAGACCATTTAACAGCCAAGGTCCACTGAAGCACTCGCATACAAAACCTTGCTAGCAGGGCTAAGGGAATGGCAGCTGCCATAGAGCCAAGAGCCTGAAGTATCAGTCTTGCCAGTGGGGATGCCTGGCTTAATACAGCTCGAACATGGTCTCTCAATGTCTGTACATAAGGGGGAAGAGTTGCAATCTGATTCAAAGTATCCAAGTAAGCCTCGATGAATTCTAAACTCTGGACTGGAAATATATTTGGTTTATGGTGATACCCAGATGACTGGAAAGGTTGAAAAAGTAATCCCTGTCCTGAATTAGTTGATGTCTGGTTGGGCTGTGAAGAGCCAGTTGTCCAGCTATGGAAATACCTGGAATCCCTTCAGTCTGAGGTGAGCTGCAGCTACTGCCATGCATTTGGTAAACACCTTGGGGGGCTGTGGTGAGTCCAAAAGGCAAAGCTCTGAATTGGTAGTGACTGGCTCCCAGCCAAAAGTGCAGATGACTTCTTGAGCATCTGTCCATTTTTATGTTATAGTATGCAACATGTAAGCCCACCAAGCACATCCAATCATATTTTTGCAACAGTGGTAAAATGGACTGAACCATAACCATTCGGAACTTTGACATCTTTACAAATAAATTCCATTTTCTTAGATCCAGAATGGGTCTCAGGTCCCCAGTTTTCCTGTGAGTAAGTTCTGAATCCTTTTTGTTTAGTCAGGACCTCTTGGATGCCTCTCTTTTGCAGTAGTTTTTGAATTTTCTGATACTGCATACTCCCTCTGACTGGGTGGAACATCAGGGAGTTTCTTTAACTTCTCTGTTGGAGGAAGGAAAAAGGGAATGTAATAACTTCTGGGTATAATCTTTAGCACCCATTTGTTTTCTGTTAGATTGGTCCAGGAGGCTGAGTGCAGTGAAAAATGACCATCAGCTGCCTCCAAAGAAGAGCAGTTGGGCAGTGCTTTAAGAGCACTGACAGGGCTTATCAGAGAAAGGCTCTCTAAAGCCCTGATTCTGCAGTCCAGCTCTGCCCATGGGGCAGCGTCTCCCATTGAAATATCTCCTCTGCCTTTGGAGGAAAAATCCCCACGTTAATCCTGGGAAGACCCCTGAGATTTTTAGAACCAGGTTTTCTTGCCATTATGCTGATTTCTAGAAAAGGTGCACTGAGGGGTTAAAAACCTGACCCCAACAGCAGACAAGATCGTCCCTTTCTGCTTGCTGCAGGTTAGAGTCTCTTTGACAGATGGCCCGAATAGGGAGGAGCCATCAAATGGGGCATTCACAAAGGATGTCTTAAAGAGTTTCGCAAAATCACATAGCTTCATCCAGGCATGTCTTCTAATAACAATGCCTAAGCCAGCTACCCACAAGGTGACCTCCATGGAATAGGAGATAAGCCTCATGGAAGAATTGGAAAAGGACAAGAGAACTGCCAGTTGAGGGTAAATTTTCTTGATGTCTTCCACCAACATGGTCTATGCTAAAGAGTCTGAGTGTTCCTGAACCAGCTCCCTCTGCAATCAGGAAAAGTTTGCCAGGTAGTTTAATGCTCTCAGTGAGAAAGTGGCTGAGGTGTAAACATGCTTACCAAATCTGTCTGTCGCCCTAGACTCCCTGTTCATCAGATGCACAGTGGAGCTCTGTTCAGCTAGCTCCTTGGTAGCTGCTGCCACAACCATGGCATTAAATGGAGTACCCTTGCTCTAGTAGGGTCTGTCCAGAGGGGAGGACAAGAACTTACCTGGTCATTTTGGGATCAGTTTGATTGTATCCAGCTCCTTCCATGCCTGGTGGGACACCAAATCCAAGAGCTCGTCCACCATGGGGTTCACCCAGGATGTAGATGGGCCCATCCCAAAACCCTTCAAAAACAAGGGCTGCTCCGAGGAAGGAGGTTGGACTGACCAACCACCTCTCAGCCTCAGGATCTCTAAAATGTCCTCAAAGGAGGCATCCTCTGATGATGACCATGGGGAATACTTCCCCTTCATCAAAGTCCACATCCCTTGGTATGGACTCTGAGGGGGACTCGATGTGCCTCCTCTTGCATATCTTCTTACAGAGGATCACCTCTGTGGCGTATTCAGGGGAGGTCTCAGAAAAAGAAGGAACTCCCTCTAGGGGGAAGAGTTTGTAGACTTCTCTGGATGGGCTGACTCTGGCCAAGCATGATAGGCTCAATTCTCTGATCCAAGGGGGAGCAACAGGAAGGGTTATAGCTCAGAGAGACTAGATCCCTTTCTACAACCTGCAGTGACAATGGACCTGGAAAATCCCTCCCTAGTTCCACAGGAGCTGAGGCAACCATGGAAGAAAGGGTAGGGACCCACGAGCCATGGGTTCCATGTAGACCTGGGCTCAAACTGTCCAGCACTGAAGAGCCAAGAGGAAGACACAGCTCTGATAGAGTCAGAGCTGAGCCCCTCCTTCCAGATCTGACAGGGGCATCCTGGATCCAAGACACACTGCAGTCCAGCATCATCAGAACAGAGGAAGTCAGAATGATAGTCTGAGTACAAAAAGCACAGATCCTTAGATTCGACCCTATTTCTCTTGGATGGCTATGATGCTGGGACTTTGATACTGAGGGACAGATCAGAGACGTAGACTGTGCCAAAAAGGGTCCACTTGCAGAACCCAGAGGGGATGGAACAGACAAAACTCCCAACTGGATCTGAGTCTTCAGGATCTTCCTGATCATCCTGTCCACTTCAATCTCCAAAAGGTTCCTAGAACACCTGGAAGAAGCCACTGATGGAGGCCTAGAGTGGCTTACAGGTGTCTGCTGCAGTCTGGAGGGAGATGTAGCCCTCAAGCTCAACTCCATTGTTCGGTCCCTAGTTGTCAGATCTGAAGACTTAGGATCCAAGGTAGAAGTCGAATCTTTGGGACAAATGACTACCTGAATTATTTTGCTCAGATC